>NC_041385.1:602254098-602271765 GCF_002162155.2 Triticum dicoccoides
CGAATGTCTCTCGCACCATCATTCACACATACACATGTATATATATATATATATATACAATTTGGTATATATATACAATTTCTCCTACATGGAGGCATTACTCCAGTGGTAGTGGGTAATGGAATTCTCCATTGGGATCTATGACCTGGTCAAGCAAAAATCCAGCCATTTCTTCTTGAAGTGCTCGTACGTGATCCGCTGGTGGGAGCTTCTCCCGCATGTCCTGGAACTTTAAAATAAGAAGATCAAATATGCATGTATTAGTTGTGTGTATATATATTGGATATCGATAATGATGTAAATTGTGAATAGTGCTTTAGCAATGTACCCATTGATGTTTATTATCTCTGCTCCTTTCGGATGCCATCATGCGAATGTTCTCACAAACATAGTATGCACATAGATCATTCCCCGACAACTGCTTCATGCACTTTACAAGAATAGAATTCAATCATATAATAATTAATCAAGCATGATAACTAATGGTATATTGAAACTAGAATTAAAGAGATGGTAGCTAGCTAGCATCCCACCCCAACGTTCTTGTACTTCAAAATACTCTCCCCCGCTTAGTACTACTTAATTAATTATACCTTGGGTCAAAACCAATACAACTTTCCTTTCCATTCGCCTGGAACCACTTTCCTGAACTTTTGCCAAGCCCTGCCCGCCGACAAAGAAACTGAATAAGTGAGTTAATTAGTTGATATCAGGAAATGACGAACTAAAGAGGCTGACATATAGTTTGATGATGGTTGAAATTACCTGTTGACTATCCCTTCACGATTTCGTACTCCTTGGGTGGTTTAAGTAGCGAGTCCAAAACTTCAACTTCAGCATCTTCAACTCGAATAATTAATAAGATCTAGTGGTAACTGCATGCGCACACGTTTGCATGTATAAAAATTAAGCGGACATGTGCATAACACTCATCAACTACCGTAAACCCTATACACTTATTAATTAACATCTAGCTAGTAAGCAAAAATAGAATTTGTAGTACAAGACAGTGTGACTCACCCGAAGTGGTAAGGAAGTAGTATATCTTGATTGGTATTTAGGCGCTTCAAGAACTCTAGGAAGCTAGTCTCTGTATCTTGTTTATAGAATGGCTTTGACCATGTCACTTCATTAATGGTATTTGGGTCAGTGAACCCAATGCCATAGTGTCCACCTTTTTTCATTTCATAGATCTTCATTCTGCATAATACCATAGAAAAGAATATAGTGAGGATAATATTACAGGTAATGATCAACGAGCACTACAGGTAGCTAGAGACTTAATTAAATTACAGAAAATAATCACTTACAGATAATAGCAACTGATGAGAGATTTGTTGAGTGCGTCTTGATTGAATAACTGAAATAGTTCTGTAAACTCAACATACAGAGCATTCTCATGGTAGTAATGATCTGCCTTGACTTTCACCATGAGGGACTCTCGATTGTTAGTCTTGGTAACTTTCATGTACCATTCATGCAATTGATACATTCTCGTTGAGAGATTCTTGACCTCCTCAGGCTTGACCAAAGGTTCGCCGCGGGCATATTTCCGTTTTATTTCCACCTCTATAATCAATGGTGTGGGCTTAAGCTCTAGGAGTTGTTCCACAGTGACACCGGCCTCTGCAGCCATCCTTCTATGATCGTCGGTTATTACCGGCAGACCGTAGTCGATATTTGTTGGAAATATGCCCTAGAGGCAATAATAAAATGGTTATTATTATATTTCCTTGTTCATGATAATTGTCTATCGTTCATGCTATAATTGTATTAACTGGAAACCGTAATACATGTGTGAATACATAGACCACAACATGTCCCTAGTGAGCCTCTAGTTGACTAGCTCGTTGATCAATAGATGGTTATGGTTTCCTGACCATGGACATTGGATGTCATTGATAATGGGATCACATTATTAGGAGAATGATGTGATGGACAAGACCAATCCTAAGCATAGCACAAGATCGTGTAGTTCGTTTGCTAAAGCTTTTCTAATGTCAAGTATCATTTCCTTAGATCATGAGATTGTGCAACTCCCGGATACCGTAGGAATGCTTTGGGTGTACCAAACGTCACAATGTAACTGGGTGGCTATAAAGGTGCACTACAGGTATCTCCGAAAGTGTCTGTTGGGTTGGTACGAATCGCGACTGGGATTTGTCACTCCGTATGACGTAGAGGTATCTCTGGGCCCACTCAGTAATGCATCATCATAATGAGCTCAATGTGACTAAGTAGTTAGTCACGGGATCATGCATTATGGAACAAGTAAAGAGACTTGTCGGTAACGAGATTGAACAAGGTAGAGGGATAACGCCGATCGAATCTCGGGCAAGTAACATACCAATGGACAAAGGGAATTGTATACGGGATTGATTGAATCCTCGACATCGTGGTTCATCCGATGAGATCATCATGGAACATGTGGGAGCCAACATGGGTATCCAGATCCTGCTGTTGGTTATTGGCCGGAGAACATCTCGGTCATGTCAACATGGTTCCCGAACCCGTAGGGTCTACACACTTAAGGTTCGGTGACGCTAGAGTTGTTATGGGAAATAGTATGTGGTTACCGAAGGTAGTTTGGAGTCCCGGATGTGATCCCGGACGTCACGAGGAGTTCCGGAATGGTCCGGCGGTGAAGATCGATATATTGGACGAAGGGTATTGGAGTCCGGAAGTGTTCCGGGGGTACCAGGCTATGGCCAGCATGACCGAAAGGTGTTTCGGGAGCCCCGACAAGTGTTGGAGGGCCTCATGGGCCAAAGGGGAAGGGGAAACCAGCCCACTAAGGGGTGGTTCGCCCCCCACACCCTTTCCCACGTTATTTTGGGAGGTGGGGCGCCTCCACCTGGCTTGGGAGGCAATCCTCCACCTGCTTGGCTTGGGGGGCAAGTCTCCCTAGGATTTTCCCTAGGGAGATCCAATCTGCTTGGCCGCTGCCCCCTAGGGGAAACCCTAGGGCGCCTCCCCCTCTCCCCTTGACCCTATATATAGTGGAGGGGTGGGAGGTCAGCCACACCTCTTCCTTTGGCGTAACCCTCTCCCTCCTCCAACACCTCCTCCTCCTCCATAGTGCTTGGTGAAGCCCTGTTGGAGAACCACGAGCTCCACCACCACCACGCCGTCGTGCTGTCAGAGTTATCCCTCAACTTCTCCTATCCCCTTGCTAGATCAAGAAGGAGGAGACGTCCCTGGGCTGTACATGTGTTGAACCCGGAGGCGCCGTCCGTTCGGCGCTAGATCGGATCTTCCACGATTTGAATCGCCGCGAGTACGACTCCATCAACCGCGTTCTTGTAACGCTTCTGCTTAGCAATCTTCAAGGGTATGAAGATGCTCATCCTCTCCCTCTATTGTTGCTAGAATCTCCATAGATTGATCTTGGTGATGCGTAGAAAATTTTGAATTTCTGCTACATTACCCAACAGTGGCATCATGAGCTAGGTCTATTGCATAGATTCTATGCACGAGTAGAACACAAGTAGTTGTGGGTGTTGGTTTGTTCAATATGCTTACCGTTACTAGTCTTATCTTGATTTGGCGGCATCGTGGGATGAAGCGGCCCGGACCGACCTTACACGTACGCTTACGTGAGTTAGGTTCCACCGACTGACATGCACTAGTTGCATAAGGTGGTGATATGTCCCCAACGTATCTATAATTTTTGATTACTCCATGCTACTTTGTCTACTGTTTTGGACTATATTGGGCTTTATTTTCCACTTTTATATTATTTTTGGGACTAACCTATTAACCGGAGGCCCAGCCCAGAATTGCTATTTTTTGCCTATTTCAGTATTTCGAAGAAACAAAATATCAAACGGAGTCCAAACGGAATAAAACATTCAGGAACGTGATTTTCTCACCGAACATGATCCATGAGACTTGGACCCTACTCCAAGAAGTGCCAGAGGCGGTCACGAGGGTGGAGGGCGCCCCCTAGGCGCGCCCCCCTGCCTCGTGGCCCCTCTGTTGCTCCACCCACGTACTCCTTCCTCCTATATATACCTACGTACCCCCGTCAGATCATATACAGAGCCAAAAACCTAATTCCACCACCGCAACCTTCTGTATCCGCGAGATCCCATCTTGGGGCCTGTTCTGGAGCTCTGCCGGAGAGGGCATCCACCACGGAGGGCTTCTACATCAACACCATAGCCTCTCCGATGAAGTGTGAGTAGTTTACTTCAGACCTTCGGGTCCATAGTTATTAGCTAGATGGCTTCTTCTCTCTTTTTGGATCTCAATACAATGTTCTCCCCCTCTCTTGTGGAGATCTATTCGATTTAATCTTCTTTTTGCGGTGTGTTTGTTGAGGCCGATGAATTGTGGGTTTATGATCCAGCTTATCTATGAACAATATTTGATTCTTCTCTGAATTCTTTTATGTATGATTGAGTTATCTTAGCAAGTCTCTTTGAATTATCTTTATGGTTTGGCCAACTAGATTGGTAGTTCTTGCAATGGGAGAAGTGCTTAGCTTTGGGTTCAATCTTGCGGTGTCCTTACTCAGTGACAGAAAGAGTTGCAAGGCACGTATTGTATTGTTGCCATCGAGGATAACAAGATGTTTTTTACCATATTGCATGAATTTATCCCTCTACATAATGTCATCTTGCTTACATCGTTACTCTGTTTTTACTTAATACTCTAGATGCATGCTGGATAGCGGTCGATGAGTGGAGTAATAGTAGTAGATGCAGAATCGTTTCGATCTACTTGTTTTGGACGTGATGCCTATATACATGATCATACCTATATAATCTCATAATTATTCGCTTTTCTATCAATTGCTCAACAATAATTTGTTGACCCACCGTAGAATACTTATGCTCTTGAGAGAAGCCACTAGTGAAACCTATGGCCCCCGGGTCTATTCTCATCATATCAATCTCCATTACTTTATTTACTTGCTTACTTTACCTTTTACTTTTTACTTTGCATCTATCTATCAAAAATACCAAAAATATTATCTCTATCAGATCTCACTCTCGTAAGTGACCGTGAAGGGATTGACAACCCCTAAGCGTTGGTTGCGAGTTGCTATCGTTTTGTGTAGGTACGAGGGACTTGTGTGTGATCTCCTACTGGATTGATACCTTGGTTCTCAAAAACCGAGGGAAATACTTACGCTACTTTACTGCATCATCCTCTCCTCTTCGAGGAAATCCAACACAGTGCTCAAGAGGTCGCAAGAAGAATTTCTAGCGCCGTTGCCGGGGAGTTCACGCAAAAGTCAACTATACCAAGTACCCATCACAATCCCTATCTCTCGCATTACATTATTTGCCTCTTGTTTTCCTCTCCCCCACTTCACCTTTGTCATTTTATTCGCCCTCTCTTTCCCAATCTCCTCCTCTCTTTCTCTTTTGCCTTTTTCCCTTTGCCTTTCTGTTTGCTCGTGTGCTAGTTTGCTCTCTTGTCATCATGACTAGTTCCTTATCTTCTCTGTTATCTCCCGAGAATGAAGTTCTAAATTTTAAACAAAGGAAGGGAGAAAATTTGAAAGATGCTTGGTATAGAATTTGCAATGCTCAAAATAGATCTACCAGGAAGCAATCTACCTCAGTTCTTCTTCGCAATTTTTACGTAGGTGCTAATCCTTGGTATAGATATATCCTTGATACCATTACCAGAGGGAACTTTTTGGGTAGCCATACTTTTGATTCTTATAATGCTTTAATAGATATATTTGGCACACCACCCCTTTTGGTTAATGGAACTACGTTAACTTTGGAGCATGTTGTGCAAAGGCTTGAAGCTATTGAAAATAAAGTTGCTACCATTGAATCAATTGAAAATCTTGATAAAAAGATCCGCAATAAAATTACCCAATATGGATCTAAGGTAGGAATGACTTTGAAAAATATTAAAGAAAAAGAACCCATAGTTAATGAAAAAATAAATCTAGATTCTACAAGAATCGATAAACTTGAGGGTATCATCACCAACTTGGGAACCGCTTTTTCTTCCGTTCAAAATACTCCAAGTTCCTCCACTAAAAATACTAAGCTTATTTATGTGCCTAATAATAAGGGTGAATCTTCTAGTACGGAAACCGCGGATCTTAAATCTATAAGTGTTCATCCCAATCTTTTTACCATCATTAAGGAATCATTTGCTATAGATGAATTTTTCGATCTTTTGCCTGAAAATTTGACAATTACTAGAAAGAAAGAAAATTCTAAAGGAGGTAGATGCGTCATTGAAGAATTGCCTACCAAAGATGGCAAAACTTAGATCTATCTTCGCTTTTATGCCTAGCTAGGGGCGTTAAACGATAGCGCTTGTTGGGAGGCAACTCAATTTTATTTTGTTTTCTTTGTTTTTGTTCCTGTTCAGTGTTAAATTTTGTTTCTACTTTCTGTTTAGATGTGGTTTTGTGTTTTAATTAGTGTTTGTGCCAAGTAGAACCTATAGGATAAGCTATGATGATAGTTGCTTTGATTCTGCTGAAAAACAGAAACTTTGCACTCACGAGAAAAAATTCAATAAATCACTGGAACAAGATTTTGCATTGATTCTTTTTGCTTCTGTTTAATAAACAAATTGTCTAGTACTTAGTATTTTTGGTAGAATTTTTATAGTTCCAGAAGTTTGTGTTAGTTACATATTGCTACAGACTGTTCTGTTTTTGACAGATTCTGTTTTTTGTGTGTTGTTAGCTTATTTCAATGCATCTATGGCTAATAAATTAGTTTATAAACCATAAGGAAGTTGGAATACAGTATGTTTAACACCAATATAAATAAAGAATGAGTCCATTACAGTACCTTGAAGTAGTCTTTTGTTTTCTTTCACTAACGGAGCTCACGAGATTTCTATTGAGTTTTGTGTTGTGAAGTTTTCAAGTTTTGGGTGAATTCTTTTGATGGATTATGGAACAAAGAGTGGCAAGAGCCTAAGCTTGGGGATGCCCATGGCACCCCCAAGATAATCCAAGGACACCAAAAAGTCAAATCTTGGGGATGCCTCGGAAGGCACCCCCTCTTTCGTCTACTTCCATCGGTAATTTACTTGGAGCTATATTTTTATTCACTACATGATATGTGTTTTGCTTGGAGCGTATTGTTTTATTTGTGTCTTTGCTTGTTAGTTTGCCACAATCATCCTTTCTGTACACACCTTTTGAGAGAGCCATATATGATATAGAATTTGCTAGAATACTCTACATGCTTCACTTATATCTTTTGAGCTTGTTAGTTTTGCTCATTGTGCTTCACTTATATCTTTTGAGCTTGATAGTTTTGCTCATTGTGCTTCACTTATATCTTTTGAGCTTGATAGTTTTGCTCATTGTGCTTCACTTATATCTTTTGAGCTTGATAGTTTTGCTCATAGTGCTTCACTTAGATCTTTTAGAGCACGGTGGTGGATTTGTTTTAAAGAAACTATTGATCTCTCATGCTTCACTTAGATTATTTTGAGAGTCATTAATAGCATGGTAATTTGCTTAAACTTAATATACTTGGTATTCAAGATTTGTGAAACTTTCTTTTGAGTGTGTTGAATACTAAGATACGTTTGATGCTTGATAATTGTTTTGAGATATGGAGGTGATAATATTAAAGCAATGCTAGTAGGGGTAATTATGAATTTAAGAATGCTTGTGTTGAAGTTTGTGATTCCCGTAGCATGCACGTATGGTGAATCGCTTGTGATGAAGTCGGAGCACAATTTTATTTATTGATTGTCTTCCTTATGAGTGGCAGTCGGGGACGAGCGATGGTCTTTTCCTACCAATCTAACCCCCTAGGAGTATGCATTTAATGCTTTGGTTTTTGATGACTTCTAAATTTTTGCAATAAGTGCATGAGTTCTTTTGATTAATGTTGAGTCCATGGATTATACGCACTCTCACCCTTCCACCATTGCTAGCCTCTCTAATACCGTGCACTTTTCGCGGGTATCATACACCCACCATATACCTTCCTCAAAACAGCCACCATACCTACCTATCATGGCATTTCCATAGCCATTCCGAGAGATATTGCCATGCAACTCTCCACCGTTCCGCTCATATGACACACATTACTTTTGTCATATTGCTTTTTGCATGAACATGAAGTTGACATTGTATTTGTGGCAAAGCCACCATTCATAATTCTTTCATACATGTCACTCTTGATTCATTGCATATCCCGGTACACCGCCGGAGGCATTCATATAGAGTCATATCTTGTTCTAAGTATCGAGTTGTAATTGTTGAGTTGTAAGAAAAAATAAAAGTGTGATGATCATCATTATTAGAGCATTGTCCCAGTGAGGAAAGGATGATGGAGACTATGATTCCCCCATAAGTAGGGATGAGACTCCGGACGAAAAAAGAAAGAGTGGCCATAAAAAAAGAAAGAAAAGAAAGGCCAAATAAAAAAAAGAGTGGCCATAAAAAAAGGAGAAAGGCCAAATAAAAAAATGAGAGAGAAAGAGAGAAGGGACAATGCTACTATCCTTTTTCCACACTTGTGCTTCAAAATAAGCACCATGATCTTCATGATAGAGAGTCTCATATGTTGTCACTTTCATATACTAGTGGGAATTTTTCATTATAGAACTTGGCTTGTATATTCCAATTATGGGCTTCCTCAAAAGTGCCCTAGGTCTTCATGAGCAAGCAAGTTGGATGCACACCCACTTAGTTTCTTTTGTTGAGCTTTCATATACTTATAGCTCTAGTGCATCCGTTGCATGGCAATCCCTACTCACTCACATTGATATCTATTCATGGGCATTTCCATAGCCCGTTGATACGCCTAGTTGATGTGAGACTATCTTCTCCTTTTTTGTCTTCTCCACAACCACCGTTCTATTCCACCTATAGTGCTATGTCCATGGCTCACGCTCATGTATAGCGTGAAAGTTGAAAAAGTTTGAGATTTCTAAAGTATGAAACAATTGCTTGGCTCGTCATCGGGGTTGTGCATGGTTAAATACTTTGTGTGATGAAGATAGAGCATAGCCAGACTATATGATTTTGTAGGGATAACTTTCTTTAACCATGCTATTTTGAGAAGACATGATTGCTTTGATTAGTATGCTTGAAGTATTATTACTTTTATGTTAATATGAAATTTTGTCTTGAATCTTTCGGATCTGAATATTCATGTCACAATTAAGGAGATTTACATTGAAATTATGCCAAAGTATCACTCCGCATAAAAAATTCTTTTTTATCATTTATCTACTCGAGGACGAGCAGGAATTAAGCTTGGGGATGCTTGATACGTCTCCAACGTATCTATAATTTTTGATTACTCCATGCTACTTTGTCTACTATTTTGGACTATATTGGGCTTTATTTTCCACTTTTATATTAGTTTTGGGACTAACCTATTAACCGGAGGCCCAACACCGAATTGCTGTTTTTTTTGCCTATTTCAGTATTTCGAAGAATCAGAATATCAAACGGAGTCCAAACGGAATAAAACCTTCGAGAACGTGATTTTCTCACCGAACGTGATCCAGGAGACTTGGACCCTACTCCAAGAAGTGCCAGAGGCGGTCACGAGGGTGGAGGGAGCCCCCCTGGGCGTGCCCCCTGCCTCGTGGCCCCTCTGTTGCTCCACCGACGTACTCCTTCCTCCTATATATACCTACGTACCCCCGTCAGATCATATACGGAGCCAAAAACCTAACTCCACTGTCGCAACCTTCTGTATCCGCGAGATCCCATCTTGGGCCTGTTCCGGAGCTCTGCCGGAGAGGGCATCCACCACGGAGGGCTTCTACATCAACACCATAGCCTCTCCGATGAAGTGTGAGTAGTTTACTTTAGACCTTCGGGTCCATAGTTATTAGCTAGATGGCTTCTTATCTCTTTTTGGATCTCAATACAATGTTCTCCCCCTCTCTTGTGGAGATCTATTTGATGTAATCTTCTTTTTGCGGTGTGTTTGTTGAGATCGATGAATTGTGGGTTTATGATCCAGCTTATCTATGAACAATATTTGATTCTTCTCTGAATTCTTTTATGTATGATTGAGTTATCTTTGGAAGTCTCTCTGAATTATCTTTATGGTTTGGCCAACTAGATTGGTAGTTCTTGCAATGGGAGAAGTGCTTAGCTTTGGGTTCAATCTTGCGGTGTCCTTACTCAGTGACAGAAAGAGTTGCAAGGCACGTATTGTATTGTTGCCATCGAGGATAACAAGATGGGGTTTTTATCATATTGCATGAATTTATCCCTCTACATAATGTCATCTTGCTTACAGCGTTACTCTGTTTTTACTTAATACTCTAGATGCATGCTGGATAGCGGTCGATGAGTGGAGTAATAGTAGTAGATGCAGAATCGTTTCGATCTACTTGTTTCGGACGTGCTGCCTATATACATGATCATACCTATATAATCTCATAATTACTCGCTTTTCTATCAATTGCTCAACAGTAATTTGTTCACCCACCGTAGAATACTTATGCTCTTGAGAGAAGCCACTAGTGAAACCTATGGCCCCCGGGTCTATTCTCATCATATCAATCTCCATTACTTTATTTACTTGCTTTGTTTTACTTTGCCTTTTACTTTTTACTTTGCATCTATCTATCAAAAATACCAAAAATATTATCTCTATCAGATCTCACTCTTGTAAGTGACCATGAAGGGATTGACAACCCCTAAGCGTTGGTTGCGAGTTGCTATAGTTTTGTGTAGGTACGAGGGACTTGTGTGTGATCTCCTACTGGATTGATACCTTGGTTCTCAAAAACTGAGGGAAATACTTACGCTACTTTACTGCATCATCCTCTCCTCTTTGGGGAAATCCAACGCAGTGCTCAAGAGGTAGCAGGTGGCTAGCGGGTGTCTGTCTCTCCCACTTTAATCGGATCGTATTCGATGAAAAGGGTCCTTATGAAGGGTATATAGCAATTGGCATATCACGTTGTGGTTTTGGCGTAGGTAAGAAACGTTCTTGCTAGAAACCTATAGCAGCCACGTAAAAACTTGCAACAACAATTAGGGGACGTCTAACTTGTTCTTGCAGCATGTGCCGTGTGATGTGATATGGCCAAAAGGATGTGATGAATGATATATATGTGATGTATGAGATTAATCATGTTCTTGTAATAGGAATCTTGACTTGCATGTCGATGAGTGTGACAACCAGCAGGAGCCATAGGAGTTGTCGTAATTTATTGTATGACCTGCGTGTCATTGAATAACGCCATGTAATTACTTTACCTTATTGCTAAACCGTTAGCCATAGTAGTAGAAGTAATAGTTGGTGTGACAACTTCATGAAGACACGATGATGGAGATCATGATGATGGAGATCATGGTGTCATGCCGGTGACGATGATGATCATGGCGCCCCGAAGATGGAGATCAAAAGGAGCAAAATGATATTGGCCATATCATGTCACTATTTGATTGCATGTGATGTTTATCATGTTTTTACATCTTATTTGCTTAGAATGACGGTAGCATAAATAATATGATCCCTCGCTAAAATTTGAAGAAAGTGTTCCCCCTAACTGTGCACCGTTGCGAAGGTTCGTTGTTTCGAAGCACCACATGATGATCGGGTGTGATAGATTCTAACGTTCGAATACAACGGGTGTAAGCCAGATTTACACAAGCAAAACACTTAGGTTGACTTGACGAGCCTAGCATGTACAGACATGGCCTCGGAACACAAGAGACCGAAAGGTCGAACATGAGTCGTATAGCGGATACGATCAACATGAAGATGTTCACCGATGATGACTAGTCCGTCTCACGTGATGATCGGACACGACCTAATTGACTCGGATCATGTATCACTTAGATGACTAGAGGGATGTTTATCTAAGTGGGAGTTCATTAGATGAACTTAATTATCATGAACATAGTCAAAAGGACTTTGCAAATTATGTCGTAGCTTACGCTTTAGTTCTACTGTTTAAGATATGTTCCTAGAGAAAATTTAGTTGAAAGTTGACAGTAGCAATTATGCGGACTGGGTCCGTATTCTGAGGATTGTCCCCATTGCTGCACAGAAGGCTTATGTCCTTAATGCACCACTCGGTGTGCTGAACCTCGAGCGTCGTTTGTGGATGTTTTGAACATCTGACATACACGTTTTTGATGACTACGTGATAGTTTAGTGCGTAATTGTAAACGGTTTAGAATTGAGGCACCGAAGACATTTTTGAAACGTCGCAGAACGTATGAGATGTTCCAAGAGCCGAAATTGGGATTTCAGGCTCGTGCCCACGTCAAGAGGTGTAAGACCTCCGGAAGGTTTCTAAGCCTGCAAACTAAGGGAGAAAAGCTCAATCGTCGAGCATGTGCTCAGATTGTCTGAGTACTACAATCGCTTGAATCGAGTGGGAGTTATCTTCCAGATGAGATAGTGATGGTTGTCCAAAGTCACTGCCACCAAGCTACTAGAGCTTCATGATGAACTATAACATATCAGGGATAGACATGATGATCCTTGTGCAATTCGCGATGTTTGACACCGCGAAAGTATAAATCAAGTAGGAGCATCAATTGTTGATGGTTAGTAAAACCACTAGTTTCAAGAAGGGTAAGGGAAAGAAGGGATACTTCATGAAACGGCAAATCAGTTGCTGCTCTAGTGAAGAAACCCAAGGTTGAACCCAAACTCGAGACTAAGTGCTTCTATAATGAGGGGAACGGTCACTGAAGCAGAACTACCCTAGATACTTGGTAGATAAGAAGGCTAGCAAGGTTGACAAAAGTATGTATTGGACATACATTATATTAAATGTGTACTTTACTAGTACTCCTAGTAGCACCAGGGTATTAAGATACCGGTTCGGTTGCTAAGTGTTAGTAACTCGAAATAAAAGAGCTACGGAATAAACAGAGACTAGCTAAAGGTGAGATGACGATGTGTGTTGGAAGTGTTACCAAGGTTGATGCGATCAGGCATCGCGTGCTCCCTCTACCATTGAGATTGGTGTTAAACCTAAGTAACTGTTATTTGGTGTTTGTGTTGAGCATAGACATGATTGGATTATGTTTATCACAATACGGTTATTCATTTAAGGAGAATAATGGTTACTCTGTTTATTTGAATAATACCTTCAATGGTCTTGCACCTAAAATGAATGGTTTATTGAATCTCGATCATAGTGATACACATGTTCATGCCAAAAGATATAAGATAGTAATGATAGTACCACATACTTGTGGCACCGCTGTTTGAGTCATATTGGTATAAAACGCATGAAGAAGCTCCATGTTGATGGATCTTTGGACTCACTCGTTTCTGAAAAGATTGAGACATGCGAACCATGTCTATTGGTACATATGCATGAAGAAACTCCATACAGATGGATCATTTGGACTCACTTGATTTTGAATCACTTGAGACATGCAAGTCATACCACATGGGCAAGATGGCTGAAAGGCCTCGTTTTCAGTAAGATGGAACAAGAAAGCGACTTGTTGGAAGTAATACATTTTGATGTGTGCATATAGACTTGCAAGATAGGATCTAGAACACACATATATTCATGAAAACATAATAGGTTCAGATCTGAAATCATGGCACTCGGGCCCTAGTGACAAGCATTAAGCATAGCAAAGTCATAGCAACATCAATATCTGAACATAATGGATACTAGGGATCAACTAACAAAACTAACTCGATTACATGATAAATCTCATCCAACCCATCACCGTCCAGCAAGCCTACGATGGAATTACTCATGCACGGCGGTGAGCATCATGAAATTGGTGATGAAGGATGGTTGATGATGATGACGGCGACGAATCCCCCTCTCCGGAGCCCCGAACGGACTCCAGATTAGCCCTCCCGAGAGAGATTAGGGCTTGGCGGCGGCTCCGTATCGTAAAACGCGATGATTTCTTCTCTCCGGTTTTTTTCTCCCCGAAAGCCAATATATGGAGTTGGAGTTGGCGTCAGAGGGCCACCAGGGGGACCACGAGGTAGGGGGGCGCGCTAAGGGGGCGTGGCCCACCCCCCACTCTCGTGACCAGGGTGTGGGCCCCTGGTCTTCATCTTTTGCGAGGATTTTTCTTTATTTTTTCTAAGGTGTTCCGTGGAGTTTCAGGACATTCCGAGAATCTTTATTTTCTGCACAAAAAACAACACCATGGCAGTTCTGCTGAAAATAGCGTCAGTCCAGGTTAGTTCCAATCAAATCATACAAGTTAGAGTCCAAAACAAGGGCAAAAGTGTTTGGAAAAGTAGATACGACAGAGACGTATCAATTCCTCCAAGCTTAAACCCTTGCTTGTCCTCAAGCAATTCAGTTGACAAACTGAAAGAGAAAAAGAAAAACTTTTACAAACTCTGTTTGCTCTTGTTGTTATAAACATGAAAAGCCAGCATTGAAGTCTCAGAAATTATTATGAACTAACCTTACTCACAATGACACGTAGGTCTCACAATTGCTCATATCAATAGCATAATCAGCTAGCGAGCCATAATAGCAAAACTCGGATGACAACACTTTCTCAAAATAATCATAACATGGTATAACAAAATGGTATCTTGCTAGCTCTTTCTGAGACCGCAAAACATAAATGCAGAGCACCTTTAAAGATCAAGGACTGACTAAACATTGTAATTCATGGTAAAAGAGATCCAGTCAAGTCATACCCGGAATAAACCAATAATAATGAATGCAAACGACAGTGTGCTCTCCAGCGGGTGCTTTTTAATAAGAAGGGTGATGACTCAATCATAAAAGTAAATAGATAGGCCCTTTATAGAGGGAAGCAGGGATTTGTAGAGGTGCCAGAGCTCGGTTTTGAAATAGAGATAAATTATATTTTGAGCGGCATACTTTCATTGTCAACATAACAACTAAAAGACGATGATATCTTCCATGCTAAACATATTATAGGCGGTTCCCAAACAGAATGGTAAAGTTTATACTCCCCTTCCTCCATAAGCATCAATCCATGGCTTGCTCGAAACAACGAGTGCCTCCAACATTCAATGGGTCCCAAGGGGAGTTTTGTTTGCAGTTATTTTAATTTAGTTTGCACAAAGCATGGGATTGGGCATCCCGGATACCAGCCTTTTTCTCGTGAATGAGGAGCGGAGTCCACTGCTCTTGAGAATAACCCGCCTAACACGGAAGATAAGGGCAGCTCTAGTTGACATATGAGCTATTCGAGTATGCAAAACAGAATGTTTATTTGAAGGTTTAGAGTTTGGCACATACGAATTTACTTGGAACGGCAGGTAAATACCGCATAAAGGTAGGTATAGTGGACTCATATGGAATAACTTTGGGGTTTAAGGAGTTTGGATGCACAAGCAGCATTCCTGCTTAGTACAGGTGAAGGCTAGCAAAAGACTGGGAAGCGACCAACTGAGAGAGTGACAACAGTCGTAAACATGCATTAAAATTAATTCACATCGAGTACAAGCATGAGTAGGATATAATCCACCATGAACATAAATATCATGAAGGCTATGTTGATTGGATTCAACTACATGCGTGAACATGTGCCAAGTCGAGTCACTCAATGTATTTAAAGGAGGATACCACCCCATCATACCACATCATAATCATTCTAATAACATGTTGGCACACAAGGTAAACCATTATAACCCATAGCTAGTCAAGCATGGCAGAAGCAACTATAATCTCTAAATATCATTGCAAATATGTTTACTTCACAATAGCTGAATCAAGAACGATGAATCATCATATTTACAAAAACAAGAGAGGTCAAGTTCATACCAGCTTTTCTCCCCTCAATAAGTCTATCATATATCATCATTATTGCCTTTCACTTGCACGACCGAACGATGTGGATAATAATAGGATTGCACGTGCATTGGACTAAGCTGGAATCTGCAAGCATTCAACTCAGGAGAGAAGACAAGTAATATGGGCTCTGAGTTTAAATAATCAATCATGCATATAAGAGCCACTAAGCAATTTCAATATAGTCTTCTCAACCCCCCAAAATGAAATAAAAACTATTTACACGGGAAAGCTCACAACAAGTAAAAGAAGAACGGGAAATATTTTTGGGTTTTCTTTTTAATTCTAGTACAAACTTGAAAAGTAAACTGACTAATTTTTTTTGTTTTTCTTAAAGTTTAATAAACACACAAGAAGAAAGCAGGAAAAAGAAAATAAACTAGCATGGATATTACAGTGAAAGAGTATGAGCACCGACATCTAGCAATGAGTGTGTGTGAACATGAATGTAATGTTGGTGGGAAATACGTACTCCCCCAAGCTTAGGCTTTTGGCCTAAGTTGGTCTATTGCCAGGGGTGGCCTGGCGGATATCCGTAGGTGAAGCTGGAGTCGTACTGTGATGCAGAAGGCTCCGGTTGCCATTGGCTGGCAGCCTCCTCTGGATCCCAAGAATAAACAGATAGTCATGGAGGCTCATCTTGTGGCTCCGGTTCCGGGGCGGGTGCAGGATTTCGATAGGCTTGAATGGCCTCCCACAGAACGATGTGAGGACCTGCAGACAAGTTAAACAAAGAGGGAGCAGGCAAAGTAATAATCTCAGGGTGATGTTTATCAAAGTACAATTTAAATTTGAGTTCCCCTTCACAACTCTTAACAAGAAAGTCATGCGCTAGCATACTCCTATAATCTAAGTAACCACGAGGAAATGATGTTTCCTCTTTCTCCTCATGCCTAATAGGTATTTCAAAATGTTCAGCTAGGCGTGAGGCGTAAATGCCTCCAAAGATGGGGCCCTTAGTACGGTTCAGACTTAACCGTCTAGCAACAATTCCACCCATACTAATAGAGTTATTGCAGTATAAACCATGGAACAAAATCATAACATCAGGAATACTAAGGTTTCCACAGTTTCCGCGGCCTATCAAGCAACGACTAGCAAATAAGGCAAAGTAGCATAAAACAGGAAAATGTATGCTAGTAATTCTTGCATCAGAAACCTTCCCGGTTTCTCCCACCGTGATAGTGTTAATGAAAGCTTCTATTTCGTTACGGTGTGGTTCATCCAAGGTGCCCTCAAAAGGTATTTTGTAAACCTCGCAAAATTCAGCTAAAGGCATTCTCTTAACAATGTCATATAAATGAAATTCTACCGATGGAGGTGAGCTTTTAGGGAAAAAGTAGAAATTTTGCGCAAAAGTATTTGTGAGTAAGAGATACTGATGGCGTTGGTCGCGGAGGAAATCGGTGAGGCCAGCATTCTCAATTAATAAATAGAAATCTTCATAAATCCTGACTCTCCTCAAGAAGTCATCGGAAGGCCATTCACACGGCCGGACCTCCGTGGTGCGAGGCAAAATAAATTTGGGCTTCTGTTCTTCTTCCTTTTGTGTTTCCTTCGAGCTTCGGCTCGATGAGCCCCTCAAAAATCACTTCATAAATTCTGAAACAATCTGAAATTTTTAGTAACTTCAAATAAAAGTGAACCAACTTCAATAAAATTGGTAGTAACAACTCCCACAAGTGCCTAGAGCCTGTATAAAGCATTGGAACTACTTGGAACCATATAAATTTGTCATGCAAGCTCAAGAACATGGCCACCGATGCAGCACAAATTTGCAATGAATAAAGCACTAGAACAAAAACTAATTGGACCAATGGAGGAGTCACATACCAAGGAACAATCTCCCCAAGCAGTTTTGCGAGAGGTGCTTTGAGCAAGGAGATCGAAAATCACAGCAACGGGGGCTGGAACTCGTGCTTGAGTTGGTTTTTCGTGTTTGTGTGAGACAGAGGAAGAAGA
>NC_041385.1:602272137-602354416 GCF_002162155.2 Triticum dicoccoides
CGGGGGCTGGAACTCGTGCTTGAGTTGGTTTTTCGTGTTTGTGTGAGACAGAGGAAGAAGCTGGGTGCAGGAATAAGTGGAGGAGGGCCACCATGGGCCCACGAGGCAGGGGGTGCGCCCGGGGGGGGGGGGGGTAGGGCGCGCCCTCCACCCTCGTGGCCAGGTGGCAGCTCCCCTGCGGTGATTTTTGCACAGTAAATTCTTAAATATTCCCGAAAAAATCGTATAAAATTGGCATGGTATTCTGAGGACTCTTATTTTTGGGATATTTTTATATTGTACGGATAAGTCAGGAAAAATATGAAAAATACTATTTTACTTTATTTCTACTAAATAACAGAAAATATAAGTAGTGTACAGAAGGTTGTGCTTCTAGTTTCATCCATCTTGTGATCATCAAAATGAACCCACTAACAAGGTTGATCAAGTCTTGTTAACAAACTCATTCCGAATAATCACGGAACCGGAGAAATTTCGAATGACACTAAGTTACCTCAACGGGGATATGAAAATCCCCAACAATAAGGATATCATACTTTTTCTTGACAGTAGGGAGAGGAAATTCGAAACCTCCAAATATAATCGATGGAATTTTTCCAATAGAGTTGATACTATAAACTTGAGGTTGTTTCCTCGGAAAATGTACCGTGTGCTCATTGCCATTAATGTGAAAAGTGCCATTGCCTTTGGTGCAATCAATAACGCCCCCTGTAGTATTAAGGAAAGGTCTTCCAAGAATGATAGACATACTATCATCCTCGAGAATATCAAGAATAACAAAGTCCGTTAAAATAGTAACGTTTGCAACTACAACAGGCACATCCTCACAAATACCGACAGGTATAGCAGTTGATTTATCAGCCATTTGCAAAGATATATCAGTAGGTGTCAACTTATTCAAGTCAAGTCTACGATATAAAGAGAGAGGCATGACACTAACACCGACTCCAAGATCACATAAAGCAGTTTTAACATAAGTTCTTTTAATGGAGCATGGTATAGTAGGCACTCCGGGATCTCCAAGTTTCTTTGGTATTCCACCCTTAAAAGTATAATTAGCAAGCATGGTGGAAATTTCAGCTTCAGGTATCTTTATTTTATTAGTAATGATATCCTTCATATACCTAGCATAAGGATTTGTTTTGAGCACGTCAGTTAATCGCATACGCAAAAAGATGGGTCTAATCATTTCAGCAAAGCGCTCAAAATCCTCATCATCCTTTTTCTTGGATGGTTTCGAAGGAAAAGGCATGGGTTTTTGAACCCATGGTTCCCTTTCTTTACCATGTTTCCTAGCAACGAAGTCTCTTTTATCATAACGTTGATTCCTTGATTGTGGGTTATCAAGATCAACAGCAGGTTCAACTTCTACATCATTATCATTACTAGGTTGAGCATCAACATGAACATTATCACTAGGTTCATGTTCATCACCTGATTGTGTTTCAACATGAGAAATAGAAATATCATTTGGATTCTCAGGTGACTCAGCGATAGGTTCACTAGAAGTTTGCAAAGTCCTATCATTTTTCTTTTTCTTCTTTCTAGAAGAACTAGGGACATCAATATCATTTCTCTGAGAATCTTGCTCGATTCTCTTAGGGTGGCCTTCAGGATACAAAGGTTCCTGAGTCATTCTACCAGTTCTAGTAGCCACTCTAATAGCATAATCATTTTTCTTACTATTCATTTCATCAAGCACTTCTTTCTGAGCTTTAAGTACTTGTTCTACTTGAGTGGTAACCATAGAAGCATGCTTGCTAACAAGTTTAAGTTCACCTCTAATATCAGCCATATAATCACCCAAGCGTTTAATCATAAAGGTATTCTATTTTAATTGTATACCAAAATAAGCATTAAAGTCATCTTGCTTAAACATAAAGTCATCAAACTCATCCAAGTACTGACTAGCAATTTTAGTAGGAGGGATTTTAGCTTTATCATATCTATAGAGAGAATTTACCTTTACTACCTGTGTCGAGATATCGGGAGGTTCTTCATTAAATAAGTAATTGAGATCATATACTTCTTCAACAAGCGGTAAATTAAGACCATGTATTTCTTCAATAGGAGGTAAATTCTTAACATCTTCAGCTTTAATACCTTTTTCTTTCATAGATTTCTTTGCCTCTTGCATATCTTCGGGACTGAGAAATAGAACACCTCTCTTCTTCAGAGTTGGTTTAGGAATAGGCTCAGTAATGGGTTCAGGAACTGGCTCAGGAGGTAGCTCGGGAGGTGCCCAATTATTTTCATTAGCCAACATATTATTCAATAGAATTTCAGCGTCATCCGATGTTCTTTCCCTGAAAAGAGAACCAGCACAACTATCGAGGTAATCTCTGGAAGCATCAGTTAGTCCATTATAAAAGATATCAAATATTTCAGGTTTCTTAAGAGGATGATCAGGCAAAGCATTAAGTAACTTGAGAAGCCTCCCCCAAGCTTGTGGGAAACTCTCTTCTTCAATTTGTACAAAATTGTATATTTCCCTCAAAGCAGCTTGTTTCTTATGAGCAGGGAAATATTTAGCAGAGAAATAATAAATCATATCCTGGGGACTTTGCACACAACCAGGATCAAGAGAATTATACCATATCTTAGCATCACCCTTTAACGAGAACGGAAATATCTTAAGTAAATAAAGGTAGCGCGATCTCTCATTATTAGTAAACAGGGCAGCTATATCATTTAACTTAGTAAGATGTGCCACAACAGTTTCAGATTCATAGCCATAAAAAGGATCAGATTCAACCAAAGTAATTATATCGGGATCAACAGAAAAATCATAATAGTCCTGATCAGGAACACAGATAGGTGAAGTAACAAAAGCAGGGTCGGGTTTCATTCTACCTCTAAAAGATTCTTTACTCCATTTAATTAGTAACCTCTTAAGTTCACGTCTATCCTGGCAAGCAAAAATAGCTGCAGAATATTCAACATCAAAAAGATAACCCTCAGGAATAGCAGGCATAGGTTCATCGTCACTAACATCATCGTGTTCAGGTTCAATAATTTCTCTTTCTCTAGACCTAGCAATTTGCTCATCAAGATATTCACCAAGTGGCACAGTAGTATCAAGCATAGAAGTAGTTTCATCATAAGTATCATGCATAGCAGAAGTGGCATCATAAATAACATGCAACATATCAGAATTCATAGCAGTAGCAGGTTTAGGTGTCGCAAGCTTACTTATAACAGAAGGAGAATCTAGTGCAAGGCTAGATGGCAGTTCCTTACCTCCCCTCGTAGTTGAGGGCAAAATCTTGGTCTTAGGGTCTTTCAAGTTCTTCATTGTGTCCAGCAGATATAAATCCCAAGTGACTTAAAGAATAGAGCTATGCTCCCCGGCAACGGCGCTAGAAAATAGTCTTGATGACCCACAAGTATAGGGGATCGCAACAATTTTCGAGGGTAGACTATTCAACCCAAATTTGTTGATTCGACACAAGGGGAGCCAAAGAATATTCTCAAGTATTAGCAGCTGAGTTGTCAATTCAACCACACCTGGAAACTTAGTATCTGCAGCAAGGTGTTTAGTAGCAAAGTAATATGATAGTGGTGGTAACGGTAACAAAAGTAAAGACAGTAAAAGTAATGTTTTTGGTATTTTGTAGTGATTGTAATAGTAACAATGAAAAACTCGTAGGCACCGGATCAATGATGGATAATTATGCCGGATGTGGTTCATCATGTAACACTCATAACATAAGGTGACACAGAACTAGCTCCAGTTCATCAATGTAATGTAGGCATGTATTCCGAATATAGTCATACGTGCCTATGGAAAACAACTTGCATGACAACTTTTGTCCTACCCTCCCGTGGCAGCGGGTCCTATTGGAAACTAAGAGATATTAAGGCCTCCTTTTAATAGAGAACCAGAACAAAGCATTAGCACAAAGTGAATACATGAACTCCTCAAACTATGGTCATCACCGGGAGTGGTCCGATTATTGTCACTTCGGGGTTGCCGGATCATAACACATAGTAGGTGACTATAGACTTGCAAGATAGGATCTAGAACACACATATATTCATGAAAATATAATAGGTTCAGATCTGAAATCATGGCACTTGGGCCCTAGTGACAAGCATTAAGCATAGCAAAGTCATAGCAACATCAATCTCAGAACATAATGGATACTAGGGATCAAACCCTAACAAAACTAACTCGGTTACATGATAAATCTCATCCAACCCATCACCGTCCAGCAAGCCTACGATGGAATTACTCACGCACGGCGGTGAGCATCATGAAATTGGTGATGGAGGATGGTTGATGATGACGACGACGACGAATCTCCCTCTCCGGAGCCCCGAACGGACTCCATATCAGCCCTCTCGAGAGAGATTAGGGCTTGGCGGCGGCTCCGTATCGTAAAACGCGATGATTTCTTCTCTCCGTTTTTTTCTCCCCGAAAGCCAATATATGGAGTTGGAGTTGGCGTCGGAGGGCCACTAGGGGGCCCACGAGGTAGGGGGTGCACCCAGGGGGGGGGTGGCGTGCCCCCACCCTCGTGACCAGGGTGTGGGCCCCCTGGTATTCATGTTTTGCGAGGATTTTTCTTTATTTTTTCTAAGGTGTTCCGTGGAGTTTCAGGACATTCCGAGAATCTTTATTTTCTGCACAAAAAACAACACCATGGCAGTTCTGCTGAAAACAGCGTCAGTCCGGGTTAGTTCCATTCAAATCATACAAGTTAGAGTCCAAAACAAGGGCAAAAGTGTTTGGAAAAGTAGATACGACGGAGACGTATCAGAGACTTGATGAGGTTATTGAACCATCACTTCAACTAGTGTGTAGCAGGACACATGAAGTTGTTCCCGTGGCGCCTACACCAATTGAAGTGGAAGCTGATGATATTGATCATGAAACTTCGGATCAAGTCACTACCAAAACTCGTAGGTTGATAAGGATACATACTACTTCAGAGTGGTACGTAATCCTGTCTTGGAGGTCATGTTGCTAGACAACAATGAACCTATGAGCTATGGAGAAGTGATGGTGGTCCCGGATTCCGACAAATGGCTCGAGGCCATAAAATCCGAGAGAGGATCCATGTATGAAAACAAAGTATAGACTTTGGAAGAACTACTTGATGGTCATAAGGCTATTGGGTACAGATGGATTTTAAAAGGAAGACAGACAATGATGGTAAGTATCACCATTAAGAAAGCTCGACTTGTCGTTAAGATGTTTTTCGACAAGTTCAAGGAGTTGACTACAATGAGGCTTTCTCACTCGTAGCGATGCTAAGAGTCTGTTAGAATTATATTAGCACCTACTGCATTATTTATGAAATCTTGCAGATAGGATGTCAAAATATAGTTTCCTCGACGATTTTCTCAAGGAAAGGTTGTATCTGATACAACCAGAAGGTTTTGACAATCCTGAAAGATGCTAAAAAGTATGCAAAGCTCCAGCTATCCTTCTAAGGACTCGAGTAAGCATCTCGGAGTTGGAATATATGCTTTGATGAGATGATCAAAGATTTTGGGTTTATACAAAGTTTATGAGAAACTTGTATTTCCAAAGAAGTGAGTGGGAGCACTATAGAATTTCTGTTGAGTATATGTTGTTGACATATTGTTGATCAGAAATGATGTAGAGTTTTTGGAAAATATATAGGGTTATTTGAAAAGTGTTTTTCAATGGAAAACCAGGATTAAGCTACTTGAACATTGAGCATCAAGATCTATAAGGATAGATCAAAATCGCTTAATAGTACTTTCAAATGAACACATACCATGACAAGATTTTGAAGAAGTTCAAAATAGATCGGCAAAGAAGGAGTCCTTTGCTGTGTCATAAGGTGTGAGTATTGAGTAAGACTCAAGACCTGACCATGGCAGAAGAGAGAGAAAGGACGAAGGTCGTCCCCTATGCTTTAGACATAGGCTCTACAGTATGCTATGTTGTGTACCACACCTGAAGTGTGCCTTGCCATGAGTCAGTCAAGGGGTACAAGAGTGATTTAGGAACGGATCACAGGATAGCGGTCAAAGTTATCCTTAGTAACTAGTGGACTAAGGAATTTTCTCCATTATGGAGGTGGTAAAAGAGTTCGTCGTAAAGGGTTATGCCAATGCAAACTTTGACACTAATCCGGATTATTCTGAGTAGTAAACCAGATTCGTATAGTAGAACAATTATTTGGAATAGCTCCAAATAGAGCATGGTAGCTGCATCTACAAGATGACAAAGAGATTTGTAAAGCACACACGGATCTGAAAGGTTCAGACCCGTTGACTAATAACCTCTCTAACAAGCGAGGTATGATCAAACCCCATGGGTGTTGAATTCATTACAATCACATAGTGATGTGAACTAGATTATTGACTCTAGTGCAAGTGGGAGACTGTTGGAAATATGCCCTAGAGGCAATAATAAAATGGTTATTATTATATTTCCTTGTTCATGATAATTGTCTATTGTTCATGCTATAATTGTATTAACTGGAAACCGTAATACATGTGTGAATACATAGACCACAACATGTCCCTAGTGAGCCTCTAGTTGACTAGCTCGTTGATCAATAGATGGTTATGGTTTCCTAACCATCGACATTGGATGTCATTGATAATGAGATCACATCATTAGGAGAATGATGTGATGGACAAGACCCAATCCTAAGCATAGCACAAGATCGTGTAGTTCGTTTGCTAAAGCTTTTCTAATGTCAAGTATCATTTCCTTAGATCATGAGATTGTGCAACTCCCAGATACCGTAGGAATGCTTTGGGCGTGCCAAATGTCACAACGTAACTGGGTGGCTATAAAGGTGCACTACAAGTATCTCCAAAAGTGTCTGTTGGGTTGGTACGAATCGAGACTGGGATTTGTCACTCCGTATGACGGAGAGGTATCTCTGGGCGCACTCGGTAATGCATCATCATAATGAGCTCAATGTGACTAAGTAGTTAGTCACGGGATCATGCATTATGGAACGAGTAAAGAGACTTGCCAGTAACGAGATTGAACAAGGTATAGGGATACCGCCGATCGAATCTCGGGCAAGTAACATACCAATGGACAAAGGGAATTGTATACGGGATTGATTGAATCCTTGACATCATGGTTCATCCAATGAGATCATCGTGGAACATGTGGGAGCCAACATGGGTATCCAGATCCCGCTGTTGGTTATTGGCCGGAGAACGTCTCGGTCATGTATGCATGGTTCCCAAACCCGTAGGGTCTACACACTTAAGGTTCGGTGACGCTAGAGTTGTTATGGGAAATAGTATGTGGTTACCGAAGGTAGATCGGAGTACCGAATGTGATCCCGGACATCACGAGGAGTTCCGGAATGGTCCGGCGGTGAAGATCGATATATTGGACGAAGGGTATTGGAGTCCGGAAGTGTTCCGGGGGTACCAGGCTATGGCCAGCATGACCGAAAGGTGTTTCGGGAGCCCCGACAAGTGTTGGAGGGCCTCATGGGCCAAAGGGGAAGGGGCAAACCAGCCCACTAAGGGGTGGTGCGCCCCCCACACCCTTTCCCACGTTATTTGGGGAGGTGGGGCGCCTCCACCTAGCTTGGGAGGCAATCCTCCACCTGCTTGGCTTGGGGGGCAAGTCTCCCTAGGATTTTCCCTAGGGAGATCCAATCTGCTTGGCCGCTGCCCCCTAGGGGAAACCCTAGGGCGCCTCCCCCTCTCCCCTTACCCCTATATATAGTGGAGGGGTGGGAGGGAAGCCACACCTCTTGCTTGGCGCAGCCCTCTCCCTCCTCCAACACCTCCTACTCCATAGTACTTGGCGAAGCCCTGCTGGAGAACCACGAGCTCCACCACCACCACGCCGTCGTGCTGTCGGAGTTCTCCCTCAACTTCTCCTCTCCCCTTGCTGGATCAAGAAGGAGGAGACATCCTCGGGCTGTACGTGTGTTGAACGCGGAGGCGCCGTCTGTTCGGTGCTAGATCGGATCTTCCGCGATTTGAATCGCCGCGAGTACGACTCCATCAACCGTGTCTTTGTAACGCTTCCGCTTAGCGATCCTCAAGGGTATGAAGATGCTCATCCTCTCCCTCTCTTGTTGCTAGAATCTCCATAGATTGATCTTGGTGATGCATAGAAAATTTTGAATTTCTGCTACGTTACCCAACATTACTCACATGTGTTGATGGTACAACGAGCGGGGGGATCGATTGCACCGCCTATTCTCCTAGCTGCGGAACAGTTTTACCGCTTTTCTTGGCAGCTGCTTAGCTGGAGCTCAAGCTCAACTCCTTCTTTCAGAGCTCATGTGCCTTCCTGATTTGGCGCTCATAGTCTGAGTCAACAGGCTTGGGAGCTGGTGCTTTAGCCATACGAATAAAGTGCTCAATGGCACGCTCAGGCACTTTTTCCTTTGGCGGCGGTGGCAGTTTCGGTCCAAAATGGGCATCCAATTGTCTGCTGACTTCGGCTGCATTTTCCTCTTCGCTCATGTCATAAGGCCTCTGAGGAAGAGGCGCGAGGCTTGGACCATATTGGAATCTCTTGCCTCCTTTAGTTGTACCGCCAGCCGCCATAGTTGCAGCGGCTCTCTTCCACTGTTGCTTAGGTGGCAGAGCCTGCTGAGGCGGCAGAGACGGCTTGCACAGTGTCTGACTTGGAGGAGGAGGCCTGGGCTGATGCCATGCCGGACGACTTGGAGGAGGAGGAGTGGCCTCATGCATTGGCGTACTTGGAGGAGCAGGAGTCTATATAGGCGGTGCCTAACTTGGAGGATCTGGAGTCGACTGCTGACGCGGTGGCGGACTTGGAGGAGCCGGCTAACGCAGTGTCGGTGGCCTTGGAAAGACGATGCAATCCTTTCTCCATAGAACGATATCATGTAAGGCCTCTCCCAGTGTGCGCTCGTCCTCACCTCCAGGAATGTCAAGCTGTAGCCCCCTATATTCTGCCACCACTTCATCCACCCCGACACGAGCATAGCCAGCTGTAATCGGATTGCAATGGAAGGTTGCTTCAGGGGGGTTGTATAAGCAACGCCGTCCGCCACCTTGATGGATATGTTCTTCACAAATGTATGTAGCTCACAATTAGTGTTCTCAGTTATGTCATCCACAGGGTATGTATCCAGCAGTGCCTCATGGCCCAGTGCGGAACCCACGCTGCTTCTCGGCATGGATGGGATGGTGTTATCCAATGCTGGATCCTCTACCTCCTGCCGCTGCAGAGACCCCCTTCCCTGGCTGGTGATTTCATCAATCTGCTGCTGCTGCTGCTGCTGCAATAGGCTTGCTAACTCCGCGTGCAAAAGTTCTAGGCCTTTAAGCCGTTCTGCTTCCTGCTTCCTCTTCTCCTCCTCCAGCTTCCTCTTGTTCTCCTCCTCCATCTTCCTTCTGGCATGACTTCTATAGTCGGCATTCCAGTCTAAAAACCCCTCATACCATGGAACAATGCCTACGCCTCGTGTTCTTCCCTGGTGTTCAGGATTTCCCAGGACGCGTGTAAGCTTGTCGTTCTCTCTGTTGGGCGTGAACACCCCCATTCGCGCCTCTTTTATTGCAACAAGTATTTTGTCCTAGACTCCTTTAAGATTTGCCTTCTTCAAAACCTGGCCTGTCTTTGGGTCCAACGCCCCCATGCGCATAGAACCAAGTCCTGCGCCTTGGGGGCCAGCTCAATGTAATTGGAACAACCCCTGCAGCCTGCATATCTTCCTCAGACTTATCCCACTTAGGCCGGGCCACCGTGTAGCCACCTAGCCCCAGCCTATGGAACTGCTCCTTTTTCGCGGCATTGATCGTGTTTATTCTCGACCGTTCCTTAGCTAGTTCCGATTCCTTGAATTTCACAAAATCTTCCTAGTGATGTTTTTGCTTCTCCAGTGTTCCCATGAATTCTAGAGTCTTCTTTGTTGGAAATATGCCCTAGAGGCAATAATAAATTGATTATTATTATATTTCCTTGTTCTTGATAATCGTTTATTATCCATGCTATAATTGTATTGATAGGAAACTCAGATACATGTGTGGATACATAGACAACACCATGTCCCTAGTAAGCCTCTAGTTGACTAGCTCGTTGATCAATAGATGGTTACGGTTTCCTAACCATGGACATTGGATGTCATTGATAACGGGATCACATCATTAGGAGAATCATGTGATGGACAAGACCCAATCCTAAGCCTAGCACTAAGATCGTGTAGTTCATTTGCTAGAGCTTTGCCAATGTCAAGTATCTCTTCCTTCGACCATGAGAGCGTGTAACTCCTGGATACCGTAGGAGTGCTTTGGGTGTATCAAACGTCACAACGTAACTGGGTGACTATAAAGGTGCACTACAGGTATCTCCGAAAGTATCTATTGTTTTATGCGGATCGAGACTGGGATTTGTCACTCCGTGTAAACGGAGAGGTATCTCTGGGCCCACTCGGTAGGACATCATCATATGCGCAATGTGACCAAGGAGTTGATCACGGGATGATGTGTTACGGAACGAGTAAAGTGACTTGCCGGTAACGAGATTGAACAAGGTATTGGATACCGACGATCGAGTCTCGGGCAAGTAACATACCGATAGACAAAGGGAATTGAATACGGGATTGATTAAGTCCTTGACATCGTGGTTCATCCGATGAGATCATCGTGGAACATGTGGGAGCCATCATGGGTATCCAGATCCCGCTGTTGGTTATTGACCGGAGAACGTCTCGGTCATGTCTACATGTCTCCCGAACCCGTAGGGTCTACACACTTAAGGTTCGATGACGCTAGGGTTATAAAGGAAGCTTGTATGTGGTTACCGAATGTTGTTCGGAGTCTTGGATGAGATCCCGGACGTCACGAGGAGTTCCAGAATGGTCCGGAGGTAAAGATTTATATATGGGAAGTCCTGTTTTGGTCACCGGAAAAGTTTCGGGCGATATCGGTAATGTACCGGGACCACCGGGAGGGTCCCGGGGGTCCACCAAGTGGGGCCACCTGCCCCAGAAGGCTGTGTGGGCCATGTGTGGGAGGGGACCAGCCCCTAGGTGGGCTGGTGCGCCCCCCACAAGGGGCCAAGGCGCAAGGGAGAGTGGGAGGGGGCAAACCCTAGTCCAGATGGGCCTTAAGGCCCACCTAGTGGGCGCCTCCCCTCTCTCCCCCTCTTGGCCGCCTCCCCAAGTCCCATCTAGGGCTGGCCGCACCCCTTGGGGTGGGAAACCCTAAAGGGGGCGCAGCCCCCTTCTCCCCTATATAAATAGAGGCCTGGGGCTGCCCATAGCACATGAGAACTTCTCCTCTTGGTGCAGCCCTGCCTCTCTTCCTCCTCCTCATCTCCCATGGTGCTTGGCGAAGCCCTGCGGGATTGCCACGCTCCTCCACCACCACCACGCCGTTGTGCTGCTGTTGGATGGAGTCTTCCTCAACTTCTTCCTCTCTCCTTGCTGGATCAAGGCGTGGGAGACGTCATCGGGCTGTACGTGTGTTGAACGCGGAGGTGCCGTGCGTTCGGCACTTGATCATCGGTGATTTGAATCATGACGAGTACGACTTCATCAACCCCGTTCACTTGAACGCTTCCGCTTAGCGATCTACAAGGGTATGTAGATGCACTCTCCTTCCCCTCGTTGCTGGTTTCTCCATAGATAGATCTTGGTGACACGTAGGAAAATTTTGAATTTCTGCTACGTTCCCCAACAGTGGCATCATGAGCTAGGTCTATTGCATAGATTCTTTGCACGAGTAGAACACAAAGTAGTTGTGGGCGTCGATGTTGTTCAATATGCTTACCGTTACTAGTCCAATCTTGTTTCGACGGTATTGTGGGATGAAGCGGCCCGGACCAACCTTACACGTACTCTTACGTGAGACAGGTTCCACCGATTGACATGCACTTGGTGCATAAGGTGGCTAGCGGGTGCCAGTCTCTCCCACTTTAGTCGGAACGGATTCGATGAAAAGGGTCCTTATGAAGGGTAAATAGCAATTGGCATATCACGTTGTGGTCTTGCGTAGGTAAGAAACGTTCTTGCTAGAAACCCATAGCAGCCACGTAAAACATGCAAACAACAATTAGAGGACGTCTAACTTGTTTTTGCAGGGTATGCTTTGTGATGTGATATGGCCAAGAAGAATGTGATGAATGATATGTGATGTATGAGATTGATCATGTTCTTGTAATAGGATTCACGACTTGCATGTCGATGAGTATGACAACCGGCAGGAGCCATAGGAGTTGTCTTTATTTATTGTATGACCTACGTGTCATTGAAGAACGCCATGTAACTTACTTTACTTTATTGCTAAACGTGTTAGCCATAGAAGGAGAAGTAGTCATTGGCGTGACAACTTCATAAAGACACGATGATGGAGATCATGATGATGGAGATCATGGTGTCAAGCCGGTGACAAGACGATCATGGAGCCCCGAAGATGAAGATCAATGGAGCTATATGATATTGGCCATATCACGTCACAACTATATAATTGCATGTGATGTTTATTATGATTATGCATCTTGTTTACTTAGGACGACGGTAGTAAATAAGATGATCCCTTACAAAATTTCAAGAAGTGTTCTCCCCTAACTGTGCACCGTTGCTACAGTTCGTCGCTTCTAAGCACCACGTGATGATCGGGTGTGATGGATTCTTACGTTCACATACAACGGGTGTAAGACAGTTTTACCCAGCGAAAACACTTAGGGTTAACTTGACGAGCCTAGCATGTACAGACATGGCCTCGGAACACGGAGACCGAAAGGTCGAGCATGAGTCGTATAGTAGATACGATCAACATGAAGATGTTCACCGATGATGACTAGTCCGTCTCACGTGATGATCGGACACGGCCTAGTTGACTCGGATCATGTAATCACTTAGATGACCAGAGGGATGTCTATCTGAGTGGGAGTTCATAAGTTGAACTTAATTATCCTGAACATAGTCAAAAGACCTTTGCAAATTATGTCGTAAGCTCGCGCTTTAGTTCCACTGTTTTAGATATGTTCCTAGAGAAAATATAGTTGAAAGTTGATAGTAGCAATTATGCGGACAGTAGAAAGCTTATGTCCTTAATGCACTGCTCAGTGTGCTGAACCCCAAACGTCGTTTGTGGATGTTGTGAATATCGGACATACACGTCTTGATAACTACGTGATAGTTCAGTTAAACGGTTTAGAGTTGAGGCACGAAAGACGTTTTCGAAACATCGTGAAACATATGAGATGCTTCGAGGGCTGAAATTGGGATTTCAGGCTCGTGCCCATGTCAAGAGGTATAAGACCTCCGACGATTTTCTTAGCCTGCAAACTAAGGGAGAAAAGCTCAATCGTTGAGCTTGTGCTCAGATTGTCTGAGCACAACAATCACTTGAATCGAGTGGGAGTTGATCTTCCAGATGAGATAGTGATGTTTCTCCAAAGACATTGCCACCAAGCTACTAGAGCTTCGTGATGAACTATAACATATCAGGGATAGATATGATGATCCTTGAGGTATTCGCGATGTTTGACACAGTGAAAGTAGAAATCAAGAAGGAACATCAATTGTTGATGGTTGGTGAAACCACTAGTTTCAAGAAGGGCAAGGGCAAGAAGGGATACTTCATGAAACGGCAAATCAGCTGCTGCTCCAGTGAAGAAACCCAAGGTTGAACCCAAACCCGAAACTAAGTGCTTCTGTGATAAGGGGAATAGTCACTAGAGCAGAATTACCCTAGATACTTGGTAGATGAGAAGGCTGGCAAGGTCAATAGAAGTATATTGGATATACATTATGTTAATGTGTACTTTACTAGTACTCCTAGTAGCACCAGGGTATTAAGATACCGGTTTGGTTGCTAAGTGTTAGTAACTCGAAATAAAAGCTACGAAATAAAAGGAGACTAGCTAAAGGTGAGCTGACGATATGCGTTGGAAGTGTTTCCAAGTTTGATGTGATCAAACATCGCACGCTCCCTCTACCATCAAGATTAGTATTAAACCTGAATGGTTTATTGAATCTCGATCGTAGTGATACACATTTTCATGCCAAAAGATATAAGATAGTAATGATAGTACCACTTACCCGTGGCACTGCCACGTAAGTCATATCGGTATAAAATGCATGAAGAAGCTCCATGTTGATGGATCTTTGGACTCACTCATTTTTGAAAAGTTTGAGACATGCGAACCATGTCTATTGGTGTATATGCATAAAGAAACTCCATGCAGATGGACCGTTTGAACTCACTTGATTTTGAATCACTTGAGACATGCAAATCATACCACATGGGCAAGATGATGGAAAGCCTCGTTTTAGTAAGACGGAACAAGATAGCAACTCGTTGGAAGTAACACATTTTGATGTGTGCAGTCCAATGAGTGCTGAGGCATGCAGTGAATATCGTTATGTTCTTACTTCACAGATAATTCGAGTAGATGTTGACAATATTTCCTTGATGAAACACAAGTCTGAATTATTGAATGGTTCAAGTAATTTCAGAGTGAAGTAGAAGATCATTGTGACAAGAGGATAAAATGTCTATGATATGATCATAGAGATGAATATCTGAGTTACGAGTTTTGGCACACAATTAAGACATTGTGGAAATTGTTTCGCAATTAATACCGCCTGGAACACCATAGTGTGATGGTGTGTCCGAACATCATAGTTGCATCCTATTAGATATGGTGCGTACCATGATGTCTCTTATCAAATTACCACTATTATTCATGGGTTAGGCATTAGAGACAACCACATTCACTTTAAATAGGGCATCACGTAATTCCGTTGAGATGACACCGTATGAATTATGGTTTAGAGAAACCTAAGCTGTCATTTCTTAAAGGTTTGGGGCTGCGACGCTTATGTGAAAAAGTTTCAGGTTGATAAGCTCGAACCCAAAGCGGATAAAATGCATCTTCATAGGACACCCAAAACAGTTGGGTATACCTCCTAATTCAGATCCGAAAGCAATATGGATTGTTTCTTGAATCGGGTCCTTTCTCGAGGAAAGGTTTCTCTCGAAAGAATTGAGTGGGAGGATGGTGGAGACTTGATATGGTTATTAAACCATCACTTCAACCAATGTGTATTAGGGCACAGGAAGTTGTTCCTATGGCACCTACACCAATTGAAGTAGAAGCTTATGATAGTGATCATGAAACTTCGGATCAAGTCACTACCGTACCTCGTAGGGTGACAAGGATGCGTACTATTTCAGAGTGGTACGGTAATCCTGTCTTGAAGGTCATGTTGCTAGACAACAATGAACCTACGAGCTATGGAGAAGCGATGGTGGGCCCAAATTCTGACAAATGGTTAGAAGCCATGAAATCCGAGATAGGATCCATGTATCAGAACAAAGCATGGACTTTGGTGGACTTGCCCGATGATCGGCAAGCCATTGAGATAAATGGATCTTTAAGAAGAAGACGGACGTGGATGGTAATGTCACCTTCTATGAAGCTCGACTTGTGGCGAAGAGTTTTTTCACAAGTTCAAGGAGTTGACTACGATGAGATTTTCTCATCCGTAGCGATGCTTAAAGTCCGTCGGAATCACGTTAGCACAAGCTGCATTTGTGAAATCTGGCAGATGGATGTCAAAACGAGTTTCCTTTCCAGTCGTAAGGAAAGGTTGTATGCGATACAATCAGAAAGGTTTTGTCGATCCTAAGAATGCTAAAAGGTATGCTGGCTCAAGCAATCCTTCTAAGGACTGGAGTAAGCATCTCGGAGTTGGAATGTACGCTTTGATAAGATGATCAAAGATTTTGGGTCTATACAAAGTTTATGAGAAATTTGTATTTCCAAAGAAGTGAGTGGGAGCACTATAGAATTTCTGATGAGTATATGTTGTTGACATATTGATGATCAGAAATGATGTAGAATTTCTAGAAAGCATATAGGATTATTTGAAAGGTGTTCTTCAATAGAAAACCTGGATTAAGCTACTTGAACATTGAGCATCGAGATCTACAAGGATAGATCAAAAACGCTCAATAGTACTTTCAAATGAGCACATACCTTGACATGATCTTGAAGGTGTTCAAGATAGATCAGTCAAAGAAGGAGTTCTTGCCTGAGATGTAAGGTATGAAGTTAAGACTTAAAACTCGACCACGGCAGAATAGAGAGAAAGGATGAAGGTCGTCCCCTATGCTTAAGACATAGGCTCTACAGTATGCCATGCTGAGTACCGCACCTGAAGTGTGCCTTGCCATGAGTCAGTCAAGGGGTACAAGCCAAGAATGGATCACAGGACAGCGGTCAAATTTATCCTTAGTAACTAGTGGACTAAGGAATTTTCTCGATTATGGAGGTGGAAAAAGAGTTCGTCGTAAAGGTTACGTCGATGCAAGCTTAACACCTATCCGGATAGCTCTGAGTAGAGATACCGGATACATATAATGGGGCAACAATTTAGAATAGCACCAAGTGGAACAGTTATTTGGAATGGCTCCAAATAAAACATGGTAGCTACATCTAGGAGATGACATAGAGATTTGTAAAGCACACACGGATCTGAAAGGTTCAGACCCATTGACTAAAACCTCTCTCACAAGCAACATGATCAAACCCAAAACTCTTTGGATGTTGGTCACATGGTGATGTGACCTGTCAGTGTTAATCACATGGTGATGTGAACTAGAATATTGACTCTAGTGCAAGTGGGAGACTGTTGGAAATATGCCCTAAAGGCAATAATAAATTGATTATTATTATATTTCCTTGTTCATGATAATCGTTTATTATCCATGCTATAATTGTATTGATAGGAAACTCAGATACATGTGTGGATACATAGACAACACCATGTCCCTAGTGAGCCTCTAGTTGACTAGCTCGTTGATCAATAGATGGTTACGGTTTCCTAACCATGGACATTGGATGTCATTGATAACGGGATCACATCATTAGGAGAATCATGTGATGGACAAGACCCAATCCTAAGCCTAGCACTAAGATCGTGTAGTTCATTTGCTAGAGCTTTGCCAATGTCAAGTATCTCTTCCTTCGACCATGAGAGCGTGTAACTCCTGGATACTGTAGGAGTACTTTGAGTGTATCAAACGTCATAACGTAACTGGGTGACTATAAAGGTGCACTACAGGTATCTCCGAAAGTATCTATTGTTTTATGCGGATCGAGACTGGGATTTGTCACTTCGTGTAAACGGAGAGGTATCCCTGGGCCCACTCGGTAGGACATCATCATATGCGCAATGTGACCAAGGAGTTGATCACGGGATGATGTGTTACGGAACGAGTAAAGTGACTTGCCGGTAACGAGATTGAACAAGGTATTGGATACCGACGATCGAGTCTCGGGCAAGTAACATACCGATAGACAAAGGGAATTGAATACGGGATTGATTAAGTCCTTGACATCATGGTTCATCCGATGAGATCATCATGGAACATGTGGGAGCCATCATGGGTATCCAGATCCCGCTGTTGGTTATGGACCGGAGAACGTCTCGGTCATGTCTACATGTCTCCCGAACCCGTAGGGTCTACACACTTAAGGTTCGATGACGCTAGGGTTATAAAGGAAGCTTGTATGTGGTTACCGAATGTTGTTCGGAGTCTCAGATGAGATCCCGGACGTCACGAGGAGTTCCAGAATGGTCCGGAGGTAAAGATTTATATATGGGAAGTCCTGTTTTGGTCACCGGAAAAGTTTCGGGCGATATCGGTAATGTACCGGGACCACCGGGAGGGTCCCGGGGGTCCGCCAAGTGGGGCCACCTGCCCCAGAAGGCTGCGTGGGCCATGTGTGGGAGGGGACCAGCCCCTAGGTGGGCTGGTGCGCCCCCCACAAGGGGCCAAGGCGCAAGGGAGAGTGGGAGGGGGCAAACCCTAGTCCAGATGGGCCTTAAGGCCCACCTAGTGGGCGCCTCCCCTCTCTCCCCCTCTTGGCCGCCTCCCCAAGTCCCATCTAGGGCTGGCCGCACCCCTTGGGGTGGGAAACCCTAAAGGGGGCGCAGCCCCCTTCTCCCCTATATAAATAGAGGCCTGGGCTGCCCATAGCACATGAGAACTTCTCCTCTTGGTGCAGCCCTGCCTCTCTTCCTCCTCCTCCTCTCCCATGGTGCTTGGCGAAGCCCTGCGGGATTGCCACGCTCCTCCACCACCACCACGCCGTTGTGCTGCTGTTGGATGGAGTCTTCCTCAACTTCTTCCTCTCTCCTTGCTGGATCAAGGCGTGGGAGACGTCATCGGGCTGTACGTGTGTTGAACGCGGAGGTGCCGTGCGTTCGGCACTTGATCATCGGTGATTCGAATCATGACGAGTATGACTTCATCAACCCCGTTCACTTGAACGCTTCCGCTTAGCGATCTACAAGGGTATGTATATGCACTCTCCTTCCCCTCGTTGCTGGTTTCTCCATAGATAGATCTTGGTGACACGTAGGAAAATTTTGAATTTCTGCTACGTTCCCCAACATTCTTTCCTCCTTTGACATATGCGGTCCATACAGTTTTCTTATGGTTGTTGAATGCAACCACCATCTTCCTAAGAGCAGCGTTCTTGACTTTCTCCACATCTTCAGCTGTGAAATGATCTAGTAGCGTGAAATGTGAAATGAGAGCTTCCCAAAGCAGTTTTTTGGCTCTATCATCAACAAAAGTAAGATCTGGGCATGGCTTTGCTGGCTTTTTCCATTCTTGAATGGAGATCGGGAGTTGGCCCTTCACAAGAACTCCGCACTGACGAACGAACTTGTCCGCATTCTTCTTAGGCTTGCTTGGTTCGCCATTATCTTTGATGGCATCGATGTTGTACTTTATGCCTTCCTTCAACTTTTTGGCCGGGCCTCGCACTCTCCCTGCAGACGATTTTCTCGATCCGGAGGCCTGAAAGAAGAAAGATCTCGATTCATTAATATATATATATATATATATATATATATATATATATATATATATATATATATATATATATACAAAATCATTTAAAAACACGTGATGAGCACTAGATGCCTGCTTCTATAAAGATGTACCTCACCTGTATTTGCTATTTCAAGATCATCATCATAGTTCTGCACTTCAACAATTCGGTCATCTCGATCGAATATCATATCACCCTCCCCGGTATTGTTCAGATATTGGGAGCCATCATCTTCTTCATTCAGATCATCATCTGGCTGGCTCGTGGAGCGTATGAGATCGAACATAGCCTCTTGTCCTTCGTCTCTGCCGGTATTGTCCGCCATTGCTTTTATTTAACTAATCCAGAAGAAATATAAAACAATTTACTACGCATCTCAAATAATAGTAGATAATTGATATGCATCTCAAATAATAGTAGATAATATATATGCATCTCGAAAGAAAAAACCGAATCATAATACATAATTAATATGCATCATCGAATATAATCTCGAATACATCATCATCTCGAATATTATCGAATAACATATATAATCTCAAATACACATCGTCTTGAATATTATCGAATACATCACTAGAGATAGCTAATATAGATCGAATACTATCGAATTATCGAGTTCACTCGCGGTTCCTGAGGCGTGGGCGGTGGACACTGAAAGAGAAGGAACCACCAGATGATCATAGCTTGGGTGAGATCCCCGAAGAACCTGTCATGTATTGGAGAACCTGACGTCCATAGCAGCCATGTAGCGACGGACGTGCTCGTCCTCCTCCCTGACACGGTGATGTACCACCTCCGGCGGGGCCGGCTCCCTCCGCACCGAAAGTGGCCCATGCGAACGCCACCATAGGAGCTCGAGGTCGACGATAGGACCCAGGGTCGGGTTCCTCACCAAGTGGCGCCCCCCTGAAGGTAGCACCTCCTAGTGCTAGCCCGGCGCAGCCCAGTCGCAGACATGGCTCCTCTGAAGCATGGCGTCGTCGCGAACGGATCGACGTCGAGGATGTGGGCCGGGCATTGTTGACGTCGAGAACAAATACTATATGCAAATTTAAATGTAACATTTTAAATGTTTGGATTGTGATTTAGCTAATTCATCTAACTAAAACTAACATTTCTAAAATTTCTAACATTTCTATATAACTAACATTTCTATAACTAAAAAACAAAAAAAAAATTCTAACATTTCTATAACTATAAAACATAAAAATTACTAACATTTCTATAACTAAAAAACAGAAAAATTTCTAACGTTTCTATATATATAACTAACATTTCTCTATATAAAAATTCTAGCATTTCTATATGTAACTAAAATTTCTATAACTAAAATTTCTATAACTAAAATTACTGTGTGTTTGTGTGCGCGCCCGTGGATGTGTGTAGCCATGGCGGCCGGGGTGCAGAAGTTCACTGCGGCGACGGGGCGGGCGGGGGGATGGCGACGGGGCGGCGGCGAGACGGTGACGGGGCGGCGGCGTACGGGGCGGTGGCGAGACGGTGACAAAGGGCTGGGGCGTCGACGGGGACGGGGACGGCGACGGCACACGGTGGGAACGGTGACGGGCGATAGCGCGGGACGGGGCGGCGACGATGTCGAAGCAGAGCAGAGAAGTGGAGATGAGAAACTGAATTTTTTTGAAGGGTTGCTTATATAGGAGGCACCTTTAGTACCGGTTGGAGCCAGCAACCGGTACTAAAGGCCTGTTTTGGCCAGGCCAAGCGGCGGGAAGGTGCACCCCTTTAGTACCGGGTTGTGGCTCCAACCGGTACTAAATCCCCCCTCTTTAGTACTGGTTGCAGCCATGACCCGGTACTAAAGGGGGTGCGCTGCCACCCGCAGTGCACAATGTTTAGTCCCACCTCCCTAGTTGATAGGAGCTCGCACCGGTTTATAAGCCCCGCCGTGGCTACTGTGTCGAGCTCCTCTCTAAGCAGGCCTTCTGGGCCTACCTCTCCTACTTTGTCCTATTGGGCCTACTAGGCTAGCGGGCCTGCATCCAGGCCCAACTACAAGTTGGGTTTCTAGTCGTATGCAGACCGCTATGGCCCAGTAGGCGGGCTTTTTTTAATTTGTTTTTTTCTGCTTGATTTATTTTCTTTTATTTATTTTTGAGTTGTTTTTTTGTTGTATTTAGAATTTATTTGTGAATATTGTTGCTTTAGGTACCAAAACTTACAAACTTTCTGTTAGTGCCAATAGTTTTCAAATTTGAATAGTTTAAATTTGAATTATTTGAAATTTGTGTGAATCACTATAGTTTGGGAATAACTTTACTTTAAAAATAGATTTTTCAGTGATTCTTTTTTCTTATGTTTAATGTTAGTGTGTTTTATCATTATATTAAATTTGGTAATACTTATGTTATTTAAAAAATGAAATGCCTTTGTAATAGATGAATTTTCATCCAAAACCCAGATACTTCGAAAGAGATTGTTCATTTTGTACACTAAGTCGATCCAGATTTTGCCGTAACCCTCTCTACTTTTTGCACATGCTATGTGGTTGAAATGATGATACCATGCCAACTTTCAACCTTTTCAGAGTTCATTTATAGTGCTTTTCAATTTCAGGGTCATTTAGCTCAAAAAATCAGAAAATGCATGAAAAATAGAAAATGATGTCAAAAAGGGTTGAAAGTTGATGGCGTGGCTTTGAATGAGCGCGTTTGTCCGAAGCACAAAAGTACACATTTCAAATGCAAAACACATAAGCACCCTAACTATACAAAGATTCCCTACCGTCTTTGGGTGTGAAACCTTTTCTTCGCATGTGTCCCTTTGCGCCGTAACGATGGACAATCTTCATCATTTAACTGGATGCTCGGGTAATTATTCACTTTGAAGGGAGCAATTTCATCAAACTTTTCATAATCTTCTGACATGTCTGTCTTGTCATCCACTCCCACGATGTTTCTTTTCCCTGAAAGAACTATGTGGCGCTTTGGCTCATCGTATGATGTATTCGCTTCCTTATCTTTTCTTTCTCTCGGCTTGGTAGACATGTCCTTCACATAGAAAACCTGCGCCACATCATTGGCTAGGACGAATGGTTTGTTTGCGTACGCACGATTGTTGAGATCCACTATTGTCATTCCGTGCTACGGGTCTTCCTTTATGCCGCCTCCTGTCATATTGACCCATTTGCACCGAAACAATGGGACCTTCAGATTAGGTCCATAGTCAAGTTCCCATATCTCCTCTATGTAACCATAATATGTGTCCTTTCCCCTACTGGTTGCTGCATCAAAGCGGACACCACTGTTTTGGTTGGTGCTCTTTTTATCTTGGGCGATCATGTAAAATGTATTCCCATTTATCTCGTACCCTTTTAAAGTCATTATATTCGAAGATGGTAACTGGGACAACAAGTACAGGTCATCTTCAATATCGGTATCATGCATGACACGTGTCTTCAACCAACAGGCGAAAGTCCTCGTTTGTTCACGTGTAATCTAGTCTTCAGACTGCTCCGGGTATTTGGAGCTTAGAACATTCTTGTGTTCCTCCATATAGGGAGCCACCAAGGCGGAATTTTGTAGAACTATGTAGTGTGGTTCAATGAGAGAATGCCCGTCCATACATATTATTTGATCCAGTCCTAGCGTGCCATTTCCACCCAGTCTGCCCTTATGCCGTGATTCAGGAACACCAATTGGCTTATGGTCAGGAATAAAGTCAACACAAAACTCAATGACCTCCTCATTTTCATGGCCCTTGGAGATGCTTCCTTCTATCCTAGCACGGTTATGAACATATTTCTTCAAGACTCCCATGAACCTCTCAAAGGGGAACATATTGTGTAGAAATACAGGACCTAGAACGGCAATCTCTTCGCATAGGTGAACTAGGACATGCATCATGATATTGAAGAAGGATGGTCGGAACACCAACTCGAAACTGACAAGACATTGCACCAAATCATTCTCCAACCTTGGTATGATTTCTGGATCGATTACCTTCTAAGAGATTGCATTGAGGAATGCACACAGCTTCACAATGGCTAATCGAACATTTTTCGGTAGAAGCCCCCTCAATGCAACCGGAAGCAACTACATCATAATCACGTGGCCGTCATGAGACTTTAGGTTCTGAAACTTTTTCTCTGCCATATTTATTATTCCCTTTATATTCAACGAGAAGCCAGACGGTACCTTCATACTGAGCATGCATTCAAAGAGGATTTCCTTCTCTTCTTTGGTAAGAGCATAGCTGGCATGACCCTGATGTATGCCGTCCTTTCCATGCATACGTTGCTGGTCCTCCCGTGCCTCTGGTGTATCTTTTTTCTTCCCATACACGCCCAAGAATCCAAGCAGGGTCATGCAAAGATTCTTCGTCACATGCATCACGTTGATTGCAGAGCGGACCTCTAGGTCTTTCCAATAGGGCAGGTCCCAAAATATAGATTTCTTCTTCCACATGGGTGCATGTCCGTCAGTGTCTTTTGGAACAGATTGTCCGCCTGGACCCTTTCCAAAGATTACCTTCAAATCCTTGACCATATCATGTACATCATCACCAGTACGGTGGCGAGGCTTCATCTGGTGATCTGCCTCACCTTTGAAATGCTTGCCTTTCTTTCTTACGGGATGCCTGCTTGAAAGAAATCGACGATGTCCCAAGTACACATTCTTGCTACAGTTATCCAAATATATATTGTCGCTATCATCCAAATAGTGCATGCATGTGCAGTATCCCTTGTTTGTCTATCCTGAAAGGTTACTGAGAGCAGGCGAATCATTGATGCTCACAAACAGCAACACATGTAGGTCAAATTCTTCCTGTTTGTGCTCATCCCACGCACGTACACCTTTTTCATTCCACAGCTGTAAGAGTTCTTCAACTAATGGCCTTAGGTACACATCAATATCTTTGCCGGGTTGCTTAGGGCCTTGGATGAGCACTGGCATCATAATGAACTTTCGCTTCATGCACAACCAAGGAGGTAGGTTATACATACATAGAGTCACATGCCAGGTGCTATGGTTGCTGCTCTGCTCCCCAAAAGGATTAATGCTATCTGCGCTTAGACCAAACCATACGTTCCTTGCATCACTTGCAAAGTCCTCCTAGTACTTTCTCTCGATTTTTGTCCACTGCGACCCGTCAGCGGGTACTCTCAACTTCCCGTCTTTCTTACGGTCTTCTCTGTGCCATCGCATCGACTTGGCATGCTCTTTGTTTTGGAACAAACGTTTCAACCGTGGTATTATAGGAGCATACCACGTCACCTTGGCAGGAATCTTCTTCCTGGGGCGCTCGCCCTCGACATCGCCAGGGTCATCGCGGCTGATCTTATAGCGCAATGCACCGCATACCGGGCACGCGTTCAAATCCTCGTACTCACCGCGGTAGAGGATGCAGTCATTAGGGCATGCATGTATCTTCTGCACCTCTAATCCTAGAGGGAAGACAACCTTATTTGCTTCGTATGTACTCTCGGGTAATTCGTTGTCCTTTGGAAGCATATTCTTTAACATTATCAGCAACTTTCCAAACCCCTTGTCAGATACACCATTCTCTGCCTTCCATTGCAGCAATTCCAGTGTGGTGCCCAGCTTTTTCTTGTCATCTTTGTAATTCGGGTACAACAATTTCTTGTGATCCTCTAACACGCGCTGCAACTTCTTCTTCTCCTTTTCACTTGCGCAATTTCTCTTTGCATCGGCAATGGCCCGACCTAGATCATCAGCAGGCTCATCTGATGCCTCTTCTTCAGCTTCTTCCCCCACTGTTGTACCATTGTATTCAGGGAACCCATGGTCAGGATACCTGTCGTCGTCCTCTTCTTCTTCATTGTCTTCCATCACAACCCCTCTTTCTCCGTGCTTGGTCCAAACATTATAGTGAGGCCTGAAACCTGACTCAAACAGGTGGACATGAATGGTTCTTGACTTAGAGTAATTCAGATCATTCTTACAATTAGCACATGGACAAGGCATAAAACCATCCGCCCGCTTGTTTGCCTCAGCCGCAAGCAGAAAAGTATGCACACCATTAATGAACTGGGGAGAGCATCGGCCATCATACATCCATTACCGGCTCATCTTCATTTACACAGCACCGAATAGACCGAACTAATACAAGTTCATACAACACTTATTCTCATAAAACAACATACAAATAACTCTCTAGCTAAAGCATTTAAATGCAACAACAAATGCGATCAAGATCGCAACTAAGGTAACAATTGATCCAACAACATAATGATACCAAGCCTCACTATCGATGGCATATTTTCTAATCTTTATAATCTTCAAGCGCATTTTCTCCATCTTGATGTTGTGATCATCGACGACATCGGCAACATGCAACTCCAATTCCATCTTTTCCCCCTCAATTCTTTTCAATTTTTCTTTCAAATACTCGTTTTCTTTTTCAACTAAATTTAACCTCTTACAATAGGGTCGATTGGAATTTCCGGTTCACATACCTCCTAGATAAAAATATATATGTCAACTTGATGGGCATAATTTGTCATAAACACGAAATGCAACAAATAGTTATAAAAGAGAATATACCACATCCGAATCATAACCCGGACGAGGGCCGACAGGGACGGATATCAAAACCATGGCACTATGTATAACAAACAATGTACGGGTAAGATAATTAGACAAGTAACTATATATCTAAATAACACAAACACAATTTTTTCTTATATTATAAATATAAGAACAAGAGGCTCACCACAAGGTGGTGCCGGCGGCGGGACGGTGCGGGCGATCGACGGTGGTTAGGACGGAGATGGGAAGGCACTAAGTAAACCACACCTACATATGCAAACTAAGAGTTATTTTGACCTCAAATTGCATATAAATCAAATAAAATACAACATATAATTCCTCCCAAACTAAAAACCCACAAATCACTATACTTATAGAGCATTGCAAGAGCTAATGTAGCAATGAGAGATGATAGGACAGAGTTGCTAACCTTTGGGATCACTTGGATGGATGGGGTGCCTTCAAATGTTGGAAAATTTTGGCAAAAATGGAGGTGGCAGCTCGAGCAAGAGGGGAAGAAAACAGAGAGGAGGGGAAAAGCAGAGGGTTCAGCTCGGGTTGAAAGAAGCACTATATATAGTGATATCTGTAGTCCCGGTTGGTTACATCAACCGGTACTAAAGGTGAACTTCTAGTCCCGGTTCGTGGCATGAACCGGTACTATAGGTCATGGTGGGGCCGCAGCCTGACACAAGCCTGCCACCACCTCTTTAGTACCGGTTCGTGGAACGAACCGGTACTAAAGGTTAGCCATGAACCGGTACTAATAAGAGCCGCCCACCTAGCCGTTGGAACCGACACTAATGGTCACATTAGTGCCAGTTCTATTACAAACCGGGACTAAAGAGTTAAACATAAGGCCCTTTTTCTACTAGTGCTAGGGGCATGCGTAGTAGTACTTTGCTTCGATGGCTAATAAACTTTTGCAATGAGTATACGAGTTCTTTATGACTAATGTGAGTCCATGGATTATACGCACTCTTACCTTTCCGCAATTTGCTATCCTCTACGGTACCATGCATTGCCCTTTCTCGCATAGAGACGTGGTGCAAACTTCACAGGTGCATCCAAACCCCGTGATATGATATGCTCTATCACACATAAGCCTTATTATATCTTCCTCAAAACAGCCACCACACCTACCTATTATGTCTTTTCCATGGCCATTCCGAGATATATTGTCATGCAAGTTCCACCACTTCCCTTTTGATGACTTGAGCATTCATTGTCATATTGCTTTGCATGATCATATAGCTAACATAGTAGTTGCGGCTCAGCCACCATGCATCATTTTTTATACATGTTACGCTTGATCATTGCCAGAGGCATTCATATAGAGTCATATTTTGTTATAGGTATCGAGTTGTAATTTTTATTTCTTTTGAGTTATAAGTAAACAGAAGTGTGATGATCATCATTTTTAGAGCAGTGCCCCAGTTAGGAAAGGATGATGGAGACTATGATTCCCCCACAAGTCGGGATGAGGCTCCGGACAATGAGAGAAAAAAAAGAAAGAAAAAGAAAAAAAAGAAGAAAAAAAGAAAAAGGAAAATAATAATAATAAACAAAGAGAGAAGGGGCATTGGTAGTATCCTTTACCAGACTTGTGCTTCAAAGTAGCACCATGTTTTTCATATCGAGAGTCTCCTATGTTGTCACTTTCATATACTAGTGGGAATTTTTCATTATAGGATTAGATGCATACCCACTTAGTTTTCATATGGAGCTTTCATACACTTATAGCTCTTAGTGCATTCTTTGCATGACAATCCCTACTCCTCACGTTGATATCGATTGATGGACATCTCCATAGCCCGTTGGTTAGCCACGTCGATGTGAGACTTCCTTACCTTTTTGTCTTCTTTATATTAACCCCTATCATCATACTCTATTCCACCCGTAGTGCTATATCCATGGCTTGCGCTCATGTATTGCGTGTGGGTTGAAAAAGCTGAAGCGCGTTAAAATGTATGAACCAATTGCTCGGCTTGTCATCGGGGTTGTGCATGATTTATACTTTGTGTTAGGAAGACATAGCATGACAAGACTATATGATTCTGTAGGGATAGCTTTCTTTGGCGTTGATATTCTGAAAGACATGATTGTTTATTGGGATGCCTGAGTATTGATGTCTTTATGTCAAATTATAGACTATTGCTTTGAATCACTTATGTATTAATGTTCATGCCATGACTAGACATATGATCAAGTTTATGTTAGGTAGCATTCCACATCAAAAATTATCTTTTTATCATTTACCTACTCGAGGACGAACAGGAATTAAGCTTGGGGACGCTGATACGTCTCCGTCGTATCTATAATTTTTTGTTCTTTGATGCCAATATTAATCAACTTTTACATACTTTTGGCAACAATTTATATGATTTATTTGGACTAACTTACTTATCCAGTGCCCAGTGCCAGTTCTTGTTTGTTGCATGTTTTTGTATCACAGAAAATTCATATCAGACGAAGTCCAAACGTGATGTAATTCCATGAAGAACTATTTTGGAATATTTATGAATTTTAGGAGTTGGAATCACCACAAACCGAGGCCCACACGGACCACGGTACACCATGATGTGCCCTAGGCCCCTGGTGCGTGGTGGTGGGTGCTGGTCACCTCGTACGTCGGTTGGAGCTGTACTTCGGGCGCAAGGAAGCTTATATCAGGAAAAAAAATTGTGTAAAAAGATCAGCGCAATCGGAGTTATGGATCTCCAGGAATACACAAAACGGTTTTCGTCCAGATCTAGGGAGCACGAAACAGAAGAGAACAGAGAGGGAGATCCAATCTCGGAGGGGCTTTCGCCCCTCCGCCGCCATGGAGGCCATGGACCAGAGGGGGAACCGTGCTCCCATATAGGGGGGAGGACAAGGAAGAAGAAGAAGGAGGGGGCTATCTCCCCCTCTCCCCCGGTGGCGCCGGAGTGCCGCCGGGGCTAGGATCATGACGGCGATCTACATCAACAATCTTGCTACCATCAACACCAACTCTCCCCCCTCTATGAAGCGGTGTAACACCCCTTCCCCCCGCTGTAATCTCTACTTAATCATGGTGCTCAACTCCATATATTATTCCCCAATGATCTATGGTTATCCTATGATGTTTGAGTATATCTGTTTTGTCCTATGGGTTAATCGTGATCTTGGTTGGTATGATTGTATAGTTTATTTATGGTGCAGTGATACGTCTCCAACGTATCTATAATTTTTGATTGTTCCATGCTATTATATTACCTGTTTTGGATGTTTATGGGCTTTATTTTATAATTATTATCATTTTTGGGACTAACCTACTAACCGGAGGCCCAACCCATATTGCTGTTTTGTTGCCTATTTCAGTATTTCGAAGAAAAGGAATATCAAACGGAGTCCAAACGGAATGAAACCTTTGGGAGCGTGATTTTTGGAACGAACGTAATCCAGAGGACTTGGAGTGGAAGTCAAGAAACAGCCGGAGCCTCCACGAGATAGGAGGGCGCCCCCCATATAGGGCGCGCCCCCTGTCTCGTGGGCCCCTCGGGCGTCCACCGACGTACTTCTTCCTCCCATATAAGCCTACATACCCTCGAAAACATCCAGGGAGCAACCACAATACAATTTCCACCGCCGTAACCTTCTGTATCCGCGAGATCCCATCTTGGAGCCATCGCCGGTGTTCTGCCGGAGGGGGATTCCACCGTGGAGGGCTTCTACATCAACACCATAGCCCTTCTGATGAGTTGTGAGTAGTTTACCACAGACCTTAGGGTCCATAATTATTAGCTAGATGGCTCCTTCTCTCTTTTTGGATTTCAATACAATGTTCTTCCCCTCTCTTGTGGAGAACTATTCGATGTAATCTCTTTTTGCGATGTGTTTGTCAAGATCCGATGAATTGTGGGTTTATGATCAGATTTATCTATGGATAATAATTGAATCTTCTCTGAATTCTTTTATATGATTGAGTTATCTTTGCAAGTCTCTTCGAATTATCGGTTTGGTTTGGCCTACTAGATTGATCTTTCTTGCCATGGGAGAAGTGCTTAGCTTTGGGTTCAATCTTGTGGTGTTCTTACCCAGTGACAGAAAGGGTTGCAAGACACGTATTGTATTGTTGCCATCGAGGATAGAAAGATGAGGTTTATATCATATTGCTTGAGTTTATCCCTCTACATCATGTCATCTTGCTTAATGCATTACTCTATTCTTATGAACTTAATATTTTAGATGCATGCTGGATAGCGGTCGATGTGTGGAGTAATAGTAGTAGATGCAGGCAGGAGTTGGTCTACTTGTTGCGGATGTGATGCCTATATACATGATCATGCCTAGATAACGTCATAATTATTCGCTTTTCTATCATTTGCTTGACAGTAATTTGTTCACCCACCGTAATACTTATGCTCTTGAGAGAAGCCACTAGTGAAACCTATGCCCCCCGGGTCTATCTCTTATCATATTTGCTTCCAATCTACTTTTATTTGCATCTTTATTTTCTGCATCTATATTATAAAATACCAAAAATATATTTATCTTATCATATTATCTCTATCAGATCTCACTTTCGCAAGTGGCCGTGAAGGGATTGACAACCCCTTTGTCGCGTTGGTTGCGAGTTCTTTGTTTGTTTGTGTAGGTTCGTGGGACTTGTTGAGAAGCCTCCAACTGGATTGATACCTTGGTTCTCAAAAACTGAGGGAAATACTTACGCTACTGTGCTGAATCACCCTCTCCTCTTCGAGGAAAACCAACGCAAGCTCAAGACGTAGCAAGAAGAATTTCTAGCGCCGTTGCCGGGGAGGTCTTCGCTCAAGTCAAGACATACCAAGTACCCATCACAAACTCATCTCCCTCTAATTTACATTATTTTCCATTTGCCTCTCGTTTTTCCCCCACTTCATCTTTGCTGTTTTATTCGCCCTCTCTTTCCCAATCTCCTCCTCTCTTTTCTGTTTGCCGTTTTCTTTTTGCTTGGGTGTTGGATTACTTGTTGCCATGGCGTTAGATAATACCAAATTGTGTGATTTCTCGAATACCAATAATAATGATTTCCTTAGTACTCTGATTGCTCCTCTTAATGATGTTGAGTCTTGTGAAATCAATACTACTTTGCTGAATCTTGTTATGAAAGATCAATTCGCCGGCCTTCCTAGTGAAGATGCCGCTACTCATCTAAACAACTTTGTTGATTTGTGTGATATGCAAAAGAAGAAAGATACGGATAACAATATTGTCAAATTGAAGTTATTTCCGTTTTCACTCAGAGATCATGCTAAAGTTTGGTTTTCGTCTTTGCCTAAAAATAGTATTGATTCTTGGAACAAGTGCAAAGATGCTTTTATCTCTATGTATTTTCCTCCCGCTAAGATCATCACTCTTAGGAACGATATTATGAATTTTAAACAACTTGATCATGAGCATGTTGCCCAACCTGGGGAAAGAATGAAATTGATGATTCGCAATTGCCCTACTCATGGTTTGAATTTATGGATGATCATACAAAAAATTTATGCTGGTTTGAACTTTGCTTCTAGAAATCTTTTAGATTCGGCCGCCGGAGACACGTTTATGGAAATCACTTTACGAGATGCTACAAAACTTCTTGATAATATTATGGCTAATTATTCTCAATGGCATACCGAATGATCTACTAGTAAAAAAGTGCATGCTATAGAAGAAATTAATGTTTTGAGTGGAAAGATGGATGAACTTATGAAGTTGTTTGCTACTAAAAATACTCCTCTTGATCCCAATGATATGCCTTTGTCTACTTTGATTGAGAATAATAATGAATCTATGGATGTGAATTTTGTTGGTAGGAATAATTTTGGAAACAATACTTATAGAGGAAATTTTAATTCTAGACCGTTCCCTAGCAATTCCTCTAATAATTATGGAAATTCCTACAATAATTCTTATGGTAATTTTAATAAGATGCCCTCTGATTTTGAGAATAGTGTGAAAGAATTTATGGTTTCTCAAAAGAATTTTAATGCTTTGCTTGAAGAAAAATTGCTCAAAGTTGATGATTTGGCTAGGAACGTTGATAGACTTTCGCTTGACTTTGATTCTCTTAAACTTAGATCCTCTCCTCCTAAGCATGATATCAATGAGTCTCTCAAAGCAATGAGAATTTCCATTGACGAGTGCAAGGAAAGAACCGCTAGATCGCGTGCTAAGAAAGATAGCTTTATAAAAGCGTGTTCTTCTAGTTTCCATGAAAATAATGATGAAGATCTCAAAGTTATTGATGTGTCCCCTATTAGATCTTTGTTTTGTAATATGAATCTTGAAAATAATGGGACTGGAGATGAGTCAACTTTATTTAGAAGGCGTCCCAAGAATTCGGAATTTTTAGATCTTGATGCTAAATTTGGTAAAAGTGGGATTGGAGAGGTCATGACTTTAAACAACATTGAACCCACTATCTCGGATTTCAAGGAATTTGATTATGATAATTGTTCTTTAGAAAGTTGTATTTCCTTGTTGCAATCCGTTGTTAATTCTCCACATGCTTATAGTCAAAATAAAGCTTTTACCAAACATATCGTTGATGCCTTGATGCAATCTTTTGATGAAAAACTTAATTTGGAAGTTTCTATACCTAGAAAACTTAATGATGAGTGGGAACCTACTATTAAAATTAAAATTAAAGATCATGAGTGTTTTGCTTTGTGTGATTTGGGTGCTAGTGTTTCCACGATTCCGAAAACTTTATGTGATATTCTAGATTTCCATGATCTTGATGATTGCTCTTTAAATTTGCATCTTGTGGATTCCACCATTAAAAAGCCAATAGGAAGGATCAATGATGTTCTTATTGTTGCAAATAGAAATTTGGTGCCTGTTGATTTTATCATTTTTGATATAGATTGCAATCTTTCTTTGCCGTATTATTCTTGGTAGACCTTTCCTTAGAACAATTAGTGCGATTATTGATATGAAGGAAGGGAATATTAGATTCCAATTTCCATTAAAGAAAGGCATGGAGCACTTTCCAAGAAATAAAGTCAAATTACCTTATGAATCTATCATGCGAGCTACTTATGAACCAAGTGCCAAAGATGGCATTACTTAGATCTATCTTCGCTTTTATGCCTAGCTAGGGGCGTTAAACATAGCGCTAGTTGGAAGGCAACCCAATTTTCTTTATGTTTTTTTGTTTTTGTTCCGGTTTAGTGTTAAATTTTGTTTCTAATTTATGTTTAGATGTGTTTTCATGTTTCATTTAGTGTTTTTGCCAAGTAGAACCTATAGGATAACCTATGATGTGAGTTGATTTGATTCTGCTGAAAAACAGAAACTTTGCGCTCACGAGAAAAAATTCAATAAATCACAGGTATGAGATTTTGCATTGATTCTTTTTGCTTCTGTTCAATAAATAAATTTTTAGGACTTACTATTTTGGTAGGATTTTTTAGGTTCCAGAAGTTTGCATTAGCTACAGATTTCTACAGACTGTTCTGTTTTTGACAGATTCTGTTTTTCGTGTGTTGTTTACTTATTTTGATGCATCTATGGCTAGTATGTAAGGGTATGAACCATAGAGAACTTGGAATACAGTAGGTTTAACGCCAATTTAAATAAATAATGAGTTCATTATAGTACCTTATGTGGTGGTTTTGTTTTCTTTCACTAACGAAGCTTATAAGATTTCCTGTTGAGTTTTGTGTTGTGAAGTTTTCAAGTTTTGGGTAAAGCTTTTATGGACTATGGAATAAAGGGTGGCAAGAGCCTAAGCTTGGGGATGCCCAAGGCACCCCAAGATATTCAAGGATATCCAAAAGCCTAAGCTTGGGGATGCCCCCGGAAGGCATCCCCTCTTTCGTCTTTGTTCATTGGTAACTTTACTTGGAGCTATATTTTTATTTACCACATGATATGTGTTTTGCTTGGAGCATTGTGTATTATATTGGTCTTTGCTTGTTAGTTTACTACAATCTTCCTTGCTGTAACACACCTTTTGGGAGAAGCTTATTTGCTTGAAATTTATTAGAATACTCTATGTGCTTCACTTATATCTTTTGAGCTTGATAGTTTTTGCTCTAGTGCTTCACTTATATCTTTTAGAGCATGGCGGTGGTGACTTGATTTTTTAGAAATTGCTAGTCTCTCATGCTTCACTTATATTATTTTTAGAGTCTCTTAGAACAGCATGGTATTTGCTTTGGTTATGAATTGGTCCTAGAATGATGAGCATCCAAGTTGGGTATAATAAAAACTATCATAGGAAGTGAATTGGATGCTATGATCAACTTGATACTTGATGATTGTTTTGAGATAGGGAGGTAGTGATATTAAACTCATGCTAGTTGGGTGATTATGAATTTAAAGAATGCTTGTGTTGAAGTTAGCAAGTCCCGTAGCATGCACGTATGGTTAAAGTTGTGTAACAAATTTGAAGCATGAAGTGTACCTGGCTTGTGCATCCTTATGAGTGGCAGTCGTTGACGAGCGATGGTCTTTTCCTACCAATCTATCCCCATAGGAGCATGCATGTACTGCTTGGTTTTTGATGACTTCTAATTTTTTGCAATAAGTATATGAGTTCTTTTGACTAATGTTGAGTCCATGGATCATACACACTTTTACCTTTCCATCATTGCTAGCCTCTTCGGTACCATGCATTGCCCTTTCTCACCTTGAGAGTTGGTGCAACCTTCGCCAGTGCATCCAAACCCCGTGATATGATACGCTCTATCACACATAAACCTCCTTATATCTTCCTCAAAACAGCCACCATACCTACCTATTTATGGCATTTCCATAGCCATTCCGAGATATATTGCCATGCAACTTTCCACCGTTTCGTTCATCATCATCATGACATACATTAGTTTTGTCATATTGCCATTGCATGATCATGTAGTTGACATCGTATTTGTGGCAAAGCCACCATGCATAATGTTTATACATGTCACTCTTGATTCATTGCACCATCCAGGTACACCGCTGGAGGCATTCATATAGAGTCATATCTTATTCTAGTTTCGAGTTGTAATTCATATGTTGTAACCAATAGAAGTGTCATAATCATCATTATTAGAGCATTACCCAAAAAAGGCCAAAAAAAAGAAAGGCCCAAAAAAAGGGCAATGCTACTATCTCTTTTTCCACACTTGTGCTTCAAAGTAGCACCTTGTTCTTTATTGAGTCTCATATATTGTGCTTCAAAGTAGCACCATGTTCTTCATGTAGAGAGTCTCATAGGTTGTCACTTTCATATACTAGTGGGAATTTTTCGTTATAGAACTTGGCTTGTATATTCCTACGATGGGCTTCCTCAAATGCCCTAGGTCTCCGTGAGCAAGCAAGTTGGATGCACACCCACTAGTTTTCTTTTGTTGAGCATTCATTTATAGCTCTAGTGCATCCGTTGCATGGCAATCCCTACTCCTCATGTTGACATCAATGGATGGGCATTCCCGTAGCCCATTGATTATCCTCGTCAATGTGAAACTTTCTCCTTTTTTGTCTTCTCCACACAATCCCCAATCATTATTCTATTCCACCCATAGTGTTATATCCATGGCTCACGCTCATGTATTGCGTGAAGGTTGAAAAAGTTTGAGATTATTTAAGTACGAAACAATTGCTTTGCTTGTCATTGGGGGTATAGAAGTTGGGAACATCTTTGTGTGGCGAAAATGAAGCATAGCCTAACTATATGATTTTTTAGGGATGAATTTTCTTTAGCCATGTTATTTTGAGAAGACATGATTGCTTTTATTAGTATGCTTGAAGTATTGCTATTTCTTTAGTCAATATGAACTTTTATCTTGAATCATTTGGATCTGTACATTCATGCCACAATAAAGAAAATTACATTGAGAATTATGCTAGATAACATTACACATCAAAAATTCTGTTTTTATCATTTACCTACTCGAGGACGAGCAGGAATTAAGCTTGGGGATGCTTGATACGTCTCCAATGTATCTATAATTTTTGATTGTTCCATGCTATTATATTACCTGTTTTGGATGTTTATGGGCTTTATTTTATACATTATTATCATTTTTGGGACTAACCTACTAACCGAAGGCCCAACCCGTATTGCTGTTTTTTTGCCTATTTCAGTATTTCGAAGAAAAGGAATATCGAACGGAGTCCAAACGGAATGAAACCTTCGGGAGCGTGATTTCTGGAACGAACGTGATCCAGAGGACTTGGAGTGCAAGTCAAGAAACAGCCAGAGCCTCCACGAGATAGGAGGGCGCCCCCCTATAGGGTGCGCCCCCTGTCTCGTGGGACCCTCGGGCATCCACCGATGTACTTCTTCCTCCCATATAAGCCTACGTACCCCGGAAACATCCAGGGAGCAACCACAATACAATTTCCACCGCCGTAATCTTCTGTATCCGCGAGATCCCATCTTGGAGCCGTCGCCGGTGTTCTGCCGGAGGGGGATTCCACCACGGAGGGCTTCTACATCAACACCATAGCCCTTCCGATGAGTTGTGAGTAGTTTACCACAGACCTTCGGTTCCATAGTTATTAACTAGATGGCTTCTTCTCTCTTTTTGGATCTCAATACAATGTTCTTCCCCTCTCTTGTGGAGAACTATTCGATGTAATCTCTTTTTGCGGTGTGTTTGTCAAGATCCGATGAATTGTGGGTTTATGATCAGATTTATCTATGGATAATAATTGAATCTTCTCTGAATTCTTTTATATGATTGAGTTATCTTTGCAAGTCTCTTCCAGTTATCGGTTTGGTTTGGCCTACTAGATTGATCTTTCTTGCCATGGGAGAAGTGCTTAGCTTTGGGTTCAATCTTGTGGTGTTCTTACCCAGTGACAGAAAGGGTTGCAAGACACGTATTGTATTGTTGCCATCGAGGATAGAAAGATGAGGTTTATATCATATTGCTTGAGTTTATCCCTCTACATCATGTCATCTTGCTTAATGCATTACTCTATTCTTATGAACTTAATATTTTAGATGCATGCTGGATAGCGGTCGATGTGTGGAGTAATAGTAGTAGATGCAGGCAGGAGTTGGTCTACTTGTTGCGGATGTGATGCCTATATACATGATCATGCCTAGATAACGTCATAATTATTCGCTTTTCTATCAATTGCTTGACAGTAATTTGTTCACCCACCGTAATACTTATGCTCTTGAGAGAAGCCACTAGTGAAACCTATGCCCCCCGGGTATATCTCTTATCATATTTGCTTCCAATCTACTTTTATTTGCATCTTTATTTTCTGCATCTATATTATAAAATACCAAAAATATATTTATCTTATCATATTATCTCTATCAGATCTCACTTTCGCAAGTGGCCGTGAAGGGATTGACAACCCCTTTGTCGCGTTGGTTGCGAGTTCTTTGTTTGTTTGTGTAGGTTCGTGGGACTTGTTGAGAAGCCTCCAACTGGATTGATACCTTGGTTCTCAAAAACTGAGGGAAATACTTACGCTACTGTGCTGAATCACCCTCTCCTCTTCGAGGAAAACCAACGCAAGCTCAAGACGTAGCATGCTGTCCTACGGTGCCCTCGGTTCTCGTGCAGTGAGGGGCCCCTGCTATAGGGTGTTGCAATATGTTCATTGTTTGCTTATTGTCAGTGTTGCGGGGGTGACAACAACCTAAACGTAGATTAGTGGGTCATGGCGTATGGGAGTAAAGAGGACTTGATACTTAATGCTATGGTTGGGTTTCACGACCTTAATGATCTTTAGTAGTTGCGGATGCTTGCTAGAGTTCCAATCATAAGTGTATATGATCCAAGTAGAGAAAGTATGTTAGCTCATGCCTCTCCCTCATATAAAATTGCAAGAATGATTACCGATACTTGTTATCAATTACCTAGGGACAAATGACTTTCTTGTTGACAAAAGCTATCCACTTTTATTACCTTGCATTTTATTCATAGTTTTATTCTCGCAAAGTACTCGTAGTTTTATTCTTGCAAAATAGTTTCATACTTTTTTTAGGTAAAGCAAACATCAAGTGTGCGTAGGGTTGTATCGGTGGCTGATAGAACTTGAGGAATATTTGTTCTGCCTTTAGATCCTCGTTGTGTTCGACACTCTTATTTATTGAAGAAGGCTGCAACTGATCCCCTATACTTGTGGGTTATTAGTTCCACCGACTGACATGCACTTGTTGCATAAGGTGGCTAGCGGGTGTCTGTCTCTCCCACTTTAGTTGGATCAGATTCGATGAAGGGGGTCCTTATGAAGGGTAAATAGAAATTGGCATATCACCGTTGTGGCTTTTGCGCAGGTAAGAAATGTTCTTGCTAGAAACCCATAGCAGCCACGTAAAACATGCAACAACAATTAGAGGACGTCTAACTTGTATTTGCAGGGTATGCTATGTGATGTGATATGGCCAAAAGGATGTGATGAATTATATATGAGATGTACGAGATTGATCATGTTCTTGTAATAGGAATCATGACTTGCATGTCGATGAGTATGATAACCGGTAGGAGCCATAGGAGTTGTCTTACTTTATTGTATGACCTGCAAGTCGATATAAGCGCCATGTAATTACTTTACTTTATTGCTAACCATTAGCCATAGTAGTAGAAGTAATAGTTGGCAAGACAACTTCATGAAGACATGATGATGGAGATCATGATGATGGATATTATGGTGTCATGCCGGTGATGATGGTGATCATGCCGCGTCTCGAAGATGGAGATCAAAAGTGCAAGATGATATTGGCCATATCATGTCACTTTATGATTTGCATGTGATGTTTGTCATGTTTACATCTTATTTGCTTAGAACGACGGTAGCATAAATAAGATGATCCCTCACTAAAATTTCAAGAAATGTGTTCCCCAAAATTGTGCACCATTGCGAAGGTTTGTTGTTTTGAAGCACCACGTGATGATCCGGTGTGATAGATTCTAACGTTCGCATACAACGGGTGTAAGCCAGATTTACACATGCAAAACACTTAGGTCAACTTGACAAGCCTAGCATGTACAGACATGGTCTCGGAACACGAGAGACCGAAAGGTCAAACATGAGTTGTATGGTAGATGCGATCAACATGGAGATGTCCACCGTTGATGACTAGTCTGTCTCACGTGATGTTCGGATACGGCCTAGTCGATTCGGATCATGTATCACTTAGATGACTAAAGGGATGTCTATCTGAGCGGGTGTTCATTAAATAATTTGATTAGATGAAATTAATTATCATGAACTTAGTCTAAAATTGTCTCTACAATCTATCATGTAGATCCAATGGCCGACGCTAATGTTGCCCTCAACTTCAACGCGTTCCAGAGAAAACCAAGTTGAAAGACCATGGAAGCAACTATACGGACTGGGTCCATAACTTGAGGATCATCCTCATAGGTGCCAAGAAAGCATATGTCCTTGAAGCACCGCTAGGTGACGCACCCATTTTCCCAGCAATTCAAGACGTTATGAATGCCTGACAGTCACATAGTGATGATTACTCCCTGGTTCAGTGTGGCATGCTTTACAGCTTAGAATCGGGGCTCCAAAAGCGTTTTGAGCAACACAGAGCATATGAGATGTTCCAAGAGCTGAAAATGGTTTTACAAGCTCATGATCGGGTCAAGAGATATGAAGTCTCCGACAAGTTCTATAGTTGTAAGATGGAGGAAAATAGTTTTGTCAGCGAGCATATGCTCAAAATGTCTGGATTGCACAACCGCTTGTCTCAGCTAGGAGTTAATCTTACAGATGACTCGATGATTGACAGAATCCTCTAGTCACTTCCACCTAGCTACAAGAGCTTTGTGATGAACTACAATATGCAAGGGATGGAGAAGTCCATTCATGAGTTATATTCGATGCTAAAATCAGCGGAGGTGGAGATCAAAAAGGAACATCAAGTGTTGATGGTGAATAAGACCACTAGTTTCAAGAAAGGCAAGGGTAATAAGAACTTCAAGAAGGACAACAAGGGAGTTGCCGCACTCGGTAAGTCAGTTTCTGAGAAGAAACCAAAGAATGGACCCAAGCCTGAGGCTAAGTGCTTTTATTGCAAGGGAAATGGTCACTGCAAGCGGAACTGCCCCAAGTACTTAGCGGATAGGAAGGCCGGTAATGTCAAAGGTATATATGATATACATGTTATTGATGTGTACCTTACCAGCACTCATAGTAGCTCCTGGGTATTTTATACCGGTGCAGTTGCTCACATTTGTAACTCAAAACAGGAGTTGCGGAATAAGCGGAGACTGGTGAAGGACGAGGTGACGATGCTTGCCAGGAATGGTTCCAAGGTCGATGTGATCGCCGTCATCATGCTACCTCTACATCTACCTTTGGGATTAGTTTTAAACCTCAATAATTGTTATTTAGTACCAGCTTTGAGCATGAGCATTGTATCTGGATCTCATTTGATGCGAGATGGCTACTCATTTAAATCCGAGAACAATGGTTGTTCTATTTATATGAGAGATATGTTTTATGGTCATGCCCCGCTGGTCAATGATTTATTTTTATCTCGAACGTGATGTTACACATATTCATATTGTGAATGCCAAAAGATGTAAGGTTGATAATGATAGTCCCACATACTTGTGGCACTGCCACCTTGGTCACATTGGTGTCAAACGCATGAAGAAACTCCATGCAGATGGAATTTTGGAGTCTCTTGATTATGAATCATTTGACACATGCGAACCATGCCTCATGGGCAAAATGACCAAGACTCCGATCTCTGGAACAATGGAGCGAGCAACCAACTTGTTGGAAATAATACATATTGATGTATGCGGTCCAATGAGCATTGAGGATCGTGGTGGCTATCGTTATGTTCTCACCCTCACTGATGACTTAAGTAGATATGGGTATGTCTATTTAATGAAACACAAGTCTGAGACCTTTGAAAAGTTCAAGGAATTTTAGAGCGAGGTAGAGAATCAACGTGATAGGAAAATAAAGTTCTTACGGTCAGATCATGGAGGAGAATATTTGAGTCATGAGTTTGGCAAACACTTAAGGAAATGTGGAATTGTTTCACAACTCACTCCGCCTGGAACAACTTAGTGAAATGGTGTGTCCTAACATCGTAATCGCACTCTATTGGATATGGTGCGATCTATGATGTCTCTTACCGATCTACCACTATCATTTTGGGGTTATGCTTTAGAGACTGTCGCATTCACTTTAAATAGGGCACCGTCTAAATCCGTTGAGACGACACCATATGAATTATGGTTTGGGAAGAAACCTAAGTTGTCATTTCTGAAAGTTTGGGGATGCGATACTTATGTCAAGAAACTTCAACCTGAAAAGCTCGAACCCAAATAGGAAGAATGCATCTTCATAGGATACCCTAAGGAAACTATTGGGTATACCTTCTACCTCAGATCCGATGGCAAGATCTTTGTTGCCAAGAATGGATCCTTTATGGAGAAAGAGTTTCTCTCGAAAGAAGTAAGTGGGAGGAAAGTAGAACTTGATGAGGTACCCCCTCTTGAACTGGAAAGTAGCGTCGCTCACGAAGATGTTTCTGTGGTGCCTACACCGACTAGAGAGGAAGTTAATGATGATGATCATGAAACTTCGGATCAAGTTGCTACTGAACTTCGTAGGTCCACAAGGACACGTTCCGCACCAGAGTGGTATGACAACCCTATCCTGGAAATCATGTTGTTAGACAACGGTGAACCTTCGAACTATGAAGAAGCGATGGCGGGCCCGGATTCCAACAAATGGCTTGAAGCCATGAAATCCGAGATAGGATCCATGTATGAGAACAAAGTATGAACTTTGGTGGACTTGCCCGATGATCGGTGAGCCATCGAAAATAAGTGGATCTTTAAGAAGACTGACGCGGATGGTAATGTGGCCGTCTATAAGGCTCGGCTTGTCGCTATGGGTTATCGACAAGTTCAAGCAGAGACTTCTCACCCGTAGCGAAGCTGAAGTCCGTCTTAATCATGTTAGCAATTGCCCTGCTCCATGATTATTAGATCTGGCAAATAGACGTCAAAACGGCATTCCTTGACGGTTTCATTAAGGAAAAATTGTATATGATGCAGTCGGAAGGTTTTGTCGACCCTAAGAATGCTGACAAGGTATGCAAGCTCCAGCGCTCCATTTATGGGCTGGTGCAAGCATCTCGTAGTTGGAACATTCGCTTTGATGAAATAATCAAAGCATTTGGGTTTATACAGATTTATGGAGAAGCCTGTATTTACCAGAAAGTGAGTGGGAGCTCTGTAGCTTTTCTCATATTATATGTGGATGACATACTATTGATGAAAGCATAAAGGCCTACTTGAATAAGTGTTTTTCTATGAAGGACCTAGGAGAAGCTGCTTACATATTAGGCATCAAGATCTATAGAGATAGATCGAGACGCCTTATTGGTCTTCCACAAAGCACATACCTTGACAAGATATTGAAGAAGTTCAATATGAATCAGTCCGCGAAGAGGTTCTTGCCTGTATTGCAAGGTGTGAGATTGAGCACAGCTCAACGCCCGACCTCGGCATCAGAAAGAGAAAAGATGAGTGTCATCCCCTATGCCTTGGCTGTAGGCTCTATTATGTATGTCATGCTGTGTACCAGACCTGATGTGAACCTTGCCATAAGTTTGGTAGGGAGGTACCAAAGTGATCCCGGTATGGAACACTGGACAGCGGTCAAGAATATCCTAAAGTACCTGAAAAGGACTAAGGATATGTTTCTCCTTTATGGAGGTGCCAAAGAGCACGTCGTAAAGGGTTACGTCAATGCTAGATTTGACACAAATCTGGATGACTCCAGGTCACAAACTGGATACATGTATATTTTGAATGGTGGGGCAGTCAGCTGGTGCAGTTGCAAGCAAGCGTCGTGGCGGGATCTACATGTGAAGCGGAGTACATAGCTGCTTCGGAAGTAGCGCGGAAAGGAGTCTGGATGTATCACCGGCCTAGGAGTGATTCCCAATGCATCAGGCACGATGACTCTTCTGTGACAATACTGGAGATATTGCCATTGCCAAGGAGCCCAGGTTTCACAAGAAGACCAAGCACATCAAGCGCCGCTTCGACTCCATTCGTGAATATATTCAAGATGCAGACATAGATATTTGTAAAGTACATACGGATCTGAATGTCGCAGATCCGTTGACTAAACCTCTTCCACGAGCAAAACATGATCAGCACCAGAACCCTATGGGTGTTCGATTCATCATAATGTAACTAGATTATTAACTCTAGTGCAAGTGGGACACTGTTGGAAATATGCCCTAGAGGCAATAATAAAATGGTTATTATTATATTTCCTTGTTCATGATAATTGTCTATTATTCATGGTATAATTGTATTAACCGGAAACCGTAATACATGTGTGAATACATAGACCACAACATGTCCCTAGTGAGCCTCTAGTTGACTAGCTCATTGATCAATAGATGGTTATGGTTTCCTGATCATGGACATTGGATGTCATTGATAATGAGATCACATCATTAGGAGAATGATGTGATGGACAAGACCCAATCCTAAGCGTAGCACAAGATCGTGTAGTTCGTTTGCTAGAGCTTTCCTAATGTCAAGTATCTAAGACCATGAGATTGTGCAACTCCCGGATGCCGTAGGAATCCTTTGGGCGTATGAAACGTCACAACGTAACTGGGTGACCATAAAGGTGCACTATAGATATCTCCGAAATTGTGTGTTGGGTTGGCACAAATTGAGACTGGGATTTGTCACTCAGTATGACGCAGAGGTATCTCTGGGCCCACTCGATAATGCATCATCATAATGAGCTCAATGTGACTAAGGAGTTAGCCATGGGATCATGCATTACGGAACGAGTAAAGAAACTTGCCGATAACGAGATTTAACGAGGTATGAGGATATCGACGATCGAATCTCGGGCAAGTAACATACCGATGGACAAAGGGAATTGTATACGAGATTGATTGAATCCCCGACATCGTGGTTCATCCGATGAGATCATCGTGGAACATGTGGGAGCCAATATGGATATCCAGATCCCGCTATTGGTTATTGGCCGGAGAGATGTCTCGGTCATGTCTGCATGGTTCCCGAACCCATAGGGTCTACACACTTAAGGTTTAGTGATGCTAGAGTTGTAATTGGAAATTGTATGTTGTTACCAAAAGTTGTTCGGAGTCCCAGATGAGATCTCGGACATCACGAGGAGTTCCCGAATGGTCTGGAGGTGAATATTTATATATGGGAAGTCCAGTTTCAATCGCCGGAAGGTTTCGGGGTTATCAGTATTGTACCGGGACCACCGAAAGGTGTCCGAGGGTCCACCGGGTGGGGCCACCTACCCCCAGGGGGACAAGTGGGCTGAATATGGGTGGGAACCATCCCCCTAGTGGGCTGGTGCGCCCCTCTCAAGGGACCAAGGCTCCTAGGGTTGGAAACCCTAAGGGGTGGGGGCGCCTCCCACCTGCTTGGAGGGCAAGTCTCCCCCCTTGGCTGCCGGCCCCCTCTAGATGCATCTAGGGGGGCGCCCCCCGAGGGAGTCCTGGATTAGGGGGTATCCGGACAGCCGGATTGGATACATCCTCCGGACTATTGAAGCGTGAAGATACAAGACTCAAGACTCCGGCCCGTGTCCGGATGGGACTCTCCTTTGCGTGGAAGGCAAGCTTGGCGATCCGGATATTGTGTTTGCTTCCTTGTGACCGACTCCATGTAAACCCTAGCCCTCTCTGGTTTCTATATAAACCGGAGAGGTTGGTCCGTAGAAGGACGATCACAATTACAATCATACCATCATAGGCTAGCTCTTAGGGTTTAGCCTCTACGATCTCGTGGTAGATCTACTCTTGTACTACTCATATCTTCAATACGTATTAATCAAGCAGGAAGTAGGGTTTTACCTCCATTGAGAGGGCCCGAACCTGGGTAAACATTGTGTCCCTTGCTTCCTGTTACCATCAGCCTAGACGCACAGATCGGGACCGCCTACCCGAGATCCGCCGGTTTTGACACCGACATTGGTGCTTTCATTGAGAGTTCCTCTGTGTCGTCGATGCAGGGTCTGATGGCACCTTCAATCATCAAAAACACGGTCCAGGGGGAGACTTTTCTCCCCGGACAGATCTTCGTGTTTGGAGGCTTCGCACTGCGGGCCAATTTGCTTGGCCATCTGGAGCAGATCGATAGCTACGCCCCTGGCCACCAGGTCAGGTTCAGAAACTTGAACTACACAGCGTATATTCGCGGAGACTTGATCTTCGATGGATTTGGGCCTGCGCCAGGAGCACCGAGTCACGATGAGCACGGCTTAGACCTGCTGTCGGACGAAGCTCGGGATATCACCCCCGCAGTAGCCTCGGATCTAAATCCAGAGTAAGTTGCGTTGCCTAAGGACGGAGGGGTGGACCCCGCCCTGCAGGCCGCACACTCATCGGCGAAGGAGCCGAACACAGGTCCCACCTTTGTGGAGGCCCGTAACCTGGGCCCCCCGGACTCGTATCTGGTTGTTGGTTCCGGTCCGCACACCCTCGAGCCAACCAAGCCAGGTTGGGCTCCGGTAATAGAGTTTACCGCTGCGGACATCTTCCAGCACTCGCCCCTTGGCGACATGCTAAACTCATTAAAGTCTCTCTCTTTGTCATGAGGCTCTGATCCGAAGTATGTCCGGCTTGAGTGGGAAGCAGGCGACGAAGGAATTCGCTGCCCACCCACCACCCACTTCATTGCCATGGTCGATGATTTAACCGACGTTCTTGACTTCGACTCCGAAGACATCAACGGTATGGACGATGATGCAGGAGAAGTTCAGGAGCCACCGCTCGCAGGGCGGTGGACGGCCACCTCGTCACACAATATATACATGGTGGATACGCCCAAGGAGGAGGACGGCGGCAATCCGGAAGATAAAACACCCGGGCAAAAGCCAAAACAGTGGCGCAGACGCCGCTCAAAGTCCAGCAACAGTAAAAATAGCGACAAGAGCGCCAGTAGGATCGACATACCAGCAAACTCTGAAGGCAATAACGACCACATGGACCCAGCAATGGAGCAGGATGAGCCATGTCACGCCGAACCAAGTTCGGAGCAGACGCCCGATCACAATGATCTAGAGGGACGAGTCCATCAATCCTCCCCAGGACAAGAACACAGTCCGGACGATGAAGCATTCATCATTCTGGAAGAACGCGTGGAACGAGATAACCTCCACAGAAAACTTATGGCCACAGCAAGAATTCTAAAGAAGCAGAAGCAACGGCTCAAACCCGCATAGGAAACGCTCAATCGCAGATGGAATAAAGTGCTAGACACCAAAGAAAGATATGGCGATGATCGCCATACAAAGAGCTATCCCAAACGCAAGCTACTGCCAGAATTCGACGATGAGGCCGTTCCACCAAAGAATAATACGACCAGGAGACCAGACGTACCGCTTCACAACCGCAACAGAATGGCTACTGACGCCGCGCACGATCTACGTGAGCATCTGGATAACCAAGCCGGTGCGTCTAGGTCCATCTATGGATCTAAAGGACACACCCTGGCGAGGGACTATGGTCACCAGAACAATCATACAAACCAAATACCAATTAGGAATAAGCTCCGGACACAGCAACAGCCAACTGCATGCCACAGCGCGTCCAGATACAGAGGGGCTGCTCACCCCCTGTGCTTCACCGAAGAAGTACTGGACCATGAATTCCCACAAGGTTTCAAACATGTGAACATAGAGGCATACGACGGAACGACAGACCCAGGGGTCTGGATCAAGGATTTTATCCTGCATATTCACATGGCTCGTGGGGATGACCTCCACGCCATCAAATACCTTCCCCTCAAGTTGAAGGGACCAGCTCGACACTGGTTGAAAAGCCTCCTCGAAAATTCAATTGGGAGTTGGGAGGAACTCCAGGACGCTTTCAGGGCCAATTTTCAAGGGACTTATATCCTGCCTCCGGATGCGGATGATCTAAGTCACATAATCCAACAGCCCGGAGAGTCCGCCCGCAAGCTTTGGAACAGATTCCTCACTAGGAAGAATCAAATTGTCGATTGTCCGGACGCCGAAGCCTTAGTGGCATTCAAACACAACATCCGCGATGAATGGCTCACCAGACACCTCGGCCAAGAAAAGCCAATGACAATGGCAGCCTTAACAAGCCTTATGACCCGCTTTTGCGCGGGTGAAGATAGCTGGCTAGCCCGTAAAGGCACCAGCAACCCCAGCACATCCGAAATAAGGGATGGCAATGGGAAGCCATGGCGTAATAAACATAGATGCCAAAACAAGGAAGAGAGCCCGGACAACACAACAGTCAATGCCGGATTCAGGGGCTCTCGACCTGATCAACAAAAGAAGGCACTTAAAGGCACTAAAGAGGGACCGTCCAGTCTGAACAGAGTCCTGGACAGACTGTGCCAAATTCATGGCACCCCGGAGAAACCTGCGAACCACACGCATAGAGAATGCTGGGTCTTCAAGCAGGTCGGCAAATTAAAAGCCGAACACAAGGGGAGGGAAACTCCAAGTGAAGACGAGGATGAACCTCGCCAGCCGAACACTGGGGGACAGAAAAAAATTCCCGCCAAAGGTTAAAAGAGTAAACATGATCCACGTGACTCACACATCCACGAATGGGCACGAACGCGTGCTCAGAGATGCGCATGATATAGAGACCATCGTACCCATATCTAACTACTGGACGTCTTATCCGATCACCTTCGATCACACGGACGGCCGAACTAGTATTCGGCACGGAGGATCAGAGGCCTTGGTGCTTGACCCAATAATCGACGGATACCGTCTCACCCGTGTCCTCATGGACGGCGGCAGTAGTCTCAATCTAATATACGAGGACACTGTCCGCAGGATGAAGATAAACCCATCCAGAATTAGCCAAAGCAACACCACCTTTGAAGGGGTGATACCAGGCATTGAAGCCTATGACAGGGGCTTCATCGTACTGGAGGTAACATTTGGCTCCCCAGGCAACTCCAGAAGCGAAGAACTACTCTTCATCATTGCACCCTTCCAAAGCGGCTATCATGCACTGCTTGGAAGAATGGCCTTCACCCGCTTCAACGCATTGCCGCACTATGGCTACCTTACACTCAAGATGCCTGGTCCACGTGGCGTCATCACCGTTAGCAGAATCACGGAGCACTCTTCACGCGCAGAGGAACACGCGACGGCCCTGGCGGCCGGACTATAAGCGGCCTCCAATATTAGAAAACATGACTGGTCATTAAGACCACAGAAACGGTTAGACGAGTCCGGTAGCCCGGATAAAATTAAACCAGGGAACCGTATATGTAATCCCGTTGCGGACACTAGGGGCTATAAATATTTAATACAGCCCCACACTTGGCTCAACCTTATTGGCAGACCAACATCTTACACTTTTACTATCCATCGCATACTTACGTTGTACTCTCCTACGAGTTTTCCTTTTTCCATAGACAACGTTCGCGCGATACCCTTCCAGGATACGGCACAATGGAGACAAAGGCGCAGACGTGCAGCAGGGCCCCGTTCAACAGGTTTCTTTTTAGATTAAGCCCCTGTGTAAACCTTTTCTATTGCCTCTTGTTGTTTAACCATCCCATGGGTTCCATACCCACAGAGGATACTATCGTTATTGGCATTTCGCCACGACAGATTACCGCACATACCTGGAAACACATGGTTCATAATGAATGGGCATTCTTGAGCCCATCTTCTGTTATAAAGCCCGAATACCTTCGGGAGTGTTCGGCGTCACGAGTTTGGCCTTATATGCACCAGCTCCGAATCATGTCTTTGGTCAAATGTTGGGTTTTCCCGGCTCCTGGGTTTGCCGCCTTACGTTCCGTCATTATCGGCTAAGGTGGCCAAAGGAGAACTACTGCGATTGTGCCCTGGTTATTCCGGATGAGCACCTCAATAGAGAAAGCCGAAAACTGACTGTCACGATGCATCGAGAGACTGTTCAACCACTCGAAGACTCACCGGAATCTCTAGGATTCCTCGACATTAATGAAGGGCTATTTCCCGGCCATGTACATACGTGCCCGTATTCGGATGCACGCGAAGGTACCAGGGGCTACATAGTAGCCCCACCTTTAGACTCCCATGGCTAAGCGAAAGTGTTACAGCTATATAGTCCGGTTGCCTAGTTTGACGTGCGATCACCTCCTTAATGGACCAAGACGTTGGATCAAGTACGATTAAGTATATTTTTCGCGAACACCCCCGCATTGTATGCGTGGGGCTGAAGCCAACGACTGCTAACTTCCGGATTACTTATATACATATATAAAAATGGCCGCACAGGCGACACAATCATCTTTTCAGGCAAACGTATAAATATAGCCTCATAATCAAAATAAACATTGTTTTACAATGATTCGATTTATCACTCGAACATGACATTCTTCGAGCACTGCGCCTCTATCAGCCAGTGAAAATGCGTTATGTCAACTAGAGGGGGGGTGAATAGGCGATTTTTATGAATTCTTCACTGAGGAATTTGCCGGTGAGGAAATTCCTTAGCGAAGAACTATTAGCAGCGGAATAAGTACTCAGAAGTAAGCATAACAGAATACAAGCATGGTCATCATGATGAAATGAAGACTAGCACAGAGTACAGAAAGCGTAATCACAGGATAACACAAGATGAAGACAAACAGACTGAAGAAATTGAACTGAGGAAATTGAGAAAGTCTTCAGTCAAAGTCTTCAAACACAGATATGAACAAACACTCAACACAGTAATGAGGAAATGAAAGGGTTGAGGAAATAGAACCAGTTAGGTTGGTGAAGACAATGATTTGGTAGACCAGTTCCAACTGCTGTCTCAGTTGTACGTCTGGTTGGAGCGGCTGAGTATTTAAACTCGAGGACACACAGTCCCGGACACCCAGTCGCTGAGCTTGCAGCTCAGGACACCCAGTCCTCACCGTATTCTCCTTGAACTAAGGTCACACAGACCTCGTCCTATCACTCGTGGTAAGTCTTCAGGCGACTTCCAAACCTTCACAGACTTGGTCACTCGGGGATCCACAATTCCTCTTGGATGCTCTAGACCTTGACGCCTAACCGTGTGGAAGAAGCACAATCTTCAAAGGTAACAAGCGTCGGATCCACGCAGGATCAATTTCTTCAGTGATGCTCAATCACTTTGGGTTTGTAGGGGTTTGGTTTTGGGTTTTCCTCACTCGATGATTTTCGCTCAAAGTCCTCGGAGGATGGGTTGCTCTCAAATGACAAGTGTCAAGTTCTCTCGGAGCAGCCAACCAGCTAGTGGTTGTAGGGGGCGGCTATTTATAGCCTAGGGAGCAGCCCGACATGATAAGACATAAATGCCCTTCAATGATATGACCGTTAGGTGGATAAGATATTTTGGGACAGCTGGCGCGCAGCATAGCAACGGTCGGAAATTTGACTCTCAAATTCCTCAGGGCTATCATGTTCCTCACTGTGTAGGTAATTCGCACTGGCGAATTCCTAACTCCTCAGTCAGAACAAATTCATCAGCGACCAGAAGAACTTCGTCTCTGTCACTTTAGAAAGTGACTGAACTGTATGAGATTTCCAAAGGCTTCACTCGAAGGGATTGGTTGGTGTAGGATTTTGAGTTGAGCATCACATGGAAATGTTTCCTTAGTATTTCCTCGACCCCCTTTAACAGTACGGTGTTTCCTATGACTCAAGAAGGAGAAAATGAAACTACGAAAACAAAAGTCTTCACGCTTCATGTTCCACAAATGAATACCAAGTCTTCAAGGTCACACCAATTTCTTCACATTCAAAGTCTTCAGAAAGTCTTCAGAATATCAAAGTCTTCAGTTGAAGAACTTCATTTTTAGGGGTCGACTTTCTCTGTAAATATAAAACTCCTCATAGACTTATAGACCTGTGTACACTCACAAACGCATTAGTCCCTTAACCTATAAGTCTTCAATACACCAAAATCACTAAGGGGCACTAGATGCACTTACAATCTCCCCCTTTTTGGTGATTGATGACAACATAGGTTAAGTTTTCAACGGGGATAAATATATGAAGTGTATACACTGATATTGAGGAATTTGATTGCAAGATATAGAAGAACTCCCCCTGAAGATGTGCATAGTGAGGAATTTGCTTTTGAGGCAAAGCACATTTGAAGAGTTGAATCATGGAGATCTCCCCCTATATCTTGTAATTCATACACGCATTTGATATATAATATGAAGAATTTGAAATGCATGATGAAATATGGTGCCTGATGAGATTCAGCATGCGTGCAATGTCATTAATGAGGAATAAGCATGCAAAGCATAATGCAACAAAAATATCAGCGCACCATCGGGTTTAAGATACAATTCGATCCAAACAAAAGTTTCAGAAGAACGAGAGTTGTAACTTTAAAAAAATGCCCTTAATATAGACCCGCTTGAAGACTAACTCAGATTTCTCCCCCTTTGTCATCAAATGACCAAAATGATTGAAACCGAGGACTAACGCCCCTGAAGAATTTCAAGTTGATGGAGGAGTGCCAGCGTTGTCGGGGTTGTTTGTTGAAGCAGGGCCTGCCGCAGTGTCGTCCAAATCTTCATACTCATCAGTGTCACGCGTTGAAGAATAAGAGCTGGCCACCAAGGAAGGAACTTTGACCTTCTTGAATTTCTTCGGTGGAGGTGCAGACCAGTCAAATTCTTCCTTGAGACCCATATTGTTCAGATCTGCAGCGCTGTAGACATGAGAGAGAACAACCCAGGTACGGTTGAAAGTTTCATGGAGGTAGTATTGGTTTTCTTCACTGCATTGTGTGTTGAGGTCATGTTGTGAAGAATGGAACCAAACTGATGCTTGACCCATTTATGATTCAACCTTCTGATGAAGACTGAGGAGTAACTCACGGTCAGTCATCACCCTGTGTGCTGTGGCTTGAGGATTTTGCTTGGCTGAGGTATTTGCGGCAGAGTCATGTGTGGCAGAATTGTCATTGGTAGAGTAAGATGCAGCCTTGGGAAATTGACCATCCAATGGACGAATGCCTTCATCGATCACAGCAGCGGCCTTGCCTTTATCATCAGCTGATGAAACTGTCCTTTTGAGGACTTCAATGGGAGGCAAGTAGCTACCGTGGTTCAGAGTGTCAGCTTTGTAATTCAGTGAAGATCTGGTCCTGATGAATCTCATTATCCAAGGAGCATAGGGCTTCAGCTCGAATGGTGACATAGCAATATTGGCCAGAGTCCTCATGAAGAAATCATGGAAGTTGACGGGAACGCCATGAATGATGTTGAAAAGCATATTCTTCATGATGCCAACGACTTCTTCATCATTTGAGTCGTGGCCTTTGATAGGACTCATTGTCTTCGTCAAGATTCGATAGACAGTCCGAGGCACATAGAGTAATTCCTTGATGAGGAATTTGGTTCGTGGGGCCTGCCTTGGCTTCAAAGGCTTCATCAGCACTTGCATATAGTGATTTGAAAGTTCTAGTTCGTTGTAGATACAACGAGCATCATCAAATGGAGGACTGAGTGGTAGTGCATGAAGCAATTCAGTTGCTGGTGCCTTGTAGTGAGTATTTTCAGACATCCAGTCTAATACCCATGTGTTCACGTCTTCAGTGTCTCCGGTGATGTGCAGAGTTGCATAGAATGGAAGAATGAGTTCTTCATTCCAGTCACAGATATCAATGCAGAAATTCAGAAGTCCTGCGTCGTGAAGAACACTGAGGACTGGCTCAAACCCGGGCAGAGACTCCATGTCCACATGAGGAATATGTGCATGATCGAAGACTTTGTCTTTGTTGAAGAGCACTGAGGAATAGAAATTGGCTTGGCTGGCAGTCCAGAAACGCCTCTTCCTTATGCGAGCAGAATCATATGGATTATAGTCAGTGAAGAATACGTGCTCGGCAAACAAATCTTCAGCCTTGAACTTCTGTTTGCTTGAGAACGGATTCTTTTGCTTTGGCAGAGGGGTGTCTTTGAGTTGCATCACCACCTCAGGAATCCGAGCTCAGGTTCTTCAGGCTGAGGAATTTCTTGTTCCTCAACAGGTGCAGTCTGAGGATCAGCAGCAGCAGGTTCATCGGCACTAGTGGCTGGTATTTCTTCATGCACATAGAGAGTGGGTTGAGTTTCTTCAGAGCCCATTTGAACTGTTGGTGCAGGGGACTGAGGAATCTGTTGTATCGGGGTGAAGAGAGGAGTATTGGGATGCTAACTTTCCCAAAAGTCATCATTCATCACAGGTGTGGTGCACCCTATATCCACATCTTCATCTTCAATTTCCTTAACACCAGCCTCTTCAGCTGTGAACTGAGGCATATGTGAGGAAATGACTGGCGTTGAAGGGATTGCGTCCACTTCAATTTCTTCATCAATCTGCTCTGATGAAGCAGCAGAATGATGTTCTTCATCAGATCCGATTGGGATCTCATAGTCTTCTCCAAAAGGAACTAGGTCCTTTGATGGCATGGAGGAAATCGGAACATCATCAATTGGATTTTCGAGTGAGCTTGTCATTGGCTTCATTTTCTTCGCAGCTGAAGAATTTGACACAGCTGATGCCTTCCTTTTCTTCACTGCAGCTCGCTCTGCAGCCTTGGTCTTCTTCACATCAAAGGCAGATGGAAGAATTGGAGTTGGTGTTGGCGTAGGAGGAGCTGAGGAATCTGGTTAAATTTCTTCAGGCGCAACTGATGCAGTTGCCCTGACTTGTTCAGTTTCATCAGGCGCACCACTAGTGGATGCCCTGGCAATTTCTTCAGCAGCTGGAATGGGATCATCAGCCCTGGAACTGGCATTTTCTTCAGTAGCCTGAACTTCATCAGCGGTGCTGGCATGTTCTTCAGTCGGCTGAGCTGAGGCTTCAGCCTGAGGAATTTCATGTTGCATTGGGGCAGCAACATTGGCGAATTTCTTCGTCAGGTTGACGAATCTGACTTTGGCTCCTTGCCAATCAGCATGGTAGGCATTAAAGTCCTTGCTGAGGACTTGAATTTCAGACTGAGCCTGGAGAAGTTCCTCAGGTGTCATTCTGACAATGTTTTTCTTCAGGAGCTCCTCCTTTCTGTATTGAGCTTTCTTAATCTCTCTTGCCTTTTCAAACTTCCATTGCTCTTCAGTGATGAAATGGGTCAACATATGACTTTGTCCAGGGGTCAGATGAAAATCAGGCATTAGGGTGTTTGGATCCTTGTGCCAGAGATCAATATAATCGAGGATTTTCCTCGGATCCAACAGTAGTGGCACAGATGTGCCTTTGGCTCTAGCGGCCTTCACCTGTCTGTCTCTGATGATTTCTGCAAGTTCATCATCAGAAGCTTCATCATCAGAAGGCACATGGAATGCGACCCGTTTCTTCTTTGGACATGGCCGAGGACCTCGTCCAGCTGTTGCTTTGGTCTTCAGCAGAGTCGGGCCAGATGATGAAATTGGTGCAGCTGAGGAACTTGCTGAAACACCAGAGGCAATCGAGAAACCAGCAGTCCTTTGACATGTAGCCAGATGCACAAGAGCTGAGGACTTTGAAGGAGCTGTTGAGGACTTTGGTGGAGCTGTAGCAGTGTGAGGAATTTTCCTTGAGGGCGCTGCTGAGGAACTTGGTCGTGAGGGCGCTGATGGTGAAGCACTTGGCTTACGAGCAGGCTTCTTTGGCATGGATTTCCTCGGTTTGACCGAGGCCTCAGTAGCAGTAGCAGTGGCAGAATCCTCATTGAATTTCTTCACTGCCTCCTTGGCTTGTCTTGCCAATTTAGCTTGGCGCTTAGCCCATTCTTCAGGAAAGTCCTCACCACGTTTGATGCTTGTGGGGTCAGCTACTTGGCCAGGTGCCAATGGAGCTCTTGGGCATGGAGGATTGAGGGCGAATTTCTTCATGTACTTTGGAGTCACATATCTGTATTCCCTCCATTCTCTTGCCCATCTCCGTTCAATCTTCTGAATGCGCACCTTGCGCTGATTTTTGTTTTCTTTGCCAAATTTTGCTTCATCAGGTGTGCAATAGTCAGCATATATTTCCTCAGGGATTTCAAACGCAGTCATAACCTCAGGTTTCTTTCCTCCTTTCCGCGGCTTCTTACCGTCTGCCATGTTCTTTAGTTAAGGAATCTGAACAATTGAGTTCTCTGAAGAAGTATTCAGTTTTTCTTCGAGGAATGCTGCAAATGAGTTAAGTTGATGAGAACCTAGTGATTTAGCAGCAGACATGAGTACGTGTGAACAGAGTACAGGTGCGAGGAATTCGGAGAGGTCACATGCGTTCTGAGAAGGTTTTTCGAAAAGAACAAGTTTTGAGGAATTTGACCAGATGAACCTTGAGGAATTTCACTAAGCATTCTTGTCTTAGGTTCCAGAGTTGTACAGACCGAAGATCCACACAATTAGGGAATCTTGAAGAAAATGATTGCTTAGAGAAACGGTTCAAGATCATATGATGTGTGTGGTGTTCATATGTGTGAAGATTTGAAGAATAAACACCTTTGAAGATTTTCAGGAAAGCTTGAGAATCAAAGCGAGTAATCAAAGTAACTTTTAATTACCCGAAGTGAAGAACACGATGAACTGAGAAGAACAGGTGGGAAGTTCGTCAGGTTAGATCTTCCTTGCCCTAACTCGGCGGAGGAAGACAGTTACGGCGGCGGCGGAGTGAAGACTTCTGCGGTCGGCGTGAGTACGACGGCGACGAGGTCGAGGCAGCGAAGCTCTTCCTCACCGGCGATGATGGAGTAGCGGCGGCGCTAGGGTTTGAGGAGCTCGAGCGGGAGAGAGAGGTCGAGCGGAGTAAATGAAGTGAGGAAGGGGAGAGGGGTATTTATAGACACGGTGAAAAACTGTTCGCCCGAAGATTCTGGGATGAACGTGCCCCTGCCCTTTCTCCTTCACGCGACATGTGTCACCCACGTACTGTGTAGTGGAGATCGTGTACGATCGTGGGTGAATAGAATAACGCATCGTGGGATGCGGAACAGTTTGAGCAGCAAAACCGAAAGTTTGGATAAGATTTGTTTTAATGTTTCGTTTGCAATTTCTTCAGCTGACAAGGACACAGTGAAGATTTTGAACGAGTTTCAAATAGAACGCACATGAAGAATTTGTGAATAGATTGGGTTGAGTATAGCATAGAGGGGGAAGGGTCCGATCACATTCACTTAGCAGAAAAATCAACTTGAAGAAATAGCTATAAGTGAATGCTGTAGAGGACATAAACTCATATATATATATATAGCCAATGAAGAAAAACGAAGGAAACAATGAAGATTTTTAAAAGTTGAAGAATTTGAAAAATTGAAGAATTTCAAAACTGAGGAAAAACTCAAATTGAAGATTTTCAACTTTTTGTGGTGGCGTGACCCACCGTATAAGAATGATGATTTCAGACACCGCGTACAATTGTCGTAAGGTTCTGAGAATCAAATTCTTCATTAATTTCTTCACACTTAGAGTGTTATTCTTCATTGATTGAAGAAAAACGTTTCTTCATGTGTTGCACATCTAAGTCATCAATTTTGCATAAGTGTTAGGATGTGTGACCTTTTCAAAGAACATTCGAAGATTCTAAGATATTCAGCTCACACCGCAACTTGCTAAATCTCTTCTCATCCAAGGGCTTAGTGAAGATATCAGCTAGCTGTTCTTTAGTCTTCACGTGCTCGATGGAGATGTCGCCCTTCAACACATGATCACGAAGAAAATGATGACGAATCTGAATGTGCTTTGTCTTCGAGTGCTGAACTGGGTTGTGAGCAATCTTGATGGCACTCTCATTGTCACAGAGGAGAGGCACATTCTTCACGTTGACGCCATAGTCCTTGAGTGTTTGCTTCATCCAAAGCAGTTGAGCACAGCAAGAGCCAGCAGCAATGTATTCAGCTTCCGCAGTAGATAGTGATACATAGTTCTGTTTCTTCGAGGACCAACAGACCAAAGATCGTCCGAGGAAATGACAAGTGCCAGAAGTTGACTTGCGGTCCACACGATCACCAGCATAGTCAGAGTCAGAATATCCAATGAGATCAAAAGCAGAGCCCTTGGGATACCATAATCCTATTGTTGGTGTGTGAGCTAGATATCGAAGAATATGCTTCACAGCATTATGGTGTGATTCCTTCGGTGCAGCTTGAAATCGGGCACACATGCAAACACTAAGCATTATATCTGGCCTAGATGCACATAAGTACAATAAAGAACCAATCATGGAGCGGTATACCTTGTGATCGAAGTCAATACCATTTTCATCAGTGCATAGATGGCCTTTTGTGGGCATAGGAATTTTGACGCCTTTGCAATCTTGCATGCCGAATTTCCTCAGTACATCTTTGAGGTATTTCTCCTGAGATATGAATATGCCATTGCGCTGTTGACGAATTTGAAGACCTAAGAAGAATTTCAACTCTCCAATCATAGACATTTGATATTCTTCACTCATCATATAGGCAAATTCATCACTATAACATTGGTCAATACAGCCAAAGATAATATCATCAATATATATTTGGCACACAAACAGTTCACCATCATAAGATTTAGTAAAGAGAGTAGGGTCGAGTGAACCGGGTGTGAAGCCATTCTTCACGAAGAATTCCTTCAATGTATCATACCACGCCCGAGGGGCTTGCTTGAGGCCATAGAGGGCCTTATTAAGTCTGAAGACTTTGTCAGGATTCTTTGGATCTTCAAAACCTGGGGGTTGAGCAACATATACTTCTTCCTCAAGCTTACCATTGAGGAATGCACTTTTCACATCCATTATAAGATGATATCATGATGATTAGCATAAGCAAGTAATATGCGAATAGCCTCAAGTCTAGCAACAGGTGCAAAAGTTTCATCGAAATCAATTCCTTCAACCTGTGTGTAGCCTTGAGCTACCAATCGTGCCTTATTCCTTACCACAAGGCCATTTTCATCTTGCTTGTTGCGGTAGATCCACTTTGTGCCAATGATATTATGCTTGTGAGGATCTGGACGTTTGACCAGTTCCCAGACATTGTTGAGCTCGAACTGATGTAATTCTTCTTGCATAGCCTGAATCCATTCCGGCTCCAAAAATGCTTCATCTAGCTTAGTGGGCTCTGTGATAGAGACAAAAGCATAGTGCCCACAAAAGTTAGATAAATGTGAAGCTTTTGAGCGTGTGAGAGGACCTGGCGCTTCAATGTCATCGATGATCTTGTCAACTTGTACTTCTTTTGCAACGCGAGGATGAGCCGGTTGTCGTCGAGGTATTTGACCATTTTCCTCAGCACCATTGTCATCAGCATTATCTTCAGGTGCGTCAGCTCGACGTTCTTCGCGTACTGGAATGAATTCTTCAGTAGGAATGACATCCTCAGTTGCCTTGAACTTGATAGAATCCTCAGGTGCTGGTTCATCTAACAGAGAAGGTAGGTGCTCTCTTTGCGAGCCATTAGTTTCATCGAACCGCACATCTACAGTTTCAACAATCTTGTGAAGAGCGAAGTTGAAGACTCTGTAGGTGTGCGAGTCCTTTCCGTAACCAAGCATAAAACCTTTGTGTGCTTTTGGTACAAATTTAGAATTGTGGTGAGGATCTCTAATCCAACATTTAGCACCGAAGACTTTGAAATAACTCACATTGGGTTTCTTGTCAGTGAGGAGTTCATAGGCCGTCTTCTTGAAGAATTTGTGAAGATATACTCTGTTGATGATGTGGCACGTAGTATCAATTGCATCAATCCAAAAATGATGAGGCGTTTTGTATTCATCAAGCATAGTGCGAGCCATCTCAACAAGAGTTCTGTTCTTGCGCTCCACGACGCCATTTTGCTGAGGAGTATAAGGAGTAGATAACTCATGAGTAATACCAAGTTCATCAAGATAGTCATCAAGACCGGAATTCTTGAACTCAGTTCCATTGTCACTTCTGATGTGCTTGATCTTCACACCAAAGTTGGTTGAAGCCCTCGAGGAAAATCGTTTGAAGACTTCCTGCACTTCATGTTTGTAAGTAACAATGTGTACCCATGTATATCGAGAGTAATCATCAACAATGACAAAACCATATAGAGATGCAGCATTAGAGAATGCTGAGTAATGATTAGGTCCGAAGAGGTCCATGTGAAGCAATTCGAATGGACGAGTAGTGGTCATGATAGTCTTCGCTGGATGCTTGGCCTTGGTCATTTTTCCAGCTTCACAGGCTCCGCATAAGTGGTCCTTGAGGAATTTGACATTCTCAATGCCAATGACATGCTTCTTCTTCACAAGCGTGTGCAAATTCCTCATGCCTGCGTGACCAAGTCGTTGGTGCCATAGCCAGCCTTCTGAAGCTTTTGCAAGTAGACACACGGCTGGTTGTGGTCCTGTAGAGAAATCAACAATATACAAATCTCCTCTCCTAAAGCCTTCGAAGACTTTGGAATTGTTAGCTTCCATAATCACAACACAGCGATACTTGCCAAAGACAACAACCATATCAAGATCACAAAGCATTGAGACTGACATGAGGTTGTATCCTAAGGACTCAACAAGCATGACTTTGTCCATGTGTTTATCCTTAGAGATTGCAACCTTACCAAGACCCAATACCTGACTTTTGCCTTTGTCAGCAAAGATGATATGCTTCAGATGTGACGGTGATAAGGGATCATCCATTAGAAGATTCTTGTCACCAGTCATGTGATTTGTACACCCACTATCGAGGACCCATTCAGTGGTTTTGGGTTGATCATCCTTTGCACCTTTTGCAATAAAGCAATAGGTGGGAGCGTAGTCATCATTATCTTCATCAGGCTTGTTGGTGGGGTCAGTTTCTTCAGTGTTGAAGATGGACTTGCTGACGAAAGCAGTAGCGAAGGCCAGACTCACCACACTAGATTCGGATTCTTCAGACGCCTCCTCTTCCTCATTTTCCTCAGATTCAGCTTCAGAGTCCATTTCCTTGCCAATGAATGCCCGAGGCTTCTTGGAGCTGCTCTTCTTGTGAGATGAAGACTTCGAGGATTTTGATGACGAAGATTTTGACGATTTCTTCTTCTTCTTCGCATCATCAGAACTGTAATCCTTGTATTTCTTCTTCTTCTTCAATTCCTTTTCCCACTGAGGACAATCTTGAATATAATGACCAGGTTTCTTGCATTTGTGGCACAGCCTTCTCTTATAGTCACTTGATGAGGAATCACTGCTTCTTGAGGATTTTCCAAAGCGACCACGTCTTGAGAACTTCTGGAATTTCTTCACGAGCAGTGCTAGCTCCTGGCTCAGTTCTTCAGGATCACCAAGGCTACTACCAGAGTCCTCACATTCAGACTTAGACACAACCTTGGCCTTTAGGGCACGTGGTTTGCCATAGCTCGAACCATAGAGATCTCTCTTTTCAGCAAGCTGGAACTCGTGAGTATTTAGCCTTTCGAGGATATCGGCAGGATCAAGAGACTTGTAGTCAGCCCGTTCTTGTATCATCAGACCAAGAGTATCAAATGAGGAATCAAGTGATCTCAACAGTTTCTTCACCACCTCATGATCAGTGATGTCAGTGGCACCGAGAGCTTGAAGCTCATTTGAGATGTTAGTGAGGCGATCAAAGGTTTGTTGGACATTTTCATTGTCGAGTCTTTTGAAGCGGTTGAAGAGATTCCGAAGAACATCAACTCGAAAGTCACGCTGAGTTGAGACTCCTTCATTCACTTTGGACAGCCTATCCCAGATAAGCTTAGCAGTTTCCAAAGCACTCACTCTTCCATACCGTCCTTTACTCAGATGGCCACATATGATATTCTTCGCTTGCGAATCGAGTTGCTTGAATCTCTTCACATCGGTAGCGTTCAGTGAGGGTGAAACAGAGGGAACACCATTTTCCACAACAAACCAGAGATCGTTGTCAATTGCCTCAAGATGCATTCGCATCTTGTTTTTCCAGTAGGGGTAGTCCGTCCCATCAAAGGTAGGACACCTAGCCGAGACCTTGATCATACCTGCGGTCGACATAACTAAAACTCCAGGCGGTTAAACCAAAATCACACAGACAAGGGAGTACCTCGCTCTGAGACCAATTGAAAGTGCGTTAAGTCGACTAGAGGGGGGGTGAATAGGCGATTTTTATGAATTCTTCACTGAGGAATTTCCCGGTGAGGAAATTCCTTAGCGAAGAACTATTAGCAGCGGAATAAGTACTCAGAAGTAAGCATGACAGAATACAAGCATGGGCATCATGATGAAATGAAGACTAGCACAGAGTACAGAAAGCGTAATCACAGGATAACACAAGATGAAGACAAACAGACTGAAGAAATTGAACTGAGGAAATTGAGAAAGTCTTCAGTCAAAGTCTTCAAACACAGATATGAACAAACACTCAACACAGTAATGAGGAAATGAAAGAGTTGAGGAAATAGAACCAGTAGGTTGGTGAAGACAATGATTTGGTAGACCAGTTCCAACTGCTGTCTCAGTTGTACGTCTGGTTGGAGCGGCTGAGTATTTAAACTTGAGGACACACAGTCCCGGACACCCAGTCACTGAGCATGCAGCTCAGGACACCCAGTCCTCACCGTATTCTCCTTGAACTAAGGTCACGCAGACCTCGTCCAATCACTCGTGGTAAGTCTTCAGGCGACTTCCAAACCTTCACAGACTTGGTCACTCGGTGATCCACAATTCCTCTTGGATGCTCTAGACCTTGACTCCTAACCGTCTGGAAGAAGCACAGTCTTCAAAGGTAACAAGCGTCGGATCCACGCAGGATCAATTTCTTCAGTGATGCTCAATCACTTTGGGTTTGTAGGTGTTTGGGTTTGGGGTTTTTCCTCACTTGATGATTTTCGCTCAAAGTCCTCGGAGGATGGGTTGCTCTCAAATGACAAGTGTCGAGTTCTCTCGGAGCAGCCAACCAGCTAGTGGTTGTAGGGGGCGGCTATTTATAGCCTAGGGAGCAGCCCGACATGATAAGACATAAATGCCCTTCAATGATATGACTGTTAGGTGGATAAGATATTTTGGGATAGCTGGTGCGCAGCACAGCAACGGTCGGAAATTTGACTCTCAAATTCCTCAGGGCTATCATGTTCCTCACTGTGTAGGTAATTCGCACTGTCGAATTCCTAACTCCTCAATCAGAACAAATTCATCAGCGACCAGAAGAATTTCGTCTCTGTCACTGAAGAAAGTGACTGAACTGTATGAGATTTCCAAAGGCTTCACTCGAAGGGATTGATAGGTGTAGGATTTTGAGTTGAGCATCACATGGAAATTTTTCCATAGTATTTCCTCGACCCCCTTTAACAGTACGGTGTTTCCTATGACTCAAGAAGGAGAAAATGAAACTACAAAAACAAAAGTCTTCATGCTTCATGTTCCACAAATGAATACCAAATCTTCAAGGTCACACCAATTTCTTCACTTTCAAAGTCTTCAAAAAGTCTTCAGAATATCAAAGTCTTCAGTTGAAGAACTTCATTTTTAGGGGTCGACTTTCTCTATAAATATCAAACTCCTCATAGACTTATAGACCTGTGTACACTCACAAACGCATTAGTCCCTTAACCTATAAGTCTTCAATACACCAAAATCACTAAGGGGCACTAGATGCACTTACAATTTTCTTCATCAGATCCGCTTGGGATCTCATAGTCTTCTCCAAAAGGAACAAGGTCCTTTGATGGCATGGAGGAAATCAGAACGGCATCACGAGTGAGCTGGTCATTGGCTTCATTTTCTTCGCAGCCGAAGAGTTTGACGCAGCTGATGCCTTCCTTTTCTTCACTGCAGCTTGCTCTGCAGCCTTGGTCTTCTTCACATCAGAAGCAGATGGAAGAATTGGAATTGGTGTAGGCGCGGGAGGAGCTGAGGAATCTGGTTCATTTTCTTCCGGCGCAACTGATGCAGTTGCTCCGATCTCTTCAGTTTCTTCAGGCGCACCACTAGTGGATGCCCTGGCAATTTCTTCAGCGGCTGGAATTTCTTCACCAGCCCTAGAACGAGCATGTTCTTCAGCAGGCTGAAAGTCATCAGCGGTGCTGGCATGTTCTTCAGTAGGCTGTGCAGAGTCTGCAGCCTGAAGATTTTCTTGTTGCGATGGGGCTGCGACATTTCTGAATTTCTTTGTCAGATTGACGAATCTTACTTTAGCTCCTTGCCAATCAGCATAGTAGGCATCAAAGTCTTTGCTGAGGGCTTGAATTTCAGACTGAGCCTGGAGAAGTTCCTTAGGTGTCATTCTGACAACGTTTTTGTTCAGGAGCTTCTCCTTTCTGTATTGAGCTTTCCTGATCTCTCTTGCCTTTTCAAACTTCCATTTCTCTTCAGTGACGAAATGGGTCAGCATGTGACTTTGACCAGGGGTCAGATGAAAATCAGGCATAGGGGTGTTAGGATCCTTGTGCCAGAGATCAATGTAATCGAGGATTTTTCTTGGATCCAAAAGCAGTGGCACAGATGTGCCTTTGGCTCTAGCGGCCTTCACCTGTCTGCCTCTGATGATTTCTGCAAGTTCATCATCAGAAGCTTCATCATCAGAAGGCACATGGAATGCGACCTGTTTCTTCTTTGGACTTGGCCGAGGATCTCGTCCAGCTGTTGCTTTGGTCTTCAACAATGTGGGGCCTGATGAGGAAATTGGTGCAGCTGAGGAACTTGCTGAAATACCAGAGGCAATCGAGAAACCAGCAGTCCTTTGACATGTAGCCAGATGCACAGGAGCTGAGGACTTTGAAGGAGCTGTTGAGGATTTTGGTGGAGCTGTAGCAGTGTGAGGAATTTGTCGTGAGGGCACTGTTGGTGAAGCACTTGGCTTATGAGCAGGCTTCTTTGGCATGGATTTCCTCGGTTTGACCGAGGCCTCAGTAGCAGTAGCAGCGGCAGAATCCTCATTGAATTTCTTCACTGCCTCCTTGGCTTGTCTTGCCAATTTAGCTTGGCGCTTAGCCCATTCTTCAGGAAAGTCCTCACCACGTTTGATGCTTGTGGGGTCAGCTACTTGGCCAGGTGCCAATGGAGCTCTTGGGCATGGAGGATTAAGGGCGAATTTCCTCATGTTCTTTGGAGTCACATATCTGTATTCCCTCCATTCCCTTGCCCATCTCCGTTCAATCCTCTGAATGCACACGTTGCGCTGATTTTTGTTTTCTTTGCCAAATTTTGCTTCATCAGGTGTGCAATAGTCAGCATAAATTTCCTCAGGGATTTCAAACGCAGTCATAACCTCAGGTTTCTTTCCTCCTTTCTGCGGCTTCTTACCGTCTGCCATATTCTTCAGTTGAGGAATTTGGACAATCGAGTTCTCTGAAGAAGTATGCAGTTTTTCTTCGAGGAACGCTGCAAATGAGTTAAGTTGATGAGAACCTAGTGATACAGCAACAGACATGAGTACCTGTGAATAGAGTACAGGTGCAAGGAATTCGGAGAGGTCATATGCGTACTAAGAAGGTTTTTCGAAAAGAACAAGTTTTGAGGAATTTGACCAGATGAACCTTGAGGAATTTCACTAAGCATTCTTGTCTTAGGTTCCAGAGTTGTACAGATCGAAGATCCACACAATTAGGGAATCTTGAAGAAAATGCTTGCTTAGAGAAACAGTTCAAGATCATATGATGTGAGGTGTTCATATGTGTGAAGATTTGAAGAATAAACACCTTTGAAGATTTTCAGGAAAGTTTGAGAATCAAAGTGAGTAATAAAAGTAACTTTTAATTACCCGAAGTGAAGAACACGACGAACTGAGAAGAACAGATGTGAAGTTCGTCAGGTTAGATCTCCCACGCCCTAACTTGGCAGAAGAAGATAGCTGCGGCGGCGGCGGAGTGAAGATTTCCACGGTCGGCGTGAGTACGACGGCGACGAGGTCGAGGCAGCGAAGCTCTTCCTCACCGGCGACGATGGAGTAGCGGCGGCGCTAGGGTCTGAGGAGCTTGAGTGAGAGAGTAGCGATCGAGCGGAGTAAATGAAGTGAGGAAGGGGAGAGGGGTATTTATAGACACGGTGAAAAACTGTTCGCCCGAAGACTTGGGATGAACGTGCCCCTGCCCTTTCTCCTTCTCGCGACATGTGTCACCCACGTACTGTGTACTTGAGATCGTGTATGATCGTGGGTGAATAGAATAATGCATTGCGGGATGCGGAACGGTTTGAGCGGCAAAACCGAAAATTGGGATAAGATTTGTTTTAAAGTTTTGTTCGCAATTTCTTCAGCTGACAAGGACACAGTGAAGATTTTGAACAAGTTTCAAATAGAACGCATATGAAGAATTTGTGAATAGATTGGGTTGGGTATAGCATAGAGGGGGAAGGGTCCGATCACATTCACTTAGCAGAAAAAGCAACTTGAAGAAATAGCTATAAGTGAATGCTGTAGAGGACATAAACTCACATATATATATAAAGCCAATGAAGAAAAACGAAGGAAACAGTGAAGATTTTGAAAAGTTGAAGAATTTGAAAAACTGAAGAATTTCAAAACTGAGGAAAAACTCAAATTGAAGATTTTCAACTTTTTGTGGTGGCGTGACCCACCGTATAAGAATGATGATTTTAGACACCGCGTACAATTGTCGTAGGGTTCTGAGAATCAAATTCTTCATTAATTTCTTCACACTTAGAGTGTTATTCTTCATTGATTGAAGAAAAACGTTTCTTCATGTGTTGCACATCTAAGTCATCAATTTTGCATAAGTGTTAGGATGTGTGTCCTTTTCAAAGAACATTCGAAGATTCTAAGATATTTAGCTCACACCGCAACTTGCTAAATCTCTTCTCATCCAAGGGCTTAGTGAAGATATCAGCTAGCTGTTCTTCAGTCTTCACGTGCTCGATGGAGACGTCGCCCTTCAACACATGATCATGAAGAAAATGATGACGAATCTGAATGTGCTTTGTCTTCGAGTGCTGAACTGGGTTGTGAGCAATCTTGATGGCACTCTCATTGTCGCAGAGGAGAGGCACATTCTTCACGTTGACGCCATAGTCCTTGAGTGTTTGCTTCATCCAAAGCAGTTGAGCACAGCAAGAGCCAGCAGCAATGTATTTAGCTTCGGCAGTGGACAGTGATACGCAATTCTATTTCTTCGAGGACCAACAGACCAAAGATCGTCCGAGGAAATGACAAGTGCCAGAAGTTGACTTGCGGTCCACACGATCACCAGCATAGTCAGAGTCAGAATATCCAATGAGATCAAAAGCAGAGCCCTTGGGGTACCATAATCCTAGTGTTGGTGTGTGAGCTAGATATCGAAGAATATGCTTCACAGCCTTATGGTGTGATTCCTTCGGTGCAGCTTGAAATCGGGCACACATGCAAACACTAAGCATTATATCTGGCCTAGATGCACATAAGTACAATAAAGAACCAATCATGGAGCGGTATACCTTGTGATCGAAGTCAATACCATTTTCATCAGTGCATAGATGGCCATTTGTGGGCATAGGAATTTGGACGCCTTTGCAATCTTGCATGCCCAATTTCCTCAGTACATCTTTGAGGTATTTCTCCTGAGATATGAATATGCCATTGCGCTGTTGACAAATTTGAAGACCTAAGAAGAATTTCAACTCTCCCATCATAGACATTTGATATTCTTCACTCATCATATAGGCAAATTCATCACTATAACGTTGGTCAGTACAGCCAAAGATAATATCATCAACATATATTTGGCACACAAACAGTTCACCATCATAAGATTTAGTAAAGAGAGTAGGGTCGAGTGAACCGGGTGTGAAGCCATTCTTCACGAAGAATTCCTTCAATGTATCATACCATGCCCGAGGGGCTTGCTTGAGGCCATAGAGGGCCTTATTAAGTGTGAAGACTTTGTCAGGATTCTTTGGATCTTCAAAACCTGGGGGTTGAGCAACATATACTTCTTCCTCAAGCTTACCATTGAGGAATGCACTTTTCACATCCATTTGATATAAGATGATATCATGATGGTTAGCATAAGCAAGTAATATGCGGATAGCCTCAAGTCTAGCAACAGGTGCAAAAGTTTCATCGAAATCAATTCCTTCAACCTGTGTGTAGCCTTGAGCTACCAGTCGTACCTTATTCCTCACCACAAGGCCATTTTCATCTTGCTTGTTACAGTAGATCCACTTTGTGCCAATGATATTATGCTTGCGAGGATCTGGTCGTTTGACCAGTTCCCAGACATTGTTGAGCTCGAGTTGATGTAATTCTTCTTGCATAGCCTGAATCCACTCCAGCTCCAAAAATGCTTCATCTACCTTAGTGGGCTCTGTGATAGAGACAAAAGCATAGTGCCCACAAAAGTTAGATAAATGTGAAGCTTTTGAGCGTGTGAGAGGACCTGGTGCTCTAATGTCATCGATGATCTTCTCCACTTGCACTTCTTTTGCAACGCGAGGATGAGCTGGTTGTCACTGAGGAGTTTGATCAGCATTTTCTTCAGCACCATTTTCCTCAGCATTTTCTTCAGGTGTATCAGCTCGATGTTCTTCATGAACTGGAATGAATTCTTCAGCAAATTCTTCAGTAGGAATGACATCCTCAGTTGCCTTGAACTTGATAGGATCCTCAGGTGCTGGTTCCTCTAACACAGAAGGTAGGTGCTCTCTTTGCGAGCCATTAGTTTCATCGAACCGCACGTCTACAGTGTCAACAATCTTGTGAAGAACAATGTTGAAGACTTTGTAGGTGTGCGAGTCCTTTCCGTAACCAAGCATAAAACCTTCATGTGCTTTCGGTGCAAATTTAGAATTGTGGTGAGGATCTCTAATCCAACATTTAGCACCGAAGACTTTGAAATAACTCACATTGGGTTTCTTGTCAGTGAGGAGTTCATAGGCCGTCTTCTTAAAGAATTTGTGAAGATATACTCTGTTGATGATGTGGCACGCAGTATCAATTGCATCAATCCAAAAACGATGAGGCGTTTTGTATTCATCAAGCAGTAAACAGATATAGCAGTAGGAGGACGTGTGAAAGTTTATTTCATCATGATTCGCCTGCGTCTTTTCAGGCAATTTTGTCAGGTCCCCAGCAAATTCTTCAGACGTTAAGGCACGTCTGGAGACCTGAACCTGCAGAAGAGATTAGTTCTTTTTCTTCACCACCCACATCTGAAGGGGTGGCAAAGAGTTCATCACTCTGCGAGCACCATACGAGAATGGTGGCATAGAAGCCAAACCATTTCGTTTCACATAAGAGGGGTTAGGGTAAGCATATGAATAAGCAGAGAAATTCTTCGAGGACTTATGAACATAATGGTTTGAAGAATAATGCACATATTCATAGCCCTTAGCTCTACCCTGCGAAACAGAGTGGTTAGCACGATGATAATCATATGAGGACTTTGATCCATTTTAGGAATTTGATCCATATGAAGAATTTGATCTGGGGTTCCTGTTCTTCACTGGTGGTGTCATGAGGACATTCACCTGAAGACTTTCAAGGCACTTCTTGGCAACCCAGATTTTCTTCATGGGAGAACCGTTCCTGCAGTTATTGCCAACGTATCTAGCAAATACTTCACCATTCTGATTTTTGAACAGTTTATAGTTGGAGTCAAATGACTCATCAAAAGGATGAGGAGATTCACATGTAAAGCCAGATAAGTTAGATGGATCAACTGGAGGTCCCTTTGCAGCAACCCATGAGGTTTTGGGGTACTGCTCAGGCTTCCAATATGTTCCATCAGCATTGAGTTTCCTCTCAAAGGCAATACCCTCTTTCCTAGGGTTTCTGTTGAGGATCTGCTTTTTAAGCACATCACAAAGAGTCTGATGCCCTTTGAGGCTTTTGTAAATGCCTGTCATGTACAATTCCTTCAGCCCTGCATCGTCAGTGATACTAGAAATGTCCTCAGATGAGGAATTAGTGATAGTAGAGGCATGTGAAGAATTTGTAACAGTTGAAGCATTTGAACATTCAGGTGAAGAATTAGCAGATTCACGTTCAATGCACTTTAAGCATGGAGGAACAAATTCTTCCTGAGAAGCGCTGATTTGTTGAGCTAGTAATGAATCGCGCTCCTTCTGAAGATCTTCATAACTCACTCTTAGCTTCTAAAGATCTTTCTTTATTTGAAGAAATTCATAAGAAAGTTTCTCATGATCAGATAAGAGAGTGTTATGATGACTATGAAGGTTATCAAACCTAGACTGAAGTCTCTGAAGATTTTCAGTCAGGGCTTTAGTGCGATCCATTTCTTCACCCAACATATCATCACTTTTGTCTAGCATGTTTTGAACCTTTTCCAAGGCATGTTGTTGTTTGGTGGCAATGCAAACAAGTTTGGTATAGCTAGGTTCAATATCATCATCAGATTCATCATCATCAGATTCATAGTCACTAAATTCAGATGAGGAACATTCGGTTACCTCGACACCCTTTGCCATGAGACATGATGCAGAAGATGATGATTATGGTTCAAAAGTCATCGTTTTGGAGATTCCTTGAAGTCCTCAAACCAAGGATCATGACGGGTTCGCTGACCTTCATAGACGTCGGAGATTCGGTCCCAGATAAGCTTTGCATTGCAAAGATGCATAATGTGCCTGAATTGATCTCCGGATAGGCAGGAACAGATGATATCCTTCGCCATGAAGTCAAGTCGAGTGTATTTGCGAATATCATCTGCGTTCGCCGACTTGCATAGATCAGTAAGACTAATCTCAGTGACGGTCCACAGCTCGCTATCCCTTGCCATGAGGCGCTTCCTCATCATGGCCTTCCACTTGGGATAATCATGACCGTCAAAGATATGGCATGTCACTTTCTTCATACCTGCGGTCGACATAACTAAAATTCCAGGCGGTTAAACCAAAATCACACAGAACAAGGGAATACCTTGGTCTGATACCAATTGAAAGTGTGTTATGTCGACTAGAGGGGGGGTGAATAGGCGATTTTTATGAATTCTTCACTAAGGAATTTGCCGGTGAGGAAATTCCTTAGCGAAGAACTATTAGCAGCGGAATAAGTACTCAGAAGTAAGCATAACAGAATACAAGCATGGTCATCATGATGAAATGAAGACTAGCACAGAGTACAGAAAGCGTAATCACAGGATAACACAAGATGAAGACAAACAGACTGAAGAAATTGAACTGAGGAAATTGAGAAAGTCTTCAGTCAAAGTCTTCAAACACAGATATGAACAAACACTCAACACAGTAATGAGGAAATGAAAGGGTTGAGGAAATAGAACCAGTTAGGTTGGTGAAGACAATGATTTGGTAGACCACTTCCAACTGCTGTCTCAGTTGTGCGTCTGGTTGGAGCGGCTGAGTATTTAAACTCGAGGACACACAGTCCCGGACACCCAGTCGCTGAGCACGCAGCTCAGGACACCCAGTCCTCACCGTATTCTCCTTGAACTAAGATCACACAGATCTTGTCCAATCACTCGTGGTAAGTCTTCAGGCGACTTCCAAACCTTCACAGACTTGGTCACTCGGCGATCCACAATTCCTCTTGGATGCTCTAGACCTTGACGCCTAACCGTCTGGAAGAAGCACAGTCTTCAAAGGTAACAAGCGTCGGGTCCACGCAAGATCAATTTCTTCAGTGATGCTCAATCACTTTGGGTTTGTAGGGGTTTGGTTTTGGGTTTTCCTCACTCGATGATTTTCGCTCAAAGTCCTCGGAGGATGGGTTGCTCTCAAATGACAAGTGTCAAGTTCTCTCAGAGTAGCCAACCAGCTAGTGGTTGTAGGGGGTGGCTATTTATAGCCTAGGGAGCAGCCCGGCATGATAAGACATAAATGCCCTTCAATGATATGACCGTTAGGTGGATAAGATATTTTGGGACAGCTGGCGCGCAGCACAGCAACGGTCGGAAATTTGACTCTCAAATTCCTCAGGGCTATCATGTTCCTCACTGTGTAGGTAATTTGCACTGACGAATTCCTAACTCCTCAGTCAGAACAAATTCATCAGCGACCAGAAGAACTTCGTCTCTGTCACTGAAGAAAGTGACTGAACTGTATGAGATTTCCAAAGGCTTCACTCGAAGGGATTGATAGGTGTAGGATTTTGAGTTGAGCATCACATGGAAATTTTTCCTTAGTATTTCCTCGACCCCCTTTAACAGTATGGTGTTTCCTATGACTTAAGAAAGAGAAAATGAAACTATGAAAGCAAAAGTCTTCACGCTTCATGTTCCACAAATGAATACCAAGTCTTCAAGGTCACACCAATTTCTTCACTTTCAAAGTCTTCAGAAAGTCTTCAGAATATCAAAGTCTTCAGTTGAAGAACTTCAATTTTAGGGGTCGACTTTCTCTGTAAATATCAAACTCCTCATAGACTTATAGACCTGTGTACACTCACAAACGCATTAGTCCCGTAACCTATAAGTCTTCAATACACCAAAATCACTAAGGGGCACTACATGCACTTACAGTATAGCTAGGTTCAATATCATCATCAGATTCATCATCATCAGATTCACAGTCACTAAATTCAGATGAGGAACATTCGGTTACCTCGACACCCTTTGCCATGAGACATGATGCAGAAGATGATGATTCTGGTTCGAAAGTCATTGTTTTGAGAGATTCCTTGAAGTCCTCAAACCAAGGATCATGACGGGTTCGATGACCTTCACAGACGTCGGAGATTCGGTCCCAGATAAGCTTTGCATTGCAAAGATGCATAATGTTCCTGAATTGATCTCTGGATAGGCAGGAACAGATGATATCCTTCGCCAAGATGTCAAGTCGAGTGTACTTGCGAATATCATCAGCGTCCGCCATCTTGCATAGATCAGTAAGACCAATCTCAGTGACGGTCCACAGCTCGCTGTTCATTGCCATGAGGCGCTTCCTCATCATGGCCTTCCACTTGGGATAATCATGACCGTCAAAGATAGGGCATGTCACTTTCTTCATACCTGTGGTCGACATAACTAAAACTCCAGGCGGTTAAACCAAAATCACACAGAACAAGGAAGTACCTCGCTCTGATACCAATTGAAAGTGCGTTATGTCGACTAGAGGGGGGTGAATAGGCGATTTTTATGAATTCTTCACTGAGGAATTTGCCGGTGAGGAAATGCCTTAGCGAAGAACTATTAGCAGCGGAATAAGTACTCAGAAGTAAGCATAACAGAATACAAGCATGGTCATCATGATGAAATGAAGACTAGCACAGAGTACAGAAAGCGTAATCACAGGATAACACAAGATGAAGACAAACAGACTGAAGAAATTGAACTGAGGAAATTGAGAAAGTCTTCAGTCAAAGTCTTCAAACACAGATATGAACAAACACTCAACACAGTAATGAGGAAATGAAAGGGTTGAGGAAATAGAACCAGTTAGGTTGGTGAAGACAATGATTTGGTAGACCAGTTCCAACTGCTGTCTCAGTTGTACGTCTGGTTGGAGCGGCTGAGTATTTAAACTCGAGGACACATAGTCCCGGACACCCAGTCGCTGAGCATGCAGCTCAGGACACCCAGTCGTCACTGTATTCTCCTTGAACTAAGGTCACACAGACCTCGTCCATTCACTCGTGGTAAGTCTTCAAGCGACTTCCAAACCTTCACAGACTTGGTCACTCGATGATCCACAATTCCTCTTGGATGCTCTAGACCTTGACGCCTAACCGTCTGGAAGAAGCACAGTCTTCAAAGGTAACAAGCGTCGGATCCATGCAGGATCAATTTCTTCAGTGATGCTCAATCACTTTGGGTTTGTAGGGGTTTGGTTTTGGGTTTTCCTCACTCGATGATTTTCGCTCAAAATCCTCGGAGGATGGGTTGCTCTCAAATGACAAGTGTCGAGTTCTCTCGGAGCAGCCAACCAGCTAGTGGTTGTAGGGGGCGGCTATTTATAGCCTAGGGAGCAGCCCGACATGATAAGACATAAATGCCCTTCAATGATATGACCGTTAGGTGGATAAGATATTTTGGGATAGCTGGTGCGCAGCACAGCAACGGTCGGAAATTTGACTCTCAAATTCCTCAGGGCTATCATGTTCCTCACTGTGTAGGCAATTCGCACTGTCGAATTCCTAACTCCTCAATCAGAACAAATTCATCAGCGACCAGAAGAATTTCGTCTCTGTCACTGAAGAAAGTGACTGAACTGTATGAGATTTCCAAAGGCTTCACTCGAAGGAATTGATAGGTGTAGGATTTTGAGTTGAGCATCACATGGAAATTTTTCCTTAGTATTTCCTCGACCCCTTTTAACAGTACGGTGTTTCCTATGACTCAAGAAGGAGAAAATGAAACTACAAAAACAAAAGTCTTCATGCTTCATGTTCCACAAATGAATACCAAATCTTCAAGGTCACACCAATTTCTTCACTTTCAAAGTCTTCAAAAAGTCTTCAGAATATCAAAGTCTTCAGTTGAAGAACTTCATTTTTAGGGGTCGACTTTCTCTGTAAATATCAAACTCCTCATAGACTTATAGACCTGTGTACACTCACAAACGCATTAGTCCCTTAACCTATAAGTCTTCAATACACCAAAATCACTAAGGGGCACTAGATGCACTTACAGCCAGGCACCTTCTTTGACCTGTGTCAAATAGTGCTCGGCCGGATATTGGCCTCCCACCGGATCCTGGGTCGCTACAATGGTGGCCTCCATATCCGTCCAATAGGCTTTAACGCGGGCAACAACCATTCGTGCACCCTCTATGCACGCCGACCTCCTCATGGCGTCGATCCAAGGCACGGCCCCAAGGAATTGTTGCACCAAACCAAAGTAGTTGTCTGGCTTAGGCCCCTTTAACCTAAGATGGTCTATTACAGACCGCATTGCAAGCCCGAATAGCCTGTGAAGCTCCGCCACAGCAGCCATCTTCTCATTTAACGGCAGCGGGCGAGTGGGAGCATTGAATTGCGACCAGAAAAGCTTCTCCACTTCCTTATCACCTTGATCCTCGAAGAACTTGGCAGTGTCAGCCGTACTATTCACCAAGTCCGCATATGCATCGACCGGACTCCAGCGTCCATCCAGGGGAGCACACTTCGGATCCAAAAACTTCGTTCGCAGTAAGTAGGAGCCCCCATCCACAATTTTGCCGGCCTGTTGGAGCTCCTCCCGCATACCCCGGATCTCGGTCCGCATCTCCTTGGTGGCATTAAGTGCCTTGTCCAGCTCGACCGAGCTAGCCTTCTTCTCCTTTTCAAGGAGTACGTATCGGTCAGCGGCATTTTTTAACTCCACAACCATTTCGGCTATCTTTTCCTCGCTTCGACGATGAGCAGCCTGTTCGGCTCTCAATTCTTCGGCCGCCTTTAGGGCAGCCGCATTGCTAGCCCGAGCTTGTTCCTTGGCCCGAGCAAGTTCCGCCCTCAGGGCCTCCACAGCAGCAGCACCATCTGCAGTACAAACACATTGCATTAATATTATGCCCCTCTCACATTTTCCTATACAACATAATAAGGGAAGCAGAGCACATACCCTGTAACTCGTCCAGCCGTTTGTTCACCAGCGTGATATTAGCATCGATAGATCTGATCTGCCTCCTTAGTCCAGCAAATTCAACAGACTGGTCGGCTGCCGGATCTTTAGATACATGCACACGTGTACAGCACCACCATTATTATATGATCCCCTGTTTGCTGCCTATGGCGGGCAACCAGAGTCTCAGGGTCTACTATCCATATGGAGCACACCTAGCGCGTGCCTCACAGCCAAAAAATAGTGCACTTTTTACTACATACCTCAAAGCATCTGAGCAGGCTCGTAAATGCCTCATTCAAACAGCTTGTAGCGGATGAAATCTTCTTAAGCATCGCGCTCATTAATGTGCGATGCTCCGTCGAGAGCACAGCTCGCTCCAGAAGACCTATCAGTACGTCTAGCTGGGCATCGAACTATGCCGGACCCTTCTCATCGCCCCCCTGGGAGCCAAACGCTCCGGGCTCAGGGCTACTGACGTATTGGCCTCCGGCTTCGGCAGATCCGGACTCCTCCGTGATGACACCTCAGTGTCGCTGTCGGTGTTCTAGGAACGGGGGTACCCAGACTTGCCTGCCTGCGGCCTGCGGCGTGGCTCAAGGAGTGGCCCAGTATGGCCCATCTTCGCCAGCACAAGCTCAAGACCCTCGCGAGGGGCCAAGCCTCGCGGGGCGGACGACAGGAAGCTTCCTCAGGCACAGCCTCGTCAGGATGGCTCGCGAGGAGGAGGAGAGATCAAGGCGGGGTACCTCACGAGGTGCCCGTGACGCAAGCCATGATGACCGAAGCCAGGCGGGCGCCGACCTGCGCAGAGTCCTTGTTTCCTCTTTGGTGCAAAGGGGGCAAGCGCAGGCAAGGGTATCAAGCAAAGGCAACCATTTCGGTGCAACAATACCAAGACCAGCAGAGCGGCAGGATGGAGGTCATCGTGGAGCCCAAGCCGGCGTCATCGTCAGAGTCTTTGGCAAGCGAGGACCAACTTTAGTCAGGATAAGTGTACAAGATGTTCCCCTTCAAAATGGCCAATTGTTGGCGCCCTTCCTGCTCAATATTTGGGAAGAGGACCAGGGCCTCGCTCTATAAATAGGGCTAGCCACCACGGTAGAAGGGGATCTAGATTCAATCCTTCCCAAGAGGCATCACCTCCACAAGAACTCCTCCCCTCGCGAGGCAGTTCTTCCTTTGTATTGTTCGTCATCAGCCCGTGAGGCAATCTACCACACCACAAACTAGAGTAGGGTATTACACCACAATGGTGGCCCGAACTAGTATAAATCCCGTGTCCCTTGTGTTGTTCTTCGTGTAGTTTAGGTCCTTTGCGAGGCGACGAGATGTAAGTAGGTAGAAGGTGTAATCTCCGCACGCACCCCAGAGTTCGAACCTTGAGGGTCTGCCGGAACCTAAAATGCGACATTTGGCGTGCCAGGTAGGGGTGCGCCGGAATCCGCCTTCCGCCGCCTTGCATTTCGCCATCCACCGCATCCATGTCTAATGCTCGTCGAGCCCACGCCGAGCGCCGGGCTACCCTCGTGGCCCATGTTGCCCAGACGGCCCCCGTCGGAGGGCCTCCCTGTCATTCCCCGTCACCTGCCATCCACGCCGCCATCGGCCCAGCGGGGAACGAGCGGCAGGCGTCGTCCCTGCATCCTTCGGTACGGCGAGAAGGCCGCACCGCCACCCCGTCGCTGACTCCAGCCGGTTCGTCGTCCCACGCCCGTTGCGCTCCTGCGGACGCGCACGCCGCGCTGCTCCTAGCGCGAGAGCTCCTGCACTACCGTCCTGTCGATGACCTCTACGACGAGTGGCTCGCCCGCCTCACTGAGCTCGTCAGCGCCGCTGGGGGCTCCCCTGCACCATCCCTCTTGCTGCACCGCACCCCGCCCTGCGTGGGCAACGAAGCTCCGGGGCGCCTCACCCGCCTCCCCCTCAAGAAGGCGCCCTGGCCGCATGGCGCGTGGCCCCTGCACAGGACCCGCTCCGTCCGGCGCCAGCGCAGCAAGAGAAGAGCTGCCAAGAGATCCCTCATCCCTAAGAAGCTGCCTGTGTCCTCCCCGCACCGGCCCGTCACGACCGCGCTCCTGCTCCAGTGCGCCAAGACCCCACGCTGCTCCAGGCGGCAGCACGCAGAGACCTCCAAGATCAAGCTCTTCGTCACCAAAGGCCTCCTGTGGCCATGGCAGGCTGTCGTGCCTTCACCGCCGAGCTGCGCAGTGTGGCCTGGCTGGGCAAGTTTAAGCCAGATCTGCCCCCGCGCTACGACGGCACGTCTGATCCTGCGGAGTTCCTCCAGCTCTACAAGCTGGGCATCGAAGCCGCCAACGGGGACGAGAAGGTCATGGCGAACTGGTTTCCCATGGCGCTCAAGGACGGTGCCCGCACCTGGCTCCTGAACCTGGCTGCTGGCACGATTTCCTCCTGGGACGAGATGTGCACTCGCTTCATCTCCAACTTCCAAGGCACTCGCGACCGGCCCCCGGCCATGAGCGACCTATGCCGCATCATGCAGCAGCCAGGAGAGACCCTGCAAAAGTTCATCCGGCGCTTCAGCAACGCTGGCCTCAAGATCCCCCGGGTGACTGAGGAGGCCATCATCTCAGCTTTCTCTGACAGCGTGCGTGACATCAAGATGAAAGAGGAGCTAGCAATCCATGAAGACCTGTGCACATCCCTGAAGCTGTTCAATTTGGTGACCAAGTGCGCCAGGGCTGAGGAAGGGCACCTTTCCCTCCTCGAGCTTCCGGCTACAGACCCAGAAGAGAAGAAGCCCAAGGTCAAGGATGTGAAGCGCAAGGGGGCTGCCGTGCTTGCAGCAGAACCGGACACCAAGCAAGGCAGAGATCAGCCTGAGTCATCCAAGGGCAGCCGGTACTGCGTGTACCACGACCTCCACACCCACAACACCAACGAATGCCAAGAGCTCAAGGCTGTGCGGGATGTGCGTGCCGGCCGACGCCCCGAGCGTAGCGACCGGGGTTATGGCCGAGGAGGAGGAAGAGGTGGAGGACGATGGGAAGACCGTGGCCCTCGCCAAGGGTGGCGTGACCGACCTCGCGAGGACCACTGGCAAGACCAGCCTCGCGAGGGAGGTTGGAGGGATCAGCCTTGTGAGGATCGCCCACAAGGCAACGCAGGCTTCCCTCCTCTACCACCACAGCGGAGGAGGAATGAAGACCATCATCAGGACGAGGGGGCTGGGGGCTTCCAGGAGCCGCGCGCAATCGCTTGTATCTTGGGCGGCCCTTAGGCCCCAGCCTCTCAGTGCATCTTCAAACAGTTTGCTCGTGAGGTGAATGTAGTCCTCCCCAAGCTTGAGGCCACGCGCCCTCTCAGGTGGTCAGCATGCGCCATCATGTCCAGCTCAGCGGATCAGCTCAAGTGCGCAGCCACAGCCGGAGTCCTCCCGATGCTTTGTTCCCCAATCATTAGCAATGTGCAGGTCACCAGAACCCTCATCGATGGCGGAGCAAGACTCAACGTCTTATCCGTCGAGACGTTCAACAATCTCCAAGTGCCTTACAATCAGCTTCAGCCAACCAAGCCTTTCTCGGGAGTCAACGATGGTTCCACTGTTCCGATAGGGAAAGTCCGCCTCCCTGTCACCTTTGGGCAGCACGACAACTACCACACCGAGCTCATTGACTTCGACGCCGCCCACATCCGCCTGCCGTACAATGCCATCCTCTGGTACCCAACCCTGGCCAAGTTCATGGCAGTGACTCATCACGGCTACAATGTCCTCAAGATGGCAGGAAGCGGTGGAGTCATCATGGTGCCTTGTGAGGAGAGGGATGTTGTGTGTTCTCTGGAGCGTGCTTTTCAGGCGCGTCAATCGAAGACCCAGATCACAGGAGCGGAAGGCTTCCTGGGCAGTCCCTAAGAAGAAGAAGACATCGCCTGGTCCGAACCCTCGAGCGGCAGGCTCCTCAGGACCCGCGCCCGTTCAAGGGGCGCCTCCTTCTGTCGCATAGGAAGGCGCGCCCGGCGCCCTCCTCGGGCAAGGCTCGGGGGCTCTCTCCTGGAGGGCCATCGACTTTGCCAAGATCACGAGGGATGCGCTCGGGCACCACTTGGAGGCATGTTTCAACGCACGTTTCCCTCAGGAAGGAGCAAGGCAAGGAGGGCCAAACCCTCAGGAGTTCATCAGCGAGATCATTCAGGAGTTGCAGGAGTCAAGAGTCATGAGTGGCAGCCGCCGCTTACCCGCCATAGCTCCCCATCCGGGCAGGGATGGTGGGCTGTGCGTCTGCATCGACGTACCAGGACTCAACCGAGCCGCCTCTCAGGAGTGCCTTTGGCCCTCACGCGTGGGACGCTACGAAGGTCCACCCCACAGCTATGTTTGCATGCTTTTCAGCCTGCCGAACATGGCTGCCGTGCGTCAGCACCTCATGAGGAGCATTCTGGAGGCTCAAGAGGTCAGGCATTCCACAGTCCTGGCGGAGATGGAGATGGTCCGTAAGGAGCCGCCAGCGCCTCCGAAGCCTCCCGAGGCTCCTGGGCCTGGGGGCTCATGAAGATCGGCCTCCACAGCGCACGTCGTCTGCTACTTCAACATCCCTTCATCGCCACATCATCAAGTGACATCCTTCGAGTTTCATTTTCAGCTGGGAGCGCCCCCAGGGCCGCATCATTCCCAGGCCGCGTGGGTCCGTCCCTGCGGCATGTATCCCTTTTGTTCATGTCCTTAGGTTACTTTGTTGGGGGTGTCACACCCAATATGCGATACTATCCTAAAGAGACTCGAAGGTCCCACCAAGGATAGAACCACATATTGAAACGCTTTTGCAAGGTGGATATCATTACATCAATATTACATAATATATGGGGATACATACAAAAGGCATACAATGCCTCACGAATACAACATCACAATACATAAAAGTAGCATCCGACTACGGATGAAACATAGACAGAAGCTCAAACGACATCCACCCTGCTAGCCCAGGCTGCCAACCTGGAACCTATCCCCTGATCGTAGAAGAAGCAGAAGAAGAACTCAACGCAAGCAAGCATCGCTCTCGCGTCATGATCATCGCATAACCTATACCTGCAACTGTTGTTGTAGTAATCTGTGAGCCACGAGGACTCAGCAATCCCATTACCATGGGTGTCAAGACTAGCAAAGCTTAATAGGAAAGGGAAGGGGTAAAGTGGTGAGGCTGCAGCAGCGACTAAGCATATATGGTGGCTACATACGCAAATAAGAGTGAGAAGAGAGCAAGCAGAACGGTCGTGAAGCTAGCAATGATCAAGAAGTGATCCTAAACTCCTACTGATGTCAATCATAACCCAAAACCGTGTTCACTTCTCGGACTCCGCCGAGAAGAGACCATCACGGCTACACACGCGGTTGATGCATTTTAATTCGGATCTGGTGTCAAGCTATCTACAACCGGACATTAACAAATTCCCATCTGCCCATAACCGCGGGCACGACTTTCGAAAGTTTAAAACCCTGCAGGGGTGTCCCAACTTAGCCCATGACAAGCTCTCGCGATCAACGAAGGATATACCTTCTCCTAGGAAGACCCGATCAAACTCGGAATCCCGGTTTACAAGACATTTCGACAATGGTAAAACAAGACCAGCAAAGCCGCCCGATGCGCTGACAATCCCGATAGGAGCTGCACATATCTCGTTCTCAGGGCAACACCGGATGAGCAATCCGTACAACTAAAACCAGACCTCAAGTTTCCCTGAGGGGGCGCTGCAAAGGGCTCTAGTTTGGACCAACACTTAGACAAGCATTGGCCCGGGGGGGCTATAATAAAGATGACCCTTGGGTTAATTACTCCCAAGGGAAATTTAGGTGGTGGTGAGGCAAATGGTAAAACCAATGTTGGGCCTTGCTCGAGGAGTTTTATTCAAAGCGAACTGTCAAGGGGGTCCCATAAATCACCCATACGCGTAAGGACCGCAAAATCTGGGAACATAACACCGGTATGACGGAAACTAGGGTAGCAAGAGTGGAACAAAACACGAGGCATAAGGTCGAGCCTTCCACCCTTTACCAAGTATATAGATGCATTAATTAAATAAGAGATATTGTGATATCCCAACATAATCCTCTCCACCATGGAGCAATCTTCAACTTCACCTACAACTAGCAACGCTATAAGAGGGGCTGAGCAAAGCGGTAACATAGCCAAGCAACGGTTTGCTAGGAAGGGTGTCAAAGGTTAGAGGTTCATGGCAATTTGGGGAGGCTTGAGGAGCAAAAGGTAGGTAGCACAGCATAGCGATAGAACGAATCAACTAGCATAGCAATGATAGTAATGAGATCCAAGGTGATGGTCATCTTGCCTGAAATCCCGCAAGGAAGAAGAACGAGTCCATGAAGAAGATGAAGCCACGAAGACAAACCAAGCGTAGACGAATGAATCCTCACGATCGCAATGAAACGGGAACTATCAAGAAGAAGCACACAATATAGTAAACACACCACACATGAACAAGGCATGATGCACAAACAAGCATGATGCAAGACAAGACTACATGAAGCTACTCATGGCAAGAGATGATGCAAACAAGAGCAACCCATCAAGGCAAGTTTAATTGAGGCCGGGAACAACATATAACAATTCCGGTAAGTCCTCATATGCATATTTCGAAAATTGGAACAGATCTGAATAAACATTATGTTCAAGTTGTTAAACAGCAAGTTAAGATGGACCACGATGATCTACACGAGATTCTAGTCAAGTTACATATAAAGTTCATTAGATTTGGAGCTACGGCCTAGAATTCATTGATGCAAAATGCATACAAACATCAAGCAAACACCTCAAAACAAAGATGCAACATGATAAGATGAAACTACATGCAAAATCACGCAAGTTTCATATAGAGCACACTCAAAACAGAGCAACGGTTCAACACACACACATGAAACAAGTTATAGCAACAATCTGTCCAAAACAGCAACTAGGCATCTTGCAAGCATCAAAACAATATGCTACAGCACCTCAATATAAAAACAAAAGGCATGGACATGATGTATAGGTAAAGCATAACAAAACATGAACACTGAGCTATCTCCAGAAATCACTAGAACATGCTCAAACACACATGGCAAGATTGCAAATAATATCAGTTTCAGATTTTGCAGAAATAACATCAGGTTGCAATGTTTAGAGCTATCAAACAACATGTTCCAGGAACTTATCATGGCAAAAAAAAGGCATGGCATGATACTACTAAATGCATAGAACAAAAGTCCTATACTGAGCATGAGCCAAAAAGGATCAGAAAATATGATGGCACCCATGTAAACATGGCAAGTTATATGACAGATTCAAACATGGCAGGAACAACAATAAGTAGGCATGTTGGTGAGCTTGTACCACTCACCACAGAGCAAAACATGGCATGGCAAGGTGACTAACAGTAAGAATACATGTTTATGAAGCTAAGCATGGCAAGAGAAAGTTCATAGGGTGCATGGAACACTAGCAACAATCATGGCAACAACTGAACTTAATGTTAACAGGCTGATAGCAACATTATTTAGCAACTTTGGAGCAAGATAACAACAAGTTACAACAAGCTATAAATGCAACCAGGGGCATGGATGGATAGAGCATGACATGTATAATAAAACAACCTTAGTGAACATCTCCAGATTATGCATAGAATGACTTGTAGCAACAGGTTTACATAGCATCACGAAATAACAGATTCAGCCTAGCAAAACAGTAACAGCAAGTACCCTACTTAAAAAGCTTGATTCACTCACCACAAGTCATTGCATGACAAGATAAGCATAGCATCAGCAAGAAGACATGTTTATGAAACAAACCAAGGCAAGAACAAGTTCATATCATGCAAGGATCAACTACAACAACCTTGGCAAAATTGAATAACATGTAAACAATCTGCCAGGAAACATTTTGTAGCAAAAGTAGAGCAAGAAAGTGACATGCTAGACTACTCCATAATTGCAAACAGGGGCATGAATGGATAGACAACAACCATAGGTTCAAAACATCCTTACTGAAGTATCTCAAAATATGCTTGGGTCCTTCTGTAGCATCAAGTTTACATGGCATAAAAATAGCAGCAGAACAGGGACTGAAATCAGCAACATCACGAAGCTTAGTTTGCATGCTTGTTATAGTCACCACATTGATCACACAAATACATGGCATAGACCCTGTAAAGATGGCATGATGTAGTTCAGAACACATGTAGGACTCATGCTCATAGGATGCACACATCAATCATGGCAAAAATGACAAATGAGCAAGTTCTGTTAACAGACAGCAGACAACATCATATAGCACTCTTGCAACGATGATTCAGGCATCAAGATGAGCTCAAATGAACATGGTGCAATGGAATGAAATGTAGAGCATCTCTCCAAAAAGTTATGATGCGATGAACAGGTGCACAAAATGTTTGAAAACAGGGACTTAGACGAAAATATACCCTCCGAAAAGTCAACCCGGGACAAGGAGATCCCGGGACGGAGCGGATCCGAGACGAGGCACGCGGCGTTTGGTTTGACGTGGTGGTGGATCTCATCCACCCTGTTGTTCCGGGCCGGATCTCGCCGGATCCGGCCGGAGTTTTCGCCGGAGACGGTCGGAGATGCGGGGGACGGTGGCCGAAGGCGAGGGAGAGGCCGGGGAGGCGCGGGATGGCACGGTCCGGCGAAGGGCAGCGGAGGGCATGGCGCCAGCGGCGAGGCGAGGGGCGCCGCGGGCTGAGAGGAAGGCCGGCCTCCGGCAAGCGCGGGAGATCCGGACGGGCGGCGGCGGA
>NC_041385.1:602354884-602434987 GCF_002162155.2 Triticum dicoccoides
CGGGCCTGCGCGGGCCCGCGATGGGCTCGGGCGGGCCGCGTTGGTCGCGGGCGGGGGACAGCGGCGTGGGACACGTGGCGCTCTGGGATTCGTCGAGCGACAGCGGCGGACGCGTCCGGTGGCGGGCGGACATGTCCGGCGGCGCGATAAGGGAGAGGGCTAGGGTTGGACTGCGGGATTTTCGGGGGAGGGCATATTTATAGTTTCTGGGAGCTAGGAGAGTCCAAATGGAGCACGGTTTTCGGCCACGCGATCGTGATCAAACGGCGGAGAGCATGGAGGGGGTTTGGATGGGTTTTGGGCCACTTTGGAAGGGTGTTGGGCTGCAACACAAAAGAGGCTTTTTATGGTTCCCTGGTTAACCGTTGGAGTATCAAACGACCTCCAAATGGCACGAAACTTGACAGACGGTCTACCGGTGCTATACCAAGGCCGCTTGGCAAATCACGGTCCATTCCAAGAACGTTTAACACCCGCTCACAACGAGAGACAAAAGGGGGACGCCGGAGGACATAGGAGTGCCGGATTGCAAAACGGACAACAGGGAAAATGCTCGGATGCCTGAAACGAACACGTATGCAAAATGAAATGCACATGATGACATGGCAAAATGCAACACGCAAGCAAATGACATGGCAACGGCAGCGAATAACTGGCAGACACCTGGCGCATCGGATCCGGGGCGTTACAACTTTGTTGGGGGGGGCCTCGGGCTGCATTATCCCCAAGTCGCTCGGGCCTGACCCAGCGGTGTTTGCCTTTTTATGCATCTATCTAAATGGATTTGCTCCTTCATGCTTAATGTGCTCCACTTAATCGCCCGCTCGATTGACACCAACTTATGGAGCTGCTCCCTAACGGCACGATGCTTGCGCATGGGTCCGTCCCTGCAACGTCGACAAACCTGAGTGGCTGAGATCTGGTCGTGGCAACCCCGCAAGGCGCCGAAGGCCCTCAGTGCCCTCGTCACCCCTCCAGAGCAACCAGTAGTTGGCTGGCAATTGTAATGGTAAACTCTCGTTTTCTTGTGATGAGCTCGCAGAATCTCTTTAAGGAGCAGCGTCGGGCGAGGCCTTCGCAGCGTCTCCTTCCCTCTCGTCCGCGCGAACCGCTTGCACGTCAAAGGGGGGGTACCTGAGCATCGCGACTCATGGACTCTTACTGGCTCTCCAGCCCTCACCTCCTGGCCTTGTCCACGGCATCGTGACCTGGCATACCAGCGATGGCTGAGCTCGCTCGAGGGCCGGGACCTGAGGACGTAGAGCACGAAGGAGAGTAAAGGCGAGAGGGAGGAGGCACGCGAGGACCTTACCAGGCAACTCCTCAGCTACCGACGCGCGGGCCTGGCGCTGCACCAAGGAGTGGCTTCAGACTCCCGAGATAAGTCATCCTCCGGAAATACTAGCTATCGCAGCACAGAACTCACACCTAATGCAGTTCAGTGTTGGCAACGTTGCGCTAAAGGGGACCTCCTGAGCATCACGACTCAGGGGCTCTTACTGGACCTCGGGCCGCTCACCTCCTGGCCTTGACCACGGCATCGCGACCTGGCATACCAACGACGGCTGAAGCTTGCCTTGGGACCGGGACCTGTCGGCGCAGAGCATCAAGTCCTTGCGAGGTTCGAAAGGAAGAACTAAGCTAAGATGGGACGAGCATCTCACACCGCTTCACGATAAGGATCATATTAACAAAAGGAACTACAGGCACCTTACAAACCCCCACGGGGTGTGTTCTTGGCTCCTCGCAGGAACAAAAGATGTGAATCCTAAGCAGGTCTAACTACAGGGACCATGACGTCAGACGCCATCATCAACAGTGGACCGTGCAAGGCCGGCGCCAACCTCATCCAGATCAGCCGCGTCGACTGCCGAGCACGCCGGCCCTGCTCCGGGCATGGCGCGAGCTCGGAGGCTCGTAGTTGTCGTCGCTCGTCGCCGGAGTCAGGGGGAGCCCGGAAGAGTCGCTGGACCCTCCGGTGCGCCCGCTGCCATCAGGGGAGCTGCTGGAAGAGCGGGCGGCAGGCCTGGTCCTGGCTCCTCCAGAACTTCGGCCGCTGCCTCTGGGACAGCACTCCAGCCGGTGTCCATCTTCGTCGAAGACCTTAAAGAGAATCTAAGAGGCGCCATCGTAATCCAGATGGATGACGAGGGCCCCCTCCGATCGGCAGACCCGGGCGATCTCGCCCCAGCCCCGGGTCATGAAGACCTTGCCCGGAGCGACGACCTCGACATCCGCTTCGGTTGCAGGAGTACGGCAGTCGGCATGCTACAGCCAGAGCTTAAGAGGCCCCCTTGGCGGAATCTCAAAGGCGAAGGAGGGAGGAAGGCGAATCCAAGATCGAGGAGGCATGACGGCGTGAAGCACAAGCTCGCGAGAGGAGCCCTCGGCGTGAACTCTGGGAGAAATGACGCGCACCGCCATAATCCACCGGCGGCGACGGCGCCTCTGGTGATGCCGCTCGGTGTCTGCGTCTTCAGGGCCCTCGATCCAAGCGTACAAGGGCAATGGGAATCCAGGAGGCGGCCGCTCGAACCATGGCCTCGACACCTCCTGCCAAGCACCCCCTTCTCCGCGGCAGGAGGCGAGCCGCTTCTTCGGAGGAAGCGGGACAGGACCCTCTCGGGGGGCCTTCCCTTTCTCTTCGGCAGAAAACCGGTGGATTGGTGCCATTGGCGTAAGGTGGAGCAAGGGCGAGGAAGAAGAAGAAGGAGAGTAGCAGGAAAAGATGGACTGGAAGGGCTCGCGCCGTTTCGTACATATAGCCGGAGGAGGCCAACCATCGGCCTCCACGATCACAGGTAATCATGACCCGTTTTGCATGCAGGGACTTGTCAGTTCGTGCAATTGTCGAGGCGTCGTGGGGAAGCAGGGACGCCCACGTCCAATCAACTTCCACGCGGCTCCCAAGGCCGAAGGCTATTGGGGCCCGCGGTGCTTCGTACTTGCCCCTTCGCTTCTTTGCTAAGCCAAGTCCGGGCGCGCCTTGGGCCCGGGGGCTACTGCCGGTGTTCTGGGAATGGGGGTACCCAGACTTGACTGCCTGCGGCCTGCGGCGTGGCTCAAGGAGTGGCCCAGTACGGCCCATCTTCGTCAACACAAGCTCAAGACCCTCGCGAGGGGCCAAGCCTCGCAGGGCAGACGACAGGAAGCTTCCTCAGGCACAGCCTCGTCAGGCTGGCTCGCGAGGAGGCGGAGAGATCAAGGTGGGGTACCTCACGAGGTGCCCGTGATGCAAGCCATGACGACTGAAGCCAGGCGGGTGCCAGGCGGGCGCCGGCCTGCGCAGAGTCCTTGTTTCCTCTTTGGTGCAAAGGGGGCAAGCACATGCAAGGGTATCAAGCAAAGGCAACCATTTCGGTGCAACAAGACTAAGACCAGCAGAGCGGTAGGACGGAGGTCATCGTGGAGCCCAAGTCAGCGTCATCGTCAAAGTCTTTGGCAGGCGAGGACCAACTTTAGTCAGGTTAAGTGTACTAGATGTTCCCCTTCAAAATGGCCAATTGTTGGCGCCCTTCCCGCTTAATATTTGGGAAGAGGACCAGGGCCTCGCTCTATAAATAGGGCTAGCCACCACACAAGAAGGGGATCCGGATTCAATCCTTCCCAAGAGGCATCACCTCCACAAGAACTCCTCCCCTCGCGAGGCAGTTCTTCCTTTGTATTGTTCATCATCAGCCCCTGAGGCAATCCACCACACCACAAACTAGAGTAGGGTATTACACCACAATTGTGGCCCGAACTAGTACAAATCCCGTGTCCCTTGTGTTGTTCTTTGTGTAGTTTAGGTCCTTTGCGAGGCGACGAGATGTAAGTAGGTAGAAGGTGTGATCTCCGCGTGCACCCCAGAGTTCGAACCTTGAGGGTCTGCCGGAACCCGAAATCCGACAGTCGCCCGCTTCATGAGGCGGAGAGGTGGGTGGGGTCTCGCTCTCCATCATCTCCGAAGGAAGATCCCCTGAAGACGAACTCTGTTGAGGAGAGCTGCTAGCCGGACTCTAAAAGACGAATCCTGGTTATTGATCTCGGAGGAACGCAGTACCCTCGGAATAGTGATTAACTTACAGCTCGGTCGAGGGCTGGCCCGTTGGCGGGCGTGACGTGGTGAGAACGCCTGTCGAGACAGAGCCCCCCAGGGACACTTTCTTCCCCTGTTTGGGCATCTCCGTCTCCAAGTCTTCGGAGGCGGCCCTTTTCTTTCCGCGCGGGGAGGTGGCCTCGGATTCCCCTCCCCGACCATCCTCCTTTGGGGAGAAATCAATTCCCCCGGTCTGGATGCATAGTGTGTGAAGTTCGGCTTCGCTGCCCTTTCCTTTGCCTTTCCCCGAGGGCATTTTTCTAAGCACCCGGTCAAGCATCGTGGCAACGGTTGGACCCAGAGAGCCTTCAGGAAGTGGTGCGAGATACATGATTCTCTCCGCCTTGTTGAGCCATTCCTGGCCATGAAGGGTTTTTCAGAACAATGGTTATGGCAAATATAAATAGAGTGTCCGGCTTTATGGTTACTTACTTGGGTATCTAGGCGATTGCAGCTTAGGCCTGCATCCTCGGTGGTGTCCGGACACTTTACTTGTGGTCCGAAGAATAATTTACACATCTGTTCGAGCTTCAGGCCGAAGAAGTGCTTAATAGTCCGCGGACCCTCCGGATTGAACTCCCACATCCGTAGAGGCCGACGTTTGCACGGCAACATCCGTCGGATTAGCATTACTTGAATTATGCTGACAAGATTTATGTCCCTCTTGATAAGCTCCCGGATATGGCTCTGCAGTATTGGAACATCACTAGCGGGCCCCTAATTCCGTCCTACGTTGGTCCATGACGCCAACTGTGACGAAGGGCCCGAACGGAACTCGGGGGCGGCTACCCACTTTGTGCCTCTGGGAGCTGTAACATAAAACCACCTCCATTGCCACACATTGGATACTTCCGGGAAAGAACCCTCTGGCCATGGGGCATCGGCATTCCTGCTTATTATGGCACCTCTGGACTCTGCATGTCACCCCTCGATCATCTTCGGCTTCACATTGAAGGTCTTGAGCCATAAGCCGAAGTGTGGGGTGACGTGGAGAAAAGCCTCGCACACAATAATGAACGACGAGATATGGAGGATAGCGTCCAGAGCCAGATCATGAAAATCCAACCCATAGTAGAACATGAGCCCCCTCACAAAGGGGTCGAGGGTGAAGCCCAGGCTGCGGAGGAAGTGAGGGACAAACACAACGCTCTCATTGGGCTCCGGTGTAGGGATAACCTACCCTGGAGCAGGAAGCCTGGTGCTAGATATCGGCGGTCAGGTATCCGACCTCCTTAAGCCTCGTAATGTCCTCCTCTTGGATCGAGGAGGCCACCCACTGGCCTTTAGGGTTGGATTCGGACATATTGGAGGATCTGGGTGTTGGAGCTTAGGTCTTGGGTGTTGGAGCTCGAGGTGTGAGAAGGTGCAGGGGAGGTGGAAAAGAGGCATAGGCCTCGATCCCTTTATAAAGGGGGTGAATATCAAGAGTCCTCAGCGTGACCGCTTGAGACTTACCCAAAAATACACGGAGTCATACCAACGGTCGTCGTGGGGTCACGCACGCCCATATTGATGGAAAATCCCGTAATAAGAGGAAAACGATCTCTGCTTTGGCAGGACGTGCCAATAAAACCGCCTCACAGCGCGAGTCGAGGTGGGGAGAGAAATGCCGGTTCGTGTTAGACCAGGACACGATGCAAGGGCATGGTGTACGCAGATTCCCAGCAGATCAGATTTATGCTATGTTCCCTACAATGAAATGTGAAAGTCATCTTGTGGATCCGGACACGGTCTACGTGTTTGATAATTACTTTGGAGTATTCGGAGAAGGAACCCGCCTTGCAATGCCGAAGACAAGACTGCGCGCCGGACTCATCATCATTGAAGCCTGGTTCAGGGGCTACTGAGGGCGTCCTGGATTAGGGGGTATCCGGACAGCCGGATTGTATACATCGTCCGGACTATTGAAGCGTGAAGGTACAAGACTCAAGACTCCGGCCCGTGTCCGGATGGGACTCTCCTTTGCATGGAAGGCAAGCTTGGCGATCCGGATATTGTGTTTCCTTCCTTGTGACCGACTCCATGTAAACCCTAGCCCTCTCTGGTGTCTATATAAACCGGAGAGGTTGGTCCTTAGAAGTCCGATCACAATTACAATCATACCATCATAGGCTAGCTCTTAGGGTTTAGCCTCTACGATCTCATGGTAGATCTACTCTTGTACTACTCATATCTTCAATATTAATCAAGCAGGAAGTAGGGTTTTACCTCCATCGAGAGGGCCCGAACCTGGGTAAACATTATGTCCCTTGCTTCCTATTACCATCAGCCTAGACGCACAGGTCGGGACCCCCTACCCGAGATCCGCCGTTTTTGACACCGACAGCCCCCTCTTCCCGTTCCCCTATAAATAGTGAGGGGTGGGAGGGCAGCCGCACCCTTCCCCTAGCGCAACCCTTCCCCCTTCCAACTCCTCCTCCTCCTCCTCCATAGTGCTTAGCGAAGCTCTGCGAGAGAACCACGAGCTCCACCACCACGCCGTCGTGCTGCCAGAGTTCTCCCTCAACTTCTCCTTCCCTCTTGCTGGATCAAGAAGGAGGAGACGTCCTTGGGTTGTACGTGTGTTGAACACGGAGGCGCCGTCCGTTCGGTGCTTGGATCGGATCTTCCGCAATTTGAATCGCCACGAGTACGACTCCATCAACCGCGTTCTTGTAACGCCGCTTAGCAATTTTCAAGGGTATGAAGATGCACTCCCTCTCTCTTGTTGCTAGCATCTCCTAGATTGATCTTGGTGACATGTAGGAATTTTTTTGAATTATTAATGCGTTCCCCAATAGTCATACCTACCGTGTTACAACTTTTCCCTATCTCATTTTTTCGCTCTCTTTTATGGTTGGTCGAGGTGTAGTCAACAATACAAGACAACTTGGTCATGTTTGCTTCAAATGGTAACTATGTAAACTGTTGCTATCCACATGATTTTGGGGCAGATCTCTGATTTATTTGTTCTAAAGGTAGGTCCGTGCAAGGACTTTGATGTGGTTTCGTTAATGAAATCAGGGAGGAATCCCTTGATTTAGAAAAATGGTAACCATATGTAGGCTCACCTAGGAAACTAGAAATATACATGTAGTCAAATATTCCCTTTGTGCCATGTGGCTATGTTTAAATTTTAAATTCAGAATAAATGATACCAATTGACTATAAATTTGGCATGCACGAGCACTCTAACACGAGAACTTGGTTTGTGACTAGATCCAACTCTTCGGCTCCATGAGATTTTGCAAAGGATCTTCCCTAGTTCCTAGGTCTGAAATGTTATTTTGCAATCTTTGTCCCCATCTTTTCCAAGGGTGATAATCGACGTTTGTTCTAGCTAAAGCATCTGTCATGATGGCCATTGGTGGCTCGCATTTCGGGGAGAATTTCAATGATTTTTTTACCCCATGGACCTATTGAAATCTCACAAATGGATGATATCATTGCTAATGGACCACCAATATGGCTACCAAAGGTTATCACCATTGCATCAAAGAAGATGAAAGCGAGCAAAGGCAGAATAAGAGGAGGTGCAATATTCATTGAATAAGGTCTTTAAAATGTGTACTAGAAAAATAATAAGAGGAAGATACATTAGGAGAAGACCATCTTGATGAGTTCACGTGTGGAACAAACTACCTTCACACAAAAAGCAAAATGTACCTCTACCACATTTGGAATACCAACCTACAAGAACATAAATAAACAAATGTATTTCTACTCACATGTGGGACCTAACTCAAATAAACGAATACACTACTTTCATGTCAAACCAACTGAAAGTGCTAGTTATCGACTAGAGGGCGGGTGAATAAGCGATTTTTATGGAAGTCTTCAAGACATGAAATGTCTTCAAAGACAAGCAAGCAAACAACACACTGGTGCATGTTGGTGCTATACAAGAGGTTTTTAACCCCTTTCCACAATGACATTTGGAACCGTCGCCTAGTGAGTGACTGCGATAAGGGGGGTCCTTCCCACACGACCCAGAAACCATTGGGGATATGCCCTCCTGGCACACACGCTTGGAAAAATGAGGCCGTGTGCGACCGGCGAGCAATCAAATACTATTATACGTATAGTAGTGGTAAAAAGATTCAATTTTATAGGTGAAATCGTTTCCGGTCATAAGGTCATCCCACACAGTCAGTCCCCGGTAAACGTTTCCGTTCGTATATACATCCCACACAGTTGCTCCAAGGAAAACATTTCTGTTCGCATGTACATCACACACAATTTTCCCCGTTAAAACGTTTGTGATAGCATTTCAATTGCACACAATATTAACAATTTTATCATTTGCATAATTGAATGCATCACACACGATGCATAGAAGAAGTTGTGTGGCAAAGGCTATCCATCACACACATTTTTTATGTGGTAAACGTTTGCGCCAGGTGGGCTAACGCAAACAATTTTCAAGAGGATGTCATGTGTGATTGTTCATTAATCCAACAGGGGTTATTCCTAGAAACTGTGTGTGTTGCCTGAGGTCACCCCCCATGGTGTTTTCTCAATAACCATTTGCAATAGAAAAACCCAAATAGCAGGCTAATTATCCTATTAATAATCTATTTATTGATCTAATTGACATTTCATATTAAGCACACAATATATTTCATTTTCATAATTGAAATACATCAGAGTACATCATCATATAGCTTCAGCACTCAGCTACCCCGTTACACAACTGCACTAGCACCAAGTTTCACATGCAACATCTATAACCTTCTGAAATTAGCATCATAGACGGTACATAGACAGATGTATCTCATCTGGAAAACTGCTGAAGCAGAAGGCAAATATTGAGCCTTCATTGATGTTGAAGGTCTTTGCAACTTTAGGCCAGTGCATGTGGATGATTGACCGTCCATCCTTCTTCCTCTTTGGGAACACTTCTATATTGAACCATGGGTGTTGTATGAATACCTTCCTCGCCTCTTGACCATATAGGTGCTTTGAGAGGTAATCATTAGTGAACTGCTTTGGAAAGGCCTAAAAACAAGGATGTGCATAAATAGCTTCTCTATATTGGACATGGGGCAAAGGAATAAAAAAGGGCAAGGTATAATAGTTAGTACCATCATGTAGTGAACTAATGTCTTCTTCATTGTGCAGACAAAGAACTTGTTGTTTTTTGTTGCTAATTTCTTTATCCTAACAATCTTTCTAAGTTTCTTGACTTGACTGATATTCATGGAAAACTCATTTCCCCATATGCAAAAAGGGTCGAATAGTGGGTCAAAACCTCTAACAGCAGGACCTACATGTGCAAGACCAAATTGTTTAAAAGATGAGTATTAGAATGGTTCCTGCAATTGCACAATAATGTGCTATTAGAAAAAGGACCATGCATATGCAAACCTCGATTGTAAACCTCAGTGCTTCCCATTGTTTCCCTGCAACACATATAAGGTAGTTAGTGATCAGGTTAAGTGAGGGTTCGCATGCTATAAGTAAAATATGTTGATGAAAAATAAGCACATTGCAGATTCATTAGATTAATTCAAGCCACATGGAAAACCCATTTATCCAAACCAAGCATGATTAAGAACTAGGAAATATAGCAATTGTATATGTTTCCCATGTATTAAGTGCAGACAAATTCGATTATTCCTCACATGCACAACAATACAAAATTCTACCCATGATAATTGGACATTGCATTGCAGAATTGAACCAAGCAGTTAACTAAACACCACAACAAATGAACCAAACATTAACTGAGCACCACATTGCACAATATAACATACTCCTAATAGAAGATCAGACAGTTAACAAAACCATGGATGCTTAACAACTTGGAAATATAGAAATTGTATTTGTTTCTCATGTATTTAGTACAACAATATTCGATTTATTTCTCACATGGTATACAATAACAGAATGCACCCACAACAATTGAACATCGCATTGCAGAATGGAACCAAACAGTTAACTAAACACCACAACAAATGAACCAAACGTTAACTAAGCACCACATTGCACAATATATAACATACTAGAAGATCAAACGGTTAACCAACCCAAGCATGCTTGACAACTTGGAAATATAGCAATTGTATTTGTTTCTCATGTATTTTGTAAAGAAAAATTCAATTTATTTCTCACATGGAAGACAATACAAAATTGCACCCTAAAGAATTGAACATCACATTTGCAGAATTGAACCAAATAGTCAACTAAACACGACAACTAATTAACCAAATAGTTAATAAGTGAGCACCACATTGCACGACATATAGAACATATACACTAGAGCAATAGATTGCATGGTAAAAGTAGATAGCACAATTCACTAGAATTTTCTAAGGAAAGGCAGTAGCTAGCAAACTGAACATGGGTCCTTATAGTGAGCTAATAAGACAAGATACTCCTCATTGTCGGAGATATCGATAACGATTGGCTCCTTGGACATGGAAAAGGGCGAGGCCTCCGCATCGTGGGTGCCCTCGTCGTAGTGATGAGTTGCCTAAGCCGCTCCGGGCACCAACCTGCTAGCTCTCGAGTTGAGGTAAGCATGTGCACGCTGAGAAAACACCTCGTAGTCTTCGTTGAAGCCACCGAGGGTGGCCTCGAGAAAATGCCACGAATTGTCATTTAAAGCAGCCAACGACGTCACGACGTTAGCGCGCGAGGCGTCGACGGTGGCCTCGACAGCGAGGTTCTCCTCCAATGTCAGGACCCCGACTCTATGCCACACCGATCTAGCATGTAACACTTCATATCACTTTGCAGCCTCACGCACGGTATTCCCAGAAGTGTCGCCTTACCATGCCCGGGACCGTTTGCGACTTTTGACACACGTATATGATAGTGTCGCTAGCATCCATATGAAAAAGAACTCGGGCTGGCATGGCTAGTTGTGAACCCAAAGTGGCACTAACTTACAGGGACATGCATACATGACCCAGCAATGAATGTATCGGTCATCAGCGAGTGAATCCGGGCTTTAGGAGTTGGGCTAGCAAGACTCCAGAGAATCCGGGCTGTAGCAGGCTAACAGGACTCCGGTAGACACCGCATGACATTTCCCCGAAGGGACAGACACAGGAACGAAGAAGGACACTTGCCGGCCAGCCTAAGTGTTCCGGAGCAGTAGCAAGCTACCAGGGCTCAGTGGAAGCACTAGGAGACATTTCCCGGTAAGAGAGGCTACTAAGGATAAACAACTAGATAATCAGATCCCACACATAGCAATACACATTACACGTACGCATAACATCCAAGTATGTGCTGTACAACATGGCATCACACCATAACTGAACAACTCATATAGATAAAGGCTCAGAAGAGCCATCATAGCATTTATTACAAACAGGGGTCACATGACCCAACATTTAGAGCATACAAGCAGCAAGCGGAAGCATTACATGTCTGAGTACAAACATCTACAAATGAAAAAGGCTGAGGAGCCTAACTATCTACAACATCCGATCAAGATCTTAGCTGAGGTACAAGCTACTTGTCGAAGTCCAAGGAAACTAGTAAGACCGAAGTCTTCGCTGCAAAAACATAAATAAAGCAACATGAGTACAAAGGTACTCAACAAGACTTACATCAGATCCTATCGTACATGCATTTGTATCAAGAAGGTAATGTGGGGTTTAGTTGCAGCAAGCCAGCTTTGACTCAGTGGCTATCCTGTTCTACGACTACGAGGAACTTCTTTGAGGTGAGACAACGCACACGAGTCCACTAATCACCACATAACACACCACTATGGATTCATTCCCGTATCCCTACGAGAAGGCCATCCATAGCACTCACACTTGTCTTGAGAATTTTAGAGTATCCACTTCAAGTTGTCTATGTACCACGTAAGCATCCAAGAAGTCCATAACCGCGAACCCGGCTATTTGAATAGATCGTGTTAACCCTGCAGGGGTGTACTTCTTCACAGACACTCTCGCCACTTACCACCATGTACACATCATGTATCTCGGCAACCTTCAAGCGAAAGCCTGGCGAGGGTGTCGTCCATGACCTGACTAACCACACAAGACTCTAGTCCAAGTTTATCGCCTATTCGGGTTCTATCCGCAAGGGAGTCCGGCCGAGGTTTCGATCACGGCCCCAAACGATCTGAGCAGGGTTCCCAAGCCCACCAACCGCATGTCACTTAGTACACCGTGCCACGTGTGCCTAGTCTGTCCCAAGTCCACCCTGCCGGGTGCCACTTGGTAGAAGAATAACACTGCCTACAAAACACCAGAAACAAGTTGCGACTCCTGGACAGAGATCAAGTTGGTTAATAAGTCGAGAGGGCTTGGAGCGCCCGGAGCCCAATGTGTGGTAGTAACTAGTCATTGGACAACATACATAGAACTCAGTGCTTAAGGACGGTTCCAGTGAGACAACCCACCATGTACTCCTACATGGCCTCTCACCACTACCTTTACCAAATCATATTCACACACTTCACTCTCAGCATCAGAACATAGCAATGCACTCCAATTCGTTCCCAATGAATCTGACCTGACACACTCTAAGAAATAGTAGGCATGGCATGGTAGGAACACAACAATGGCTTCAGTCAACTCCTACACATGCTAGTGGGTTTCAACTATTTACTGTGGCAATGACAGGTCATGCAGAGGAATGGGTTCAACTACCGCAACACAAAGTAGCAATTGAATCATTGTTGTCCTAATGCAATAACAAGGAGCAGGAGCGAGAGAGTAGGATTGTATCGGAATGAACAAGCGGGATTGGTTGCCTGGTAGATCAACAGGGGGCACTGCTCCACAGACAGGTACTCTAGAACGGTCTTCGGAGCAGGACCTATCGAGAAGGAACGGTGTCAGCAATCAATATACAAGCATATGCAACAATATGATGCATGAACATGGCATGAAGATGTGATGTTTGTTTGAGCTAATGCAACTAGCATTCATTTGGTTGAATTCCATTTGAACCAAAGATTCAAATGCATCTCCAAAATAAGCCCTTTATAAATGCCATTTTAATGTTTCACTTATACAGTAGGTATAAGTTGGTTTGTCATGCACGAAACTAGTACAGATGGATAGATTGGATTTTTCTGATAATTTTTCATATATAATTTATTTCAATCTGAGCTACGATTGAATTTCTATGAATTTTTGAAGTTTAGAACAATTTCTGGAATTTCCTGATTAAAATTAAAACCAAAAAGAATAACTACGTCAGCAGTCAACGGAGCTGACTAGGTAAAACTTAACGTGTGGGGTCCACACGTCAGTGTCTCAGGGTTAAATGGGGGGGGGTATTAGCCTAAGTAAAAGATTAGGGCACCGGGACCCATCTATCAGAGTGAGGGGGGTTAATTAGGCAGTGATTAGCGCTAAGCTAATCACCTGACGGCTGGACCCACGTGGCAGGGCTCAGGTGACGGGGCTCGTCGTCGGCGACCACTGGCCACGGCGGAGTCCCCGCTGGAGGCCACGGGAGCGGCGGCTGGGGGCACCAGAAGGTCGCCCGAGCTCCTGCGCATCCAGGGGAGCCAACGAGAGGCTGTGGGGGCACCGGAGCTCGCGGCGGCAGCCGGAGCTCGAGCTCAAGCGGCTGCGGGGCTACAGAGGGCGGGGAGGCAGGGGAGAAGGGGGAACCAATGCAGGGGCTCACGGCGGACTCGGGGGCATCGTCGGAGAGCTCGGGGAAGGTCTGGTGCGGCCAGAGGGTCACCGTCAATCTCGGGCGGCCAGAGACGAAGATGACGCCGCCGAGTTCGTAGCGGAGCTCTCCCGGGTTGCTTGGCTCGATGAGGAGGGAGAGGGGGTCGCGGCGGAGCTATGGAGCGTGCCGGGGAGGTGCGGCAGTGGCCGAGACCACGGTGGCTGTGGACGGCGGCGACGATGATCTCGGACGCGAGAGAGAGAGAGAGAGCGAGGGGAGAGGGAATGGGCATGGGAGAGAGCGAGAGAGGATTGGGGGGTGCGTGGCGTCGTCCAGGCATTCCAGGCGACGAGGGGGAGAAGAGGGAGGTGGCGGGGAGACATGGCCGTGGCCGGCTGCGGTGCGGCCACGCAGCAGCTCCTACTGGCAGGAGCTTGAAGAAGCTCCTGGCAGTTGGGCTGGGCCGGCCTGCTGGGCCGGTGGGCCAGGCCAGGCTGCACAGGTAAGTTTTTCATTTTTGTTTCCTTTTCTATTTTTCTGACATTTGTTTGATTTAAAAACAATACTAAACTATTTTATTTTCTGATGCCAATTTTTGTAGGAGCTAGTTATATTATTCCATAGCTCCTCAACAACTAGCATAATTTTTGGACACATATATTATATATATAACATATATATATCCAAGGCAAAATAATTACCGGATTAATCAAATGCCCAAAATAAATATCTATGAGCTCCTAAAAATATTGGTTTGATTTTTATCTCTGTCAAATATTTTCAGAGAGCAACATGAACATTTTCTTGGACCTTTTTGGAGCACTTTTTATTTGGGTCATTTCCAAAAAGGATTTCTGAGGGTTTCACAAATCCCCATTTCAAATTTAAATGGAATTTAAACATGATGCACACATGACTAGCTAGCCTTGAGCATACCATAAGTAGGGATGTGACATCCAAGATCTGGGGTTCGGCACGAATAGCAGCCATTGCGACTTCATCTGTGCGTGCGGCCGCGATTTGCTTCTCCGCTGCCAAATGCTCCTTGAGGTCCTAGCTATACTCCGTGCACCATGGCTTATGGCGGTGCTTATTTGGTGGAGGGGTCGGTGATTTGGGTGGAAGGTGTCGCGCCGATGGTCGGGGCATGTGGGATGTGGAAGGAGGAGGAGGATGGGTGTCTGGTGTGGATTACCTGCCTGGATAGACAAGGCCGAGCAGCGTGAAGGAGGGTCGCCGGCGAGGGGGCGGTGTAGAAAGCAAGCAGTGAAGGTCTCAACTTGGAAAGGAAGGCGGAAACAGGGGATATGTGGCTTTTGGTAAGGGGGAGGGGACGGGGAGGTAGATATTTCCACGGAAACCGAAAATTTTGAATTGGTTCAGCGAAAAAACTGGCGCGCAAAGTGTCATCAGACACGGTCCCTTATTCAGAACTGTGTATGATATGTGAACATCATAAACGATTCAGATAGCTTAACCCGTGTGTGATGAGTTTGAATGTTAAAAAATTTGGTTCCATTTTCCCTGGTTACAGTGCTGATACACGTCATTGCAAAATTTGATTAAACAAAGGAGACTACAGCACACCCACACTGTAGCCGACACACCTTCTCGCATAAGCCGTATGCGTACTATACACCGATGATGCTCCAGGATATTTTGTACTGCATCTCACATGGTTGGTGATAATAAACTGTGTGCGATCTACTTGATTTTTCGTCTTGATTTGAATTACATAATGGGGTCACGGCTGCAAAGGATGGTGTTCGAATTGCTAGAACTTCTATCTGCAGCGAACATGCAACTATAGGTGTGTCGTAAAAAATTGGAATTATTCAGGGTTCGTTTGGACATTTTTATACAGTAACTTGGTTTTCTAGGCATTTCAGGTGCACAATTAAAAATTCAACTACATGCACATGCTCCGGTGCACCAAAATGGGTTGTAAAATGATATATGTCTCCATCGGTTGATTCTTACGTCCCATTCAAGAAATGGGGATGAATTTAAAACACCACGACACCATGGCTCTCCGGCAAACATTGAGGTGCTTGCTTTTGTAATTCTAGTAAATACAAAACTCGTCTGAAATTCATGAACCTTGGCATGCTATCATGGAACAACATCAACATGCTGGGGTAAAAAAATATTCTCCCATTTGGGGCAGGTTATGGTATAAGCTTCTTCCAACCCAGAGCTTCTCTCACAACAAGCATGATGGTTTCGGTAGGGAATGTGCCACCTTGGGGGACGAAATGATATTTGTTGCCTCTTCTTACTTTCAAATATTTTCTCGTGTCAACATAGAACAATAGGAGTGTTGTGTAATTTTTTGGGATTTTTGGGGTTCGCATGGACACTTTTATACATTAACTGAGTTTTCTATGCATTCATGTGCATAATTCAAATTTGAACTACATGCACATGTTCTAGTGCATATAAACGGGTTGAAAACTCAAATGTGTGTCCTCGGTTGCAACCTTAGGTCCCATGCAAGAAATGGGAATGAATGTCAAACACCTTTACCACCATCGCTCGGCCGCTATCATTGAGATACATGGTTTTAAAATTCTCGTAAATCGAAAACTCGTCTGAAATTCATGAAACTTGACATGCTATCATGAAACGGCATCAACATGCAGTGGTAAAAATATTGTCCCATTTGGGGCGGGTTGGGGCATAAGGTTCTCACAAACCAGAGCTTCTCTCAACAAGCCTCATGGTTACGGTAGGGAACGTTTCACCTTTCTGGACGAAATGATATCCGTTGCCTCTTCTTGATTTCAATTTTTTCTCTAGTGTCAACATAGAACAACAGGAGTGTTCTGTTAAATTTTGGATTTTTTTTCGAGGTTCGTTTGGATATTTTTATGCATTAATTGAGTTTTCAATGCATTTATGTGCATAATTCAAATTTGAACTACATGCACATGCTCTAATGCATATAAATTGGTTTAAAATTCAAATTTGTGTCCTTGGTTGCATGCTTTGGTCTCATGCAAGAAATGGGAATGAATGTCAAACACCCTGCCACCGTCGCTTGGCCACAAATAGTGAGATACTTGGTTTTTAAATTCTAGTAAATAAAAAACTCGTTTGAAATTCATGAAACATGATATGTTATCATGGAGCGGCATCAACATGCCATGGTAAAATGTTTATTCCAGTTGGGGCAGGTTTGGGTATAAGCTTCTCACAAACCAGAGCTTCTCACAACAAGCCTGATGGTTTCGGTAGGGAACGTTTCACCTTTCTGGACGAAACGATAGCCGTTGCCTATTCTTTGTTTCAATTTTTTCTGTAGTGTCAAGATAGAACAACAGGAGTGTTGTGTTAAATTTTGGAATTTTTCGGGGTTCGTTAGGACATTCTTATGCATTAATTGAGTTTTCAAGGCATTTATGTGCATAATTCAAATTCGAACTACATGCACATGCTCTAATGCATATAAATTGGTTGAAAATTCAAATTTGTGTGCTTGGTTGCATTCTTAAGTCCCATGCAAGAAATGAGAATGAATGTCAAACACCCTGCCACCGTCACTCGGTCGCAAACATTGCGATACCTGGTTTTTAAATTCTAGTAAATCCAAAACTCGTCTGAAATTCTTGAAAGCTGGCATGCTATGATGGAATGGCACCCAACATGCCGTGCTAAATTTTCTGTCCCATTTGGAGCAGGTTTGGGTATAAGCTTCTCACAAACAAGAGCTTCTCACAACAAGCCTGATGGTTTTGGTGGGGAACGTGCCACCTTTGGGGATGAAACGATACCCGTTGCCTGTTATTGCTTTCAGAAAATTTCTAGTGTCAACATAGAACAACATGAGTGTTGTGTTAAATTTTGGAATTTTTCGGGGTTCATTTGGACATTTTTATACATTAACTTGGTTTTCTAGGCATTTTATGTGCATAATTCAAATTTGAACTACATGCACATGCTCTAGTGCATATAAATTGGTTGAAAATCAAATCTATGTCCTTGGATACATGCTTAGGTCCCATGCAAGAAATAGGAATGAATTTCAAACACCAGGGCTCTTTGGCCGGCAAAACATTGAGATACTTTGTTTTTAAATTCTATTAAATCCAAAACTCGTCTAATATTCATGAAACTTGGCATGCTTTCATGGAATGGCACCCGACATGTTGTGGTAATTTTCATGTCCATTTTGAGATAAGGCACACTTGAATAATAGTCAACAAAGGCATTTTAAAAACAAATAGCTATCACTCTAACATCACAAACATTTTAGATAGAACACCCGTACATAAACTGACAGCTTCCCCAGTAAGCCAAGGGAAAAATGTACCAAGCAGGATTTGTGCAGCTATTCATCGCAAACGTTTTAGATAGAACACTTGTATGCAAAGTGAGAGCTATGGTCTTCCGCGGTTAGCCAAGGAAAAATCCGTTGCGCAGGATTTGTGCAGCTCTTTGTCACAAACGATTCAGATTGAATAAGGTATGCAAAGCGAGACTTCGGCGCTAAGCCAAGAGAAAATTTGGTAAGAAGGATTCGTACCTCCCTTCAACGTAAACGATTTTTCCGGATGACCCATGTGCAACCACATACAGACAATTTGGTAAGATCTGCATCTGTCATATTGGGTATATTGCCATTTGTCAAATTGAAAAGATTGACATTTGTTGATCTAGTAACATTGCCATTTGTCAATCCTTGTAACATTGTGATTTGTCAAAATATGTAGCTAAAAATCACTAGCACTATCTAATTTTTGCAACTAAAATTCAGTAATTAAGCACAGGTTTCATTCATAGATTAAGCAGTCGTTCTCAATTTATACAATCAGTTCAACTCGCCAGCTGAACCGACCAAACTTTTCCCCAATTGTTGCCAACCACGTACTAAAATAGCTAGTTCAACTATATATATTAGATAATTTTAAGTATGTTGTAGAGTTCGACCACATCTATAATCAGATGAACTGAACAAAATAGCCCCTAAATACTACTACTACGGAGGGGCTTTGTTCTACTTCCGGCAGCCTCTCCTCAGTCGAGTGCGCTTAGTAAGAGGAAGAGGAGGAGGAAACTACCGATGAGCTGGACAACTACAATACGATGCCTGCCGCTACTACACCTTCAGCAACGCTCACCTCGAACGCCCTCTGCCGCTCCAGATGACCCCTCTCTAAGCGGCCAGACTGCTCGTAGATCTCCTGATTCCTCGCCTCTACGTCGGCATGTGTCGTGGCCACAGCGGCGGTAAGGCTCTTTGCGTGCTTGACGAGGCGCTCCTCCTCCTCCCGCTGGAACTCGATTTAGCGCACAAGGTTGCTGCCGGACGTGTGGGACTCCACCTCCGCCTCCCTCCTTTGGGTGGTGGTGGCGGAGCGGGTGATGATCCCGGCAGTCGACGGTGGGCTGGCGGCCACGGAGGCCGATGATGGGGTGTCGGCCATGACCACCACCTCCCACCTTCGGGCCATGGTGGTGAAGCGGGTGATGGCCACAGTGGACGGCAGTGGGGTGGCGGTCACGACGGCCACCTCCTGCCTACGGGCTGCGGCAGCGGAGCGGGCGATGGCCCTGGCTTTCGACGGTGCTGTGGCAGCAACGACGGCCGGCAACAGCTACCCACGGGCACCGGCGGCCGAGCGTGTGGTGGGTGTTTCGCACACACCCAACAGGGACGCCACGTGCACTACACTACGCCGGGGACTGCACCGCCGCCGTGGTGTAGCCTCCCAGGTGGAGTTGTGCTCTGATGATGGTGGAGTGGCTGAGCGACAACGACGAACTGGTGCCATTGCTGATTGTGGGAGAAACAGACGAGATAAGCTACAGGGAGGGAGGGGAAAATGCGACGTGGGACTCGCCGACCGTGAGGGTTTATATAGTAGGCTAGTAAGCATTGGGATTTTGGGGGATTTCACCGAGTCGAGCGGGAAGCTTGCACGGGAACGGGCTCACCACCGTTTGGCCAAAAGAACGCCCCGCGCGCTACTCAAGCTTGCGCTCGAACCGTCTGCGGCAATGGGGTGACAAGACGTGCGAGAGGAGGACAAAAGGACACGTACACATACGTTTAATAAAAAAAGTTTGCGATTTAATTACCTACTATACCCCCGTCCAGGTTTATAAGTATGATTTAATTAATAAAATACAAATGCATGTCGCCAAAGATTATATCGTTGGATTCATATTTGAACATAGTTTCCAGTTATAAATTTTTCATAACATGCATTAACATTTTGTTGGTTAAATTTGAGGTTATATACCAGCAAGTGTTTTCCCACAACACACATGGCTTATTCCATCACAAACAGCTAGGATGGATCAACTGTGTGCTACGTATCGCACACGCAACTCTAATTTGATTCGTGCTTGATGTCTCCGACATCGCTTGCACAGTTCATCTTATTTGCCACGTATCACTGTGCCGGCCTCTGCTCGCGTCCCTCGGCAAGCTCTGCTCGCGTCCCTCAGCGCGCTTTGCTCGCGTCCGTTGGCGCACTTGGCTTGTGGGAAACTTTTCCTTGCGTGTTCAACTGCTATATGCATATATATGGTTGCTCGCCGTTGAGGCGACCATGGAGCGCTTGATACGTCTCCAACGTATCTATGATTTTTGATTGTTCCATGCTATTATATTACCTGTTTTGGATGTTTATGGGCTTTACTTTACACTTTTATATAATTTTTGGGACTAACCTACTAACCGGAGGCCCAGCCCATATTGCTATTTTTTTGCCTATTTCAGTGTTTTGAAGAAAACGAATATCAAACGGAGTCCAAACGGAATGAAACCTTCGGGAGCGTGATTTTTGGAACGAACGTGATCTAGAGGAATTGGAGTGCAAGTCAAGAAGCTGCCGAGGCGGCCACGAGGGTGGAGGGCCCCCCCACTGGGTGTGCCCCCTGATACATCTCCAACGTATCTATAATTTTGTATTATTCCATGCTATTATATTACCTGTTTTGGATGTTCATGGGCTTTATTTTATACATTATTATCATTTTTGGGACTAACCTACTAACCGGACGCCCAGCCCATATTGCTGTTTTTTTGCCTATTTCAGTATTTCGAAGAAAAGGAATATCAAACGGAGTCTGATACGTCTGCAACGTATCTATAATTTATGAAGCATTCATGCTATATTACTATGTGTTTTGAATGATTATGGGATTTATTATCCACTTTTATATTATTTTTGGGACTAACCTATTAACCGGAGGCCCAACCCAGATTTGCTGTTTTATGACTGTTTCAGCATTTCGAGGAAAAGGAATATCAGACGGAGTCAAAACGGAACGAAATCAACTCGAGAAGTTATTTTTGGAAGGAAAGCCACCCGATGGACTTGGAGTGCATGTCAGGAGATACGGGAGGTGCTCACGAGGGTGGGGGGCGCGCCCTCCCCCCTGGGCGCGCCCCTCCCCCCTGGGTGCGCCCCCCTGCTTCGTGGGACCCCCGTAGCTCCACCGACGTACCCCCTACACCCATATATACGTACGTACCCAAAAACTTCCAGAACAAAACCTAGATCGGAAGTTCCGCCGCCGCAAGCCTCTGTAGCCACCAAAAACCAATGGGGACCCTGCTCCGGCACCCTGCCGGAGGGGGATCCCATCACCGGAGGCCATCTTCATCATCCCGGCGCTATCCATGACGAGGAGGGCGTAGTTCACCCTCGGGGCTGAGGGTATGTACCAGTAGATATGTGTTTGATCTTTCTCTCTCGTGTTCTCTCTCGTGTTCCTCTATGGCACGATCTTGATGTATCCCGAGCTTTGCTATTTTAGTTGGATCTTATGATGTTTCTCCCCCTCTACTCTCTTGTGATGAATTGAGTTTCCCCTTTGAAGTTATCTTGTCGGATTGAGTCTTTTATGAACACTTGATGTATGTCTTGCCGTGATTATCTGTGGTGACAATGGGATATCATGTGCCACTTGATGTATGTTTTGGTGACCAACTTGCGGGTTCCACCCATGAACCTATGCATAGGGGTTGGCACACGTACTTGACTCTCCGGTAGTAGCTTTGGGGCACTCTTTGAAGTACTTTTATGTTGATTGGATGAATCTAAGATTGTGTGACGCATATCGTATAATCATGCCCACGGATACTTGAGGTGACAATGCAGTATCTAGGTGACATTAGGGTTTTGGTTATATGTGTCTTAAGGTATTATTCTAGTACGAACTATTTTATAGATTGATTCGAAAGAATAACTTTGAGGTGGTTTCGTACCCTACCATAATCTCTACGTTTGTTCTCCGCTATTAGTGGCTTTGGAGTGACTCTTTGTTGCATGTTGAGGGCTTGTTATATGATCTATCTATGTTATTATTGTTGAGAGAACTTGCACTAGTGAAAGTATGAACCCTAGGCCTTGTTTCCCATCATTGCAATACCGTTTACGCTCACTTTTACCGCTCGCTACCTTGCTGTTTTTATTATTTCGGATTACAAATATCTTTATCTACCATCCATATTGCACTTGTATCTTCATCTCTTCGGCGAACTAGTGCACCTATACAATTTTCCATTGTATTGGGTGTGTTGGGGACACAAGAGACTCTTTGTTATTTGGTTGCAGGGTTGCTTGAGAGAGACCATCTTCATCCTACGCCTCCTACGGATTGATAAACCTTAGGTCATCCACTTGAGGGAAATTTGCTACTGTCCTACAAACCTGTGCACTTGCAGGCCCAACAATGTCTACAAGAAGAAGGTTGTGTAGTAGACATCAAGCTCTTTTCTGGCGCCGTTGCCGGGGAGGCTAGGTAAAGGGTACTCACACTCCGTCACTAAGCTCTTTTCTGGCGAGGTGAGTGCTTGAAGGTATATCTTTAGATCTTGCAATCGAATCTTTTTGTTTCTTGTTTTAGCACTAGTTTAGTTTATAAAAGAAAACTAAAAAAATGGAGTTGAGTTTGTCTCATATGCTTCGTCTTTTTAATATCTTTTGTTAGTATGATGGAAAGGAAAATTGTGCTCAAGTACTAGAAGAAGAATTACATAGAATTCTTGGCATAAAATATGTGAATGATGAGCATGATTGCAATGTTGTTAGTATGAATTCCCTAAATACCCATGATGCTAATGATATGCAAAGCCACAAGCTTGGGGAAGCTATGTTTGATGGAGATGATATTTTTTGTCCCCCAAGCTTTGATGAGCAAATTTACTATGATGAAAGCATGCCTCCTATCTATGATGATTATTGTGATGACACGTATGCTTTAAAGAATAATGATAACCATGAAAAGTGTCATCTTCATCTTAACTTTCAATCACATGATAGTTATTTTGTTGAGTTTGCTTCCACTACTATTCATGAGAAGAAATTTGCTCATGTAGAGAATAATAAATTTTCTATGCTTGTAGATCATGAAAAGAATGATTTAGGTGCTGGTTATATTGTTTAATTCATTCATGATGCTACTGAAAATTATTGTGAGGGAGGAATATATGCTTGTAGGAATTGCAATAATGTCAAGTTTCCTCTCTATGTGCTTAAAATCTTGAAGTTGTGCTTGTTGTGCCATCCTATGCTAGTTGATTATTGTTCCTATAAGTTGTTTGCTCACAAAATCCCTATGCATAGGAAGTGGGTTAGGCTTAAATGTGCTAGTCATATTCTTCATGATGCTCCCGTTATGTTTCAATTCTTATCTTTTATGTGAGCATCATTGTCATCATCATGCCTAGCTAGAAAGGCATTAAAGAAAAGCACTTATTGGGAGACAACCCAATATTTATCCTTACTATTTTTGTGTGTCCACATGATTATGCTACTGTAGTAATCATGTTTTATAGCTTTTGTTTCAATAAAGTGCCAAGTAGAACCTTTGGGAAGACTTGGGTGAAGTTTATGTGATCTTGCTGTGAAAAACAGAAACTTTAGCGCTCACGAGATTAGCTGCCATTTTTTAATGGAGAGTGCTTTTAGGTTGATTCTTTTTTCAGATTATTAATAGACAAATTACTCAGGTCCAGCAATTTATTTCATAATTTTTGGTTTCTAAAGTATACGTTTGATACAGATTACTACAGACTATTCTGTTTTTGACAGATTCTGTTTTCATTGTGTTGTTTGCTTATTTTGATGCATCTATGGCTAGTATTAAGTGGTATGAACCATAGAGATGTTAGAATACATTAGATATTATGCCAATATGAATTTAGAATGAGTTCATTACAGTACCTAAGTGGTGGTTTTATTTTCTTATACTAACGGAGCTTACGAGTTTTGTTTTGAGTTTTGTGTGGTTGAAGTTTTCAAGTTTTGGGTAAAGATTCGATCGACTATAGAATAAGGAGTGGCAAGAGCCTAAGCTTGGGGATGCCCAAGGCACCCCAAGGTAATATCCAAGGACAACCAAGATTCTAAGCTTGGGGATGCCCCGGAAGGCATCCCCTCTTTCGTCTTTGTTCATCGGTAACTTTACTTGGAGCTATATTTTTATGCACCACATGATATGTGTTTTGCTTGGAGCGTAATTTTCTTTTGTTAGTATTTGCTTGATGTTAGTTAGAATAATGTTTTGCATCTTTAGTTTCAATAAAGAAGTCAAGGATAGTCTTTGCCATGCTTATGTTGCTAGTTTGCATGTTGTTGTTTGAAAATAGAAAGTTTACCGCTGTTGCAAAAATTCCCTAGAAAAGTCAGAGCACGGTCTAACGTTGAATCTTTTTCATATTAAGCTCTGATAAATTTATTACAGTGGGAATTTTAGTTCATAATTTTTGGAGTCAGGGAAGTATTGTTTTGGCAGATTGCTGTTATGTTTGCATTGCTGGCATATGTTTGCTTGTTTAATAATTCTATTTGAGGATAGGAGTATTAAATATGCAGAGACATTTAGTATGCAATGTTGAATAATAATTTTAGTGATTTGTTACAGTAGAAAATGATAAGGTTTTGCATTTGTTTATACTAACCTATCTCACGAGTTCTTGTTGAGTTTGTTGTGAATGAAGCTTTTGATAAAAAGAAGAGAAACCATGATATGAGAGGAATTAAGGAGACACAAAAGTTCAAGCTTGGGGATGCCCAAGGCACCCCAAGACAATATTTCAATAAGTCTCAAGCATCTAAGCTTGGGGATGCCCCGGTAGGCATCCCACCTTTCTTCTTCAACAATCATCGGTTAGTATCGGTTGAGCATAAGTTTTTGCTTCTTCACATGAGTTGTGCTATCCTTGCATTGTCATTTTATTTTGTTTTTCTTGCTGCTCGAATACAATACCAAGATCTGAAATTATTTAATGAGAGAGAGTCCTTGCATAGTTGCATAGTTATTTTGCTACTCTTTGTTCTTCACTTATATCTTTTTGAGTAGTTTGTCGTTTACTCGTGTGCTTCACTTATATCCTATGAGTAAATTGTTGAATGAGTTGATAGTCATAAATCTGAAATTATATATGTTTCATTTGCTTATCCAATGGGGAGTAATGACTTCACATCTAAGAAGTAGAGGTTGTAAATTTATTGACGGTTGGCAAGCATTGTATTAGTCATTTGAACAATTCATGAAAGAATATTGAAGGAAGGGAGGTTTCACATATAAATATATTATCATAGACATCTTTCATAATTGGGAGCACTCATTAAGTATGACATGCTAAAGAGTTGATGTTGGACAAGGAAGACAACATAATGGGTTATGTTTTCTCGCATCTCAGTTAAAGTATATTGTCATGGATCATTCAAACATGTTGAGCTTGCCTTTCCCCCCTCATGCTAGCCAAAAATTCCTAGCACCAAGTAGAGATACTACGTGTGCTTCCATATCCTTAAACCCAGTTTTTGCCATGAGTGTCCACCATACCTACCTATATGCGGTATTTACCTGCCGTTCCAAGTAAATTTGCATGTGCCAAACTCTAAACCTTCAAATTATAATTTGTTTTGTATGCCCGAATTGCTCATGTAGCAACTAGGGGCTGTCAGTGTCTTCCATGCTAGGTGGGTTATTCTCAAGAGGAGTGGACTCCGCTCCTCATTCACGAGAAAGTGGCGGTAACCGGGATGCCCAGTCCCATGATCAAAAAGATCAAAATCAAATCAAAATAATTAAACAAAACTCCCCCAGGATTGTTGTTAGTTGGAGGCACTCATTATTTCGAGCAAGCCATGGATTGATGCTTGTTGGTGGTTGGGGGAGTATAAACTTTTACCATTCTGTTTGGGAACCGCCTATAATGTATGTAGTATGGAAGATATTGGGAATTCTTGGTTGCTATGTTGACAAGGAGATCATACCTCTCAAAATTATTTATCTCTATTTCAAAATTGAGCTCTGGCACCTCTGCAAATCCCTGCTTCCCTCTGCGAAGGGCCTATCTTTTACTTTATGCAAGAGTCAAGGTGGTCTTCACCTTTCCCTTTTTCATTTTATCCTTTAGCAAGCACTTTGTCGTGGGGTGATCCTGATATATATATCCAATTGGATGTACGTTAGCATGAACTATTATTGTTGACATCACCCAAAGGTGAATATGTTTGGAGGCAACATTATAAGCCCCAATCTTTCTCTGTGTCTGATTAAAACTTCATAACCACAAGTATTGCGTGAGAGTTAGCAATTGTAGAAGGCTATATGATAGTTGAGTATGTGGAGTTTGCTATTCCTGAAAATAAGATGAATTGCAATTGTTTTGATGACTAAGAATGAAGTTTGCTAGTTTTCAAGAATGTTTATGGTTTATGCTTTAACATGTGAATTGCTTGTTACTAGTTCGTGAAAAGTTTTATGAGATGAACTACTGTTATGACATATTATCATGCTAGAAAAGGTGATTGAAATTATCTTTGATCAAACTTGTGCACCTCTAGCATTCACACTTCATAAATTATTTCTTTTATCATTTACCTACTCGAGGACGAGTAGGAATTAAGCTTGGGGATGCTGATACGTCTCCAACATATCTATAATTTATGAAGCATTCATGCTATATTACTATGTGTTTTGAATGATTATGGGCTTTATTATCCACTTTTATATTATTTTTGAGACTAACCTATTAACCGGAGGCCCAGCCCAGATTTGCTGTTTTATGCCTGTTTCAGTATTTCGAGGAAAAGGAATATCAGACGGAGTCAAAACGGAACGAAATCAACTGGAGAAGTTATTTTGGGAAGGAAAGCCACCCAATGGACTTGGAGTGCAGGTCAGGAGATACGGGAGGTGCTCACGAGGGTGGGAGCGCGCCCTCCCCCCCTAGCGCGCCCCCCTGCCTCGTGGGACCCCCATAGCTCCACCGACGTACCCCCTGCACCCATATATACCTACGTACCCAAAAACTTCCAGAACAGAACCTAGATCGGGAGTTCCACCGCCGCAAGCCTGTGTAGCCACCAAAAACCAATCGGGACCCTGATCCGGCACCCTACCGGAGGGGGATCCCATCACCGAAGGCCATCTTCATCATCCCGGCGCTATCCATGACGAGGAGGGAGTAGTTCACCCTCGGGGCTGAGGGTATGTACCAGTAGCTATGTGTTTGATCTCTCTCTCTCTCTCGTGTTCTCTCTCATGTTCCTCTATGGCACGATCTTGATGTATCCCGAGCTTTGCTATTGTAGTTGGATCTTATGATGTTTCTCCCCCTCTACTCTCTTGTGATGAATTGAGTTTCCCCTTTGAAGTTATCTTGTCGGATTGAGTCTTTTATGAACACTTGATGTATGTCTTGCCGTGATTATCTGTGGTGACAATTGGATATCATGTGCCACTTGATGTATGTTTTGGTGACCAACTTGCGGGTTCCACCCATGAACCTATGCATAGGGGTTGGCACACGTTCTTGACTCTCCGGTAGTAGCTTTGGGGCACTCTTTGAAGTACTTTTATGTTGGTTGGATGAATCTGAGATTGTGTGACGCATATCATATAATCATGCCCACGAATACTTGAGGTGACAATGGAGTATCTAGGTGACATTAGGGTTTTGGTTGATATGTGTCTTAAGGTGTTATTCTAGTACGAACTCTTATAGATTGATCCGAAAGAATAACTTTGAGATGGTTTCGTACCCTACCATAATCTCTACGTTTGTTCTCCGCTATTAGTGGCTTTGGAGTGACTCTTTGTTGCATGTTGAGGGCTTGTTATATGATCTATCTATGTTATTATTGTTGAGAGAACTTGCACTAGTGAAAGTATGAACCCTAGGCCTTGTTTCCCATCATTGCAATATCGTTTATGCTCACTTTTACCGCTCGCTACCTTGCTGTTTTTATTATTTCAGATTACAAATATCTTTATCTACCATCCATATTGCACTTGTATCTTCATCTCTTCGCCGAACTAGTGCACCTATACAATTTGCCATTGTATTGGGTGTGTTGGGGACACAAGAGACTCTTTGTTATTTGGTCGCAGGGTTGCTTGAGAAAGACCATTTTCATCCTACGCCTCCTACGGATTGATAAACCTTAGGTCATCCACTTGAGGGAAATTTGCTAATGTTCTACAAACCTTTGCACTTGCAGGCCCAACAACGTCTACAAGAAGAAGGTTGTGCAGTAGACATCAGAGTCCAAACAGAATGAAACCTTCGGGAACGTGATTTTTGGAACGAACAAGATCCGAAGAGCTTGGAGTACAAGTCAAGAAACAGCCGGAGCCTCCACGAGATAGGAGGGCCCCCCCTGTAGGGCGCGCCCCCTGTCTCGTGGGACCCTCTCACGTCCACCGAAGTACCTCTTCCTCCTATATATACATACGGACCCTGAAAACATCCAGGGGCACCACGAAACACAATTTCCACCACCGTAACCTTCTGTATCCGCGAGATCCCATCTTGGCACTCTGCCGGAGGGGGATTCGACCATGGAGGGCCTCTACATCAACATCCTTGCCCCTCCTATGAGTTGTGAGTAGTTTACCACAGACCTACGGGTCCATAGATATTAGCTAGATGGCTTCTTCTCTCTTTTTGGATCTCAATACAATGTTCTCCCCCTCTCTTGTGGAGATCTATTCGATGTAATCTCTTTTTGCGGTGTGTTTGTCGAAATCCAGTGAATTGTGGGTTTATGATCAGATTTATCTATGGATATTAATTGAATCTTCTCTAAAATCTTTTATGTATGATTGAGTTATCTTTGCAAGTCTCTTCGAATTATCGGTTTGGTTTGGCCTACTAGATTGATCTTTCTTGCCATGGGATAAGTGCTTAGCGTTGGGTTCAATCTTGCGGTGTTCTTACCCAGTGACGGAAAGGGTTGCAAGACATGTATTGTATTGTTGCCATCGAGGATACAAAGATGGGGTTTATATCATATTGCATGAGTTTATCCCTCTACATCATATCATCTTACTTAATGCGTTGCTCTGTTCTTAGAACTTAATACTCTAGATGCATGCTGGATAGCGATCGATGTGTGGAGTAATAGTAGTAGATGCAGGCAGGAGTCGGTCTACTTGTTATGGATGTGATGCCTATATACATGATCATGCGTAGATAAGGTCATAATTATTCGCTTTTCTATCAATTGCTTGACAGTAATTTGTTCACCCACCGTAATACTTATGCTCTTGAGAGAAGCCTCTAGTCAAACCTATGGCCCCCGGGTATATCTCTTATCATATTTGCTTTCAATCTACTTTTATTTGCATCTTTACTTTCTTGCATCTATATCATAAAATACCAAAAATATATTTTATCTTATCATACTATCTCTTTCAGATCTCACTTTCGCAAGTGGCCGCGAAGGGACTGACAACCCCTTTATTGCGTTGGTTACGAGTTCTTAGTTTGTTTGTGTAGGCGCGTGGGACTTTTGAGGAGCCTCCTACTGGATTGATACCTTGGTTCTCGAAAACTGAAGGAAATACTTACGCTACACTTGCTGCATCACCCTCTCCTCTTCGAGGAAAACCAACGCTAGCTCAAGACATAGCAAGAAGAATTTCTGGCGCTGTTGTCGGGGAGGTGTTCGCTCAAGTCAAGACATACCAAGTACCCATCACAAACTCGTCTCCCTCGCATTTACATTATTTGCCATTTGCCTCTTGTTTTCCTCTCCCCCCACTTCACCCTTTCCGTTTTATTCGCCCTCTCTTTCCCAATCTCCTCCTCTCTTTTCCGCTTGCCTCCTTCTGTTTGCTTGTGTGTTGGATTACTTGTTGCCATGGCACAAGATAATACCAAATTGTGTGATTTCTCGAATACCAATAATAATGATTTCCTTAGTACTCCGATTGCTCCTCTTAGTGATGTTGAGTCTTGTGAAATCAATGCTGCTTTGCTGAATCTTGTTATGAAAGATCAATTCCCCGGCCTTTCTAGTGAAGATGCCGCTACTCATCTAAACAATTTTGTTGATTTGTGTGATATGCAAAAGAAGAAAGATACGGATAACAATATTGTCAAATTGAAGTTATTTCTGTTTTCCTTAGGGATTGTGCTAAAGTTTGGTTTTCATCTTTGGCTAAAAATAGTATTGATTCTTGGAACAAGTGCAAAGATGCTTTTATCTCTAAGTATTTTCCTTCCGCTAAGATCATCACTCTTAGGAACAATATTATGAATTTTAAACAACTTGATCATGAGCATGTTGCCCAATCTTGGGAAAGAATGAAATTGATGCTTCGCAATTGCCCTACTCATGGTTTGAATTTATGGATGATCATACAAATTTTTTATGCCGGTTTGAACTTTGCTTCTAGAAATCTCTTAGATTTGGCCGTGGGAGGCACCTTTATGGAAATCACATTAGGAGATGCTAAAAAACTTCTTGATAATATTATGGCTAATTATTCTCAATGGCACACCGAAAGATCTTCTAGTAAAAAAGTGCATGCTATAGAAGAAATCAATGTTTTGAGTGGAAAGATGGATGAACTTATGAAGATGTTTGCTACTAAAAATACTCCTCTTGATCCTAATGATATGCCTTTGTCTTCCTTGATTGAGAATAATAATGAATCTATGGATGTGAATTTTGTTGGTAGGAATAGTTTTGGAAACAATGCTTATAGAGGAAATTTTAATGCTAGACCGTTCTGTTGGAAATATGCCCTAGAGGCAATAATAAAAGGATTATTATTATATTTCCTTGTTCATGATAATTGTCTTTTATTCATGATATAATTGTATTATCCGGAAATCGTAATACACGTGTGAATACATAGACCACAACATGTCCCTAGTGAGCCTCTAGTTGACTAGCTCGTTGATCAACAGATAGTCATGGTTTCCTGACTATGGACATTGGATGTCATTTATAACGGGATCACATCATTAGGAGAATGATGTGATGGACAAGACCCAATCCTAAGCATAGCACAACATCGTGTAGTTCGTTTTGCTAGAGCTTTTCCAATGTCAAGTATCTTTTCCTTAGACCATGAGATCGTGTAACTCCCGGCTTTCGTAAGAGTGCTTTGGGTGTACCAAACGTCACAACGTAACTGGGTGACTATAAAGGTATACTACGAATATCTCCGAAAGTGTCTGTTGGGTTGACACGGATCGAGACTGGGATTTGTCACTTCGTATGACGGAGAGGTATCACTGGGCCCACTCGGTAATGCATCATCATAATGATCTCAAAGTGACCAAGTGTCTGGTCACGGGATCATGCATTATGGTACGAGTAAAGTGACTTGCCGGTAACAAGATTGAACGAGGTATTGGGATACCAATGATCGAATCTCGGGCAAGTAACATACCGATTGACAAAGGGAATTGTATACGGGGTTGCTTGAATCCTCGACATCGTGGTTCATCCGATGAGATCATCGAGGAGCATGTGGGAGCCAACATGGGTATCCAGATCCCGCTGTTGGTTATTGACCGGAGAGTCGTCTTGGTCATGTCTACGTGTCTCCCAAACCCGTAGGGTCTACACACTTAAGGTTCGGTGACGCTAGGGTTGTAGAGATATGAGTATGTAGCAAACCAAAAGTTGTTCAGAGCCCCGGATGAGATCCCGGACGTCACGAGGAGTTCCGGAATGGTCCTGAGGTAAAGAATTATATATGGGAAGTCGAGTTTCGGCATCGGGAGAGTTTCGGGGGTCACCGGTATTGTATCGGGACCACCGGAAGGGTCCCGGGGGGTCCATCGGGTGGGGCCACCTATGCCGGAGGGCCCCATGGGCTAAAGTGGGAGGGGAACCAGCCCCTGGTGGGCTGGTGCGCCCCTCCCCTTGGCCCCCCACTGCGCCTAGGGTTGGGAACCCTAGGGGAGGGGGCGCCTCCACTTGCCTTGGGGGGCAAGTTTCCCCCCTTGGCCGCTGCCCCCCTAGGAGATCCCATCTCCTAGGGCCGGCGCCCCCCTGGGGTCCTATATAAAGAGGCGGGTGGGAGGGCAGCCGCACCCTGACACCTGGCGCCTCCCTTCCCCCCTTGCTACACCTCTCCCTCCCGTAGTCGCTTGGCGAAGCCCTGCCGGATCCCTCCTGCATCCACCACCACGCCGTCGTGCTGCTGGATCTTCATCAACCTCTCCTTCCCCCTTGCTGGATCAAGAAGGAGGAGACGTCACGCTGACCGTATGTGTGTTGAACACGGAGGTGCCGTCCGTGCGGCACTAGGATCTCCGGTGATTTGGATCACGACGAGTACGACTCCCTCAACCTCGTTATCTTGAACGCTTCCGCATGCGATCTACAAGGGTATGTAGATGCACCCCTCTCACTCGTTGCTAGATGCACTCATAGATTGATCTTGGTGAACGTAGGGAAAATTTTATTTTATGCAATGTTCCCCAACAGTGGTATCAGAGCCAGGTTTATGCGTAGTTCTCTATTGCACGAGTAGAACACAAATTTGTTGTGGGCGCAGATGTTGTCAACTTTCTTGCCACTACTAGTCTTATTTTGCTTCAGCAGTATTGTGGGATGAAGCGGCCCGGACTGACCTTACACGTACGCTTACGTGAGACAGGTTCCACCGACTAACATGCACTAGTTGCATAAGGTGGCTAGCGGGTGTCTGTCTCTCCCACTTTAGTTGGAGCGGATTCGATGAAAAGGGTCCTTATGAAGGGTAAATATAAGTTGACAAATCATGTTGTGGGTTTTTCATAGGTAAGAAAACGTTCTTGCTAGAACCCTATTGTAGCCACGTAGAAGATGCAACAACAATTAGAGGACGTCTAACTTGTTTTTGCAGCAATTGCTTTGTGATGTGATATGGCCAAAAGTTGTGATGAATGATGAATGATATATTGTGATGTATGAGATCATGTTCTTGTAATAGGAATCACGACTTGCATGTCGATGAGTATGACAACCGGCATGAGCCATAGGAATTGTCTTAATTATTGTATGACCTGCGTGTCAATGAATTAACACCATGTAATTACTTTACTTTATTGCTAAACCGTTAGCCATAGTAGTAGAAGTAATAGTTGGCGAGCAACTTCATGGAGACACGATGATGGAGATCATGATGATGGAGATCATGGTGTCATGCCGGTGACAAAGATGATCTTGGAGCCCCGAAGATGGAGATCAAAGGAGCTATATGATATTGGCCATATCATGTCACTACTATTTAATTGCATGTGATGTTTATAATGTTTATGCATCTTGTTTACTTAGAACGACGGTAGTAAATAAGATGATCCCTCATAATAATTTCAAGAAAGTGTTCCCCCTAACTGTGCGCCATTGCTAAAGTTTGTCATTTCGAAGCACCACATGATGATCGGGTGTGATAGATTCCTACGTTCACATACAACGGGTGTAAGACAGTTTTACACATGCAAAAACACTTAGGTTAACTTGACGAGCCTAGCATGTACAGACATGGCCTCGGAACACAGAGACAAAAAGGTCGAACATGAGTCGTATGGAAGATACGATCAACATGGAGATGTTCACCGATGATGACTAGTCTGTCTCACGTGATGATCGGACACGGCCTAGTCGACTCGGATCATGTAACACTTAGATGACTAGAGGGATGTCAAATCTGAGTGGGAGTTCATTAAATAATTTGTCATGAACTTAGTCTAAAATCTTTGAAAAATGTCTTGTAGATCAAATGGCCAACGCTCATGTCAACAAGAACTTCAACGCGTTCCTAGAGAAAACCAAGCTAAAAGATGATGGCAGCAACTATACGGACTGGGTCCGGAACCTGAGGATCATCCTCATAGCTGCCAAGAAAACATATGTCCTAGAAGGACCACTAGGTGAAGCACCCTCCCAGAGAACCAAGACATTATGAACGCTTGGCAGTCATGTGCTGATGATTACTCCCTCGTTCAGTGCGGCATGCTTTACAGCTTAGAACCAGGGCTCCAAAAGTGTTTTGAGCAACACGGAGCATATGAGATGTTCGAGGAGCTGAAAATGGTTTTCCAAGCTCATGCCCGGGTTGAGAGATATGAAGTCTCCGACAAGTTCTATAGTTGTAAGATGGAGGAAAATAGTTCTGTTAGTGAGCACATACTCAAAATGTCTGGGTTGCACAACCGCCTGTCCCAGCTGGACATTAACCTCCCGGACGAGGCGGTCATTGACAGAATCCTTCAGTCGCTCCCACCGAGCTACAAGAGCTTTGTGATGAACTACAATATGAAGGGGATGGTGAAAACTATTCCTGAAGTATTTTCAATGCTGAAGTTAGCAGAGGTAGAAATCAAGAAGGAACATCAAGTGTTGATGGTCAATAAAACCACTAAGTTCAAGAAGGGCAAGGGTAAGAAGAACTTCAAGAAGGACGGCAAAGATGTTGCCACGCCCGGCAGCCAGTTGCCGGGAAGAAGTCAAAGAATGGACCCAAGCCTGAGACTGAATGCTTTTATTGTAAAGGGAAGGGTCACTGGAAGCAGAACTGCCCCAAATACTTAGCGGACAAGAAGGCCGACAACACTAAAGGTATATGTGATATACATGTAATTGATATGTACCTTACCAGTACTCGTAGTAACTCCTGTGTATTTGATACCAGTGCCGTTGCTCATATTTGTAACTCACGGCAGGAGCTGCGGAATAAGTGGAGACTGGCGAAGGACGAGGTGACGATGCGCGTCAGGAATGGTTCCAAGGTCGATGTGATCGCCGTCGGCACGCTACCTCTATATTTACCCACGGGATTAGTTTTAAACCTCAATAATTGTTATTTAGTGCCAAGTTTGAGCATGAACATTGTATCTGGATCTCGTTTAATACGAGATGGCTACTCATTTAAATCTGAGAATAATGGTTGTTCTATTTATATGAGAGATATGTTTTATGGTCATGCCCCGATGGTCAATGGTTTAATGAATCTCGAACGTAATGTTACACATATTCATAGTGTGAATACCAAAAGATGTAAAGTTGATGACGATAGTCACATATACTTGTGGCACGCCGCCTTGGTCACATTGGTGTCAAGCGCATGAAGAAGCTCCATGCTAATGGACTTTTAGAGTCTCTCGATTATGAATCATTTGACACATGCGAACCATGCCTCATGGGCAAAATGACCAAGACTCCATTCTCTGGAACAATGGGGCGAGCAACCAACTTATTGGAAATCATACATACTGATGTGTGTCGTCCAATGAGCGTTGAGGCTCGCGGAGGATATCGTTATGTTCTCACTCTCACTGATGACTTAAGTAGATATGGGTATGTCTACTTGATGAAACACAAGTCTGAGACCTTTGAAAAGTTCAAGGAATTTCAGAATGAAGTAGAGAATCAACGTGACAGAAAGATAAAAGTCTTACGATCAGATCGTGGAGGAGAATATTTAAGTCACGAATTTGGTACGCACTTAAGAAAATGTGGAATCGTTTCACAACTCATGCCGCATGGAACACCTCAACGTAATGGTGTGCCCGAACGTCGTAATCGCACTCTATTGGATATGGTGCAATCTATGATGTCTCTTAACGATTTACCGCTATCATTTTGGGGATACGCTCTAGAGACAGCTACATTAACTTTAAATAGGGATTCATCTAAATCCGTTGAGATGACACTGTATGAATTATGGTTTGGGAAGAAACCTAAGATGCCGTTCCTAAAAGTTTGGGGATGTGATGCTTATGTCAAGAAACTTCAACCTGAAAAGCTCGAACCCAAGTCGGAAAAATGCGTCTTCATAGGATACCCTAAGGAAACCATTGGGTATACCTTCTACCTTAGATCCGAAGGCAAGATCTTTGTTGCCAAGAACGAATCCTTTCTGGAAAAAGAGTTTCTCTCGAAAGGAGTAAGTGGGAGGAAAGTAGAACTCGATGAAGTACTACCTCTTGAACCGGAAAGTAGTGCAGCTCAGGAAAATGTTCCTGTGGTGCCTACACCAACTGGAGAGGAAATTAATGATGATGATCAAGGTACTTCGGATCAAGTTGCTACTGAACTTCGTAGGTCCACAAGGACACGTTCCACACCAGAGTGGTATGGCAACCCTGTCCTAGAAATCATGTTGTTAGACAACGGTGAACCTTCGAACTATGAAGAAACGATGGCGGGCCCAGATTCCAACAAATGGCTTGAAGCCATGCAATCCGAGATAGAATCAATGTATGAAAACAAAGTATGGACTTTGACAGACTTGCCCGATGATCGGCGAGCGATAGAAAACAAATGGATCTTTAAGAAGAAGACGGACGCAGATGGTAATGTTACCATCTATAAAGCTCGACTTGTCGCTAAGGGTTATCGGCAAGTTCAAGGGGTTGACTACGATGAGACTTTCTCTCCTGTAGCAAAGTTGAAGTCCGTCCGAATCATGTTAGCAATTGCCGCATACTATGATTATGAGATATGGCAGATGGACGTCAAAACGGCATTCCTTAACGGCTATCTTAAGGACGAACTGTATATGATGCAGCCGAAAGGTTTTGTCGATCCTAAGAATGCTAACAAGGTATGCAAACTCCAGCGATCCATTTATGGGCTGGTGCAAGCATCTCAGAGTTGGAACATTCGCTTTGATGAGATGATTAAAGCGTTTGGGTTTATGCAGACTTATGGAGAAGCCTGCGTTTACAAGAAAGTGAGTGGGAGCTCTGTAGCATTTCTCATATTATATGTAGATGACATACTTTTGATGGGAAATGATATAGAACTTTTGGATAGCATTAAGCCTACTTGAATAAGTGTTTTTCAACGAAGGACCTTGGAGAAGCTTCTTACATATTAGGCATCAAGATCTATAGGGATAGATCGAGACGCCTCATAGGTCTTTCACAAAGCACATACCTTGATAAGATATTGAAGAAGTTCAATATGGATTAGTCCAAGAAAGGGTTCTTGCCTGTATTGCAAGGTGTGAGATTAAGCTCGGCTCAATGCCCGACCACGGCAGAAGATAAAGAAGAGATGAGTGTCATCCCCTATGCCTCATCCATAGGATCTATTATGTATGCCATGCTGTGTACCAGACCTGATGTAAACCTTGCCGTAAGTTTGATAGGAAGGTACCAAAGTAATCCCGGCAAGGAACACTGGACAGCGGTCAAGAATATCCTGAAGTACCTGAAAAGGACAAAGGACATGTTTCTCGTCTATGGAGGTGACGAAGAGCTCGTCATAAAGGGTTACGTCGACGCTAGCTTCGACACAGATCTGGATGACTCTAAGTCACAAACCGGATACGTGTATATGTTGAATCGTGGAGTAGTAAGCTGGTGCAGTTGCAAGCAGAGCGTCGTGGCGGGATCTACATGTGAAGCGGAGTACATGGCAGCCTCGGAGGCAGCGCATGAAGCAATATGGATGAAGGAGTTCATCACCGACCTAGGAGTCATACCCAATGCGTCGGGGCCAATCACTCTCTTCTGTCACAACACTGGAGCTATTGCCCTTGCCAACGAGCCCAGGTTTCACAAGAAGACCAGGCACATCAAGCGTCGTTTCAACTCCATCCGTGAAAATGTTCAAGATGGAGACATAGATATTTGCAAAGTACATACGAATCTGAATGTCGCAGATCCGTTGACTAAACCTCTTCCGCGAGCAAAACATGATCAACACCAGAACTCTATGGGTGTTCGATTCATCACAATGTAACTAGTTTATTGACTCTAGTGCAAGCGGGAGACTATTGGAAATATGCCCTAGAGGCAATAATAAAAGGATTATTATTATATTTCCTTGTTCATGATAATTGTCTTTTATTCATGCTATAATTGTATTATCCGGAAATCGTAATACACGTGTGAATGCATAGACCACAACATGTCCCTAGTGACCCTCTAGTTGACTAGCTCGTTGATCAACAGATAGTCATGGTTTCCTGACTATGGACATTGGATGTCATTGATAACAGGATCACATCATTAGGAGAATGATGTGATGGACAAGACCCAATCCTAAGCATAGCACAAGATCATGTAGTTCGTTTTGCTAGAGCTTTTCCAATGTCAAGTATCTTTTCCTTAGACCATGAGATCGTGTAACTCCCGGATTTCGTAAGAGTGCTTTGGGTGTACCAAACGTCACAACGTAACTGGGTGACTATAAAGGTATACTACGGGTATCTCCGAAAGTGTCTGTTGGGTTGACACGGATCAAGACTGGGATTTGTCACTCCGTATGACGGAGAGGTATCACTGGGCCCACTCGGTAATGCATCATCATAATGAGCTCAAAGTGACCAAGTGTCTGTTCACAGGATCATGCATTACGGTACGAGTAAAGTGACTTGCCGGTAACGAGATTGAACGAGGTATTGGGATACTGACGATCGAATCTCGGGCAAGTAACATACCGATTGACAAAGGGAATTGTATACGGGGTTGCTTGAATCCTCGACATCGTGGTTCATCCGATGAGATCATCGAGGAGCATGTGGGAGCCAACATGGGTATCCAGATCCCGCTGTTGGTTATTGACCGGAGAGCCGTCTCGGTGATGTCTACGTGTCTCCCGAACCCGTAGGTTCTACACACTTAAGGTTCGGTGACGCTAGGGTTGTAGAGATATGAGTATGCAGCAAACCAAAAGTTTTTCGGAGTCCCGGATGAGATCCCAGACGTCACGAGGAGTTCCGGAATGGTCCGGAGGTAAAGAATTATATATGGGAAGTCGAGTTTCGGCCATCGGGAGAGTTTCGGGGGTCACCGGTATTGTATCGGGACCACCGGAAGGGTCCCGGGGGGTCCACCGGGTGGGGCCACCTATCCCGGAGGGCCCCATGGGCTAAAGTGGGAGGGGAACCAGCCCCTGGTGGGCTGGTGCGCCCCCCTGGGGCCCCCTCTGCGCCTAGGGTTGGGAACCCTAGGGGAGGGGGCGCCTCCACTTGCCTTGGGGGGCAAGTTTCCCCCCTTGGCACCGCCCCCACTAGGAGATCCCATCTCCTAGGGCCGGCACCCCCCTAGGGATCCCTATATAAAGAGGGGGGTGAGAGGGCAGCCGCACCCTGACATCTGGCGCCTCCCTTCCCCCTTGGTACACCTCTCCCTCCCGTAGTTGCTTGGCGAAGCCTTGCCGGATCCCTGCTGCATCCACCACCACATCGTCGTGCTGCTGGATATTCATCAACCTCTCCTTCCCCCTTGCTGGATCAAGAAGGAGGAGACATCACGCTGACCGTACGTGTGTTGAACGCGGAGGTGTCGTCCGTTCGGCGCTAGGATCTCCGGTGATTTGGATCATGACGAGTACGACTCCCTCAACCTCGTTCTCTTGAACGCTTCCCGCGCGATCTACAAGGGTATGTAGATGCACCCCTCTCACTCGTTGCTAGATGAACTCATAGATTGATCTTGGTGAACGTAGGAAAATTTTTATTTTATGCAACGTTCCCCAACACGTTCCCTAGTAATTCCTCTAATAATTATGGAAATTCCTACAATAATTCTTATGGTAATTTTAATAAGATGCCCTCTGATTTTGAGAATAGTGTGAAAGAATTTATGATTTCTCAAAAGAATTTTAATGCTTTGCTTGAAGAAAAATTGCTCAAAGTTGATGATTTGGCTAGGAACATTGATAGACTTTCGCTTGATGTTGATTCTCTTAAACTTAGACCTTCTCCTGCTAAGCATGATATCAATGAGTCTCTCAAAGTAATGAGAATTTCCATTGACGAGTGCAAGGAAAGAACCGCTAGATTGCGTGCTAAGAAAGATAGCTTTATAAAAGCGTGTTCTTCTAGTTTCTGTGAAAATAATGATGAGGATCTTAAAGTTATTGATGCGACTCCTATTAGATCTATGTTTTGCAATATGATTTTTGATGATTATGGGACTGATGATGAATCAACTTTGGCTAGAAGGCGTCCCAAGAATTCGGAGTCTTTGGATCTTAATGCTAAATTTGGTAAAAGAGAGATTGGAGAATCCTCAACTTCTAATAATGTCGAACCTACTATCTCAGATTTCAAGGAATTTGATTATGATAATTGCTCTTTAAAAGGTTGTATTTCCTTGTTGCAATCCGTTGTTAATTCTCCTCATGCTTATAGTCAAAACAAAGCTTTTACCAAACATATTGTTGATGCCATGATGCAATCTTATGATGAAAAACTTAATTTGGAAGTTTCTATACCTAGAAAACTTAATGATGGGTGGGAACCTACTATAAAGATTAGAATTAAAGATTTTGAGTGTTTTGCTTTGTGTGATTTGGGTGCTAGTGTTTCCACAATTCCGAAAACTTTATGTGATATTCTAGATTTCCATGATCTTGATGATTGTTCTTTAAATTTGCACCTTGCGGATTCCACCATTAAAAAGCCTATGGGAAGGATCATTGATGTTCTTATTGTTTCAAATAGAAATTTGGTGCCCGTAGATTTTATCGTTCTTGATATAGATTGCAATCTTTCTTGCCCTATTATTCTTGGTAGACCTTTCCTTAGAACGATTGGTGCGATTATCGATATGAAAGAAGGGAACATTAGATTCCAATTCTCTTAAAGAAAGGCATGGAGCACTTTCCAAGAAATAAAGTCAAATTACCTTATGAATCTATCATGCGTGCTACTTATGAATCAAGTGCCAAAGATGGCACTCGTTAGATCTACCCTTGCTTTTATGCCTAGCTAGGGGCGTTAAACGATAGCGCTAGTTGGGAGGCAACCCAATTTTCTTTATGTTCTTTGTTTTTGTTCCTGTTTAGTGTTAAGTTTTGTTTCTACTTTCTGTTTAGATGTGTTTTTATCTTTTGTTTAGTGTTTGTGCCAAGTAGAACCTATAGGATAAACTATGATGATGGTTGATTTGATTCTGCTGAAAAACAGAAACTTTGCGCTCACGAGAAACAATTCAATAAATCACAGAAACGTGATTTTGCATTGATTATTTTTGCTGCTGATCAATACACAAATTTTCCAGTACGTCCTATTTTGGTAGGATTTTTAGAGTTCCAGAAGTTTGCATTAGTTACAGATTGCTACAGACTGTTCTGTTTTTGACAGATTCTGTTTTTTGTGTGTTGTTTGCTTATTTCAATGCATCTATGGCTAGTAACTCAGTCTATGAACCATAAAGAAGTTGGAATACAGTAGGTTTAACACCAAAATAAATAAATAATGAGTTCATTGCAGTACCTTATGTGGTGGTTTTTTTTTTCACTAACGAAGCTTATAAGATTTCCTGTTGAGTTTTGTGTTGTGAAGTTTTCAAGTTTTGGGTAAAGCTGTTATGGACTATGTAATAAAGAGTGGAAAGATCCTAAGCTTGGGGATTCCCAAGGCACCCCAATATATTCAAGAATAGCCAAAATCCTAAGCTTGGGGATGCCCCGGGAAGGCATCCCCTCTTTCATCTTCGTTCATTGGTAACTTTACTTGGAGCTATATTTTTATTCACCACATGATATGTGTTTTGCTTGGAGCATCATGTATTATATTAGTCTTTGCTTGTTAGTTTACCACAATCAGCCTTGTTGTAACACACCTTTTGGGAGAAGCCTATTTGATTAGAATTTGCTAGAATACTCTATGTGCTTAACTTATATCTTTTGAGCTTGATAGTTTTTGTTCTAGTGCTTCACTTATATCTTTTAGAGCGTGGTGGTGGATTAATTTTGAAGAAATTGCTAGTATCTCATGCTTCACTTATATTATTTTGAGAGTCTTTTAGAACAGCATGGTATTTGCTATGGTTATAATTTGGTCCTAGAGTGATGAGCATCCAAGTTGGGTATAATAAAAACTATCATAGAAAGTGAACTAGATGCTATGATCAATTTGATACTAGATAATTGTTTTGAGATATGGAGGTAGTGATATTAAAGTCATGCTAGTTGGGTGATTATGAATTTAAAGAATGCTTGTGTTGAAGTTAGCAAGTCCCGTAGCATGCACATATGGTTAAAGTTATGTAACAAATTTGAAGCATGAAGTGTACCTGGCTTGTGCATCCTTATGAGTGGCGGTCGGGGACGAGCGATGGTCTTTTCCTACCAATCTATCCCCCTAGGAGCATGCATGTAGTACTTGGTTTTTGATGACTTCTAAATTTTTGCAATAAGTATATGAGTTCTTTTGACTAATGTTGAGTCCATGGATTATACGCACTTTTACCTTTCCACCATTGCTAGCCTCTTCGGTACTGTGCATTGCCCTTTCTCACCTTGAGAGTTGGTGCAAACTTCGCCGGTGCATCCAAACCCCGTGATATGATACGCTCTATCACACATAAACCTCCTTATATCTTCCTCAAAACAGCCACCATACCTACCTATTATGGCATTTCCATAGCCATTCCGAGATATATTGCCATGCAACTTTCCACCGTTCCGTTTATCATCATCATGACATACATTACTTTTGTCATATTGCCATTGCATGATCATGTAGTTGACATCGTAGCCACCATGCATTATTTTTCATACATGTCACTCTTGATTCATTGCACCATCCCGATACACCGCCGGAGCCATTCATATAGAGTCATATCTTGTTCTAGCTTCGAGTTGTAATTCATATGTTCTAATCAATAAAAGTGTGATGATCATAATTTTTAGAGCATTGCCCAAAGAAATAAAAAGAAGAAAGGCCAAAGGAAAAAAAAGAAAGGCCCAAAAAAAGGAAAAAAAATAAATAAATAAAAAGGGCAATGCTACTATCTCTTTTCCACACTTGTGCTTTAAAGTAGCACCTTGTTCTTCATGTAGTGAGTCTCATATATTGTGCTTCAAAGTAGCACCATGTTTTTCATATAGTGAGTCTCATAAGTTATCTTTTTCATACTAGTGGGATTTTTTCATTATAGAACTTGGCTTGTATATTCCTACGATGGGCTTCTTCAAATGCCCTAGGTCTTCGTGAGCAAGCAAGTTGGATGCACACCCACTAGTTTTCTTTTGTTGAGCATTCATTTATAGCTCTAGTGCATCCGTTGCATGGCAATCCCTACTCCTCATGTTGACATCAATTAATGGGCATCTCCATAGCCCATTGATTATCCTCGTCAATGTGAGACTTTCTCCTTTTTGTCTTCTCCACACAATCCCCATCATCATATTCTATTCCACCCATAGTGCTATATCCATGGCTCATGCTCATGTATTGCGTGAAGGTTGAAAAAGTTTGAGATTATTTAAGTATGAAACAATTGCTTGGCTTGTCATCGGGGGTATAGAAGTTGGGAACATCTTTGTGTGACGAAAATGAAGCATAGCCTAACTATATGATTTTGTAGAGATGAACTTTCTTTTGCCATGTTATTTTGAGAAGACATGATTACTTTGATTAGTATGCTTGAAGTGTTACTATTTCTTTTATCGATATGAACTTTTATTTTGAATCATTTGGATCTGAACATTCATGCCACAATAAAGAAAATTACATTGAGAATTATGCTAGGTAGCATTCCACATCAAAAATTCTCTTTTTATCATTTACCTACTCGAGGACGAGCAGGAATTAAGCTTGGGATGCTTGATACGTCTCCAACGTATCTATAATTTTTGATTGTTCCATGTTATTATATTACCTGTTTTGGATGTTTATGGGCTTTATTTTATACATTATTATCATTTTTGGGACTAACCTACTAACCGGAGGCCCAGCCCATATTGCTGTTTTTTTTCCTATTTCAGTATTTCGAAGAAAAGGAATATCAAACGGAGTCCAAAAGGAATGAAACCTTCGGGAACGTGATTTTTGGAACGAACAAGATCCGGAGAGCTTGGACTACAAGTCAGGAAACAGCCAGAGCCTCCACGAGATAGGAGGGCGCGCCCCCCTGTAGGGCGCGCCCCCTGTCTTGTGGGACCCTCGGGCATCCACCGACATACCTCTTCCTCCTATATATACCTACGGACCCCGAAAACATCCAGGGGCACCACGAAACACAATTTCCACCACCGTAACCTTCTGTATCCGCGAGATCCCATCTTGGAGCCTTCGCCGGCACTCTGCCGGAGGGGGAATCGACCATGGAGGGCCTCTACATAAACATCCTTGCCCCTCCTATGAGTTGTGAGTAGTTTACCACAGACCAAAGGGTCCATAGTTATTAGCTAGATGGCTGATACGTCTCCAACGTATCTACTTTTCCAAACACTTTTGCCCTTGTTTTGGACTCTAACTTGCATGATTTGAATGAAACTAACCCAGACTGACGCTGTTTTCAGCAGAACTACCATGATGTTGTTTTATGTGTAGAAAAGAAAAGTTCTCGGAATGACCTGCAAATCTACAGAGGGACTTTTCAGAATTAATAAGATTTTTTGGCGAAAGAATCAAGGCCAGGGGGCCCAGGGCCTGTCCACGAGACAGGGGGCGCCCCCCTTAGGGCGCGCCCCCTATCTCGTGGGGGCCCCCGGACCTCCTCCGACCTCAACTCCAACTCCATATATACCGTCTCGCGGAGAAAAAAATCAGAGAGAAAGTTTCATCGCGTTTTACGATACGGAGCCGCCGCCAAGCCCTAATCTCTCTCGGGAGGGCCGATCTGGAGTCCGTTCGGGGCTCCGGAGAGGGGGATTCATCGCCGTCGTCATCATCAACCATCCTCCATCACCAATTTCATGATGCTCCCGCCGTGTGTGAGTAATTCCATCATAGTCTTGCTGGACGGTGATGGGTTGGATGAGATTTACCATGTAATCAAGTTAGTTTTGTTAGGGTTTGATCCCTAGTATCCAGTATGTTCTGAGATTGATGTTGCTATGACTTTTCTATGCTTAATGCTTGTCACTAGGGCCCGAGTGCCATGATTTCAGATCTGAACCTATTATGTTTTCATGAATATATGTGTGTTCTTGATCCTATCTTGCAAGTCTATAGTCACCTATTATGTGTTATGATCCGACAACCCCGAGGTGACAATAATCGGGACACTTCTCGGTGATGACCGTAGTTTGAGGAGTTCATGTATTCACCATGTGTTAATGCTTTGGTCCGGTTCTCTATTAAAAGGAGGCCTTAATATCCCTTAGTTTCCACTAGGACCCCGCTGCCACGGGAGGGTAGGACAAAAGATGTCATGCAATTTCTTTTCTATAAGCACGTGTGACTATTTACGGAATACATGCCTACGTTACATTGACGAACTGGAGCTAGTTATATATCACCCTATGTTATAACTATTGCATGAGGAATCGCATCTGGCATAATTATCCATCACTGATCCATTGCCTACGAGCTTTTCATATATTGTTCTTCGCGTATTTACTTTTCCGTTGCTACTGTTACAACTACTACAAAAACCCAAAAACATTTATCTTTATTGTTGCTACTGTTACCATTACTATCATACCACTCTTGCTACTAAATACTTTGCTACAGATACTAAGTTATCCAGGTGTGTTTGAATTGACAACTCAACTGCTATACTCAAAATATTCTTTGGCTCCCCTTGTGTCGAATCAATAAATTTGGGTTGTACTTCACCCTCGAAAGCTGTTGCGATCCCCTACACTTGTGGGTTATCAAGACTAATTTCTGGCACTGTTGCTTGGGAGCATAGCTCTATTCTTTGAGTCACTTGGGATTTATATCTGTTGATCACTATGAAGAACTTGAAAGACGCTAAGACCAAGATTTTGCCCTCAACTACGAGGGGAGGTAAGGAACTGCCATCTAGCTCTGCACTAGATTCTCCTTTCGTTATTAGTAGGCTTGCGACACCTAAACCTGCTACTGCTATGAATTCTGATATGTCGCATGTTATTGATGATGCCACTTCTGCTATGCATGATGAAACTACTTCTGTGCGTGATACTACTTTGCCATTAGGTGAATTTCTTGATGAACAACTTGCTAGAGTTAGGGGGAATGAAAATGTTGAAGAACCTATTATTGATGATAGTGATGATGAATGTTCCCCTAATGATTATGTATTACCTATTGTTCCTAAGGGTTATGTTATGAACAAAGAAGCTGCTGAAGCTATTCTTGCTTGCAATGATAGAAATGATCTTAAGAAATTATTAGCTAAATGGAAGCAGCAGTCTCTTAATGCTAGAATGAAACCCGATCCTAGTTTTGCTACTTCACCTATCTGTGTTACTGATAAGGATTATGAATTCTCTGTTGATCCTGATATTATTACTTTAGTTGAATCTGATCCTTTTTATGGCCTTGAATCTGAAACTGTTGTGGCACATCTTACCAAGTTGAATGACATAGCCACCCTATTTACTCATGATGAGAAGTCTCGCTATTTATATATCCTTAAGATATTTCCGTTCTAATTAAAGGGTGATGCTAAGACTTGGTATAATTCTCTTGCTCCTGGTTATGTGCGTAGTCCCCAGGATATGATTTATTACTTCTCTGCTAAATATTTCCTTGCTCATAAGAAACAAGCTGCCTTGCGGGAAATATATAATTTTGTGCAAATCAAAGAAGAGAGTCTCCCACAAGCTTGGGGGAGGCTTCTCCGGTTGCTTTATGCTTTGCCCGATCATCATCTTAAGATAAATGAAATACTTGATATCTTTTATAATGGACTAACCAATGCTTCCAAGGACCACTTGGATAGTTGTGTTAGTTGTGTTTTCAAGGAAAGAACAGTCGACGAAGCTGAAATATTATTGAATAATATGTTGACTAATGAAAATAATTGGACTCTTCCCGAACCAGTTCCTGAAGTAATTCCTGAACCAATTAAGCCAACTCCTGAGCCTATTCCTAAACCCACTCCGAAGAAGAGAGGTGTTTTATTCCTTAGTCCTGAAGATATGCAAGAGGCAAAGAAATCAATGAAAGAAAAAGGTATTAGAGCTAAAGATGTTAAGAATTTACCACCTATTGAAGAAATACATGGTCTGAATATACCGCCTGAAGAACTACATTGTCTTGATAACCCGACACAGGTAGTAAAGGTAAATTCTCTCTATAGATATGATAAAGTTGAAATACCCTCTACTAAATTTCATAGCCCATGCTTAGATGAATTTGATGACTTTATGGCTAGACAAGAAAGTTTTAATGCTTATGTTGGTAGAGAGTTAAAGAATAATGCTTTCGAGATAGGATGCGTAGGTGATAATCTGGCTAGAGTTAAAGATGAACTTCATCGCGTTAGCAAATATGCTTCTATGGTTGCTACTCAAGCTGAGCAAGTGCTCAAGGCTCAAAATGATTTGCTTGATGAATTGAATAATAACAATGACTCTGTCGTTAGAGTGGCTACTAGAACTGGTAGAATGACTCAGGAACCTTTGTATTCTGAAGGCCACCCTAAAAGGATTGAACAAGACTCTCAGAATAATAATCTAGATGTTCCTAGTTCTTCTAAGAAGAAGAAAAAGAAAAATGATAGGACTTTGCAAACTTCTAGTGAACCTAATATTGAAACACTTGAGAATCCCAATAATACTTCTATCTCTGATGCTGAAACGCAATCAGGTGATGAACATGAACCTGATGATAATGCTAACAATGATGTTCATGTGGATGCTCAACCTAGTAATAACAATGACGTAGAGATTGAACCTGCTGTTGATCTTGATAACCCACAATCAAAGAATCAATGTTATGATAAGAGAGATTTTGTTGCTAGGAAGCACGGTAAAGAAAGAGAACCATGGGTTCAGAAACCCATGCCCTTTCCTCCTAAACAATCCAAGTCAAAGGATGATGAGGATTTTGAGCGCTTTGCTGAAATGATTAGACCTATTTTCTTACGTATGCACTTAACTAATATGCTTAAAGTAAATCCTTATGATAAATACATGAAGGATATCATCACAAATAAAAGAAAGATACCGGAAGCTGAAATTTCCATGATGCTTGCTAATTACACTTTTAAGGGTGGAATACCAAAGAAACTTGGAGATCCGGGTGTTCCAACTATACCATGCTCCATTAAAAGAAATTATGTTAGAACTGCTTTATGTGATCTTGGAGCCGGTGTTAGTGTTATGCCTCTCTCTTTATATCGTAGACTTGAATTGAATAAGTTGACACCTACTGAAATATCTTTGCAAATGGATAATAAATCAACTGCTATACCTGTCGGTATTAGTGAGGATGTGCCTGTTGTGGTTGCAAATGTCCCTATCTTAACGGACTTTGTTATTCTTGATATTCCCGAGGACGATAGTATGTCTATTATCCTTGGTAGACCTTTTCTTAATACTGCAGGGGCTGTTATTGATTGCAACAAAGGCAATGTCACTTTTCATGTTAATGGCAATGAGCATACGGTACACTTTCCGAGGAAACAATCTCAAGTTCATAGCATAAATACTATTGAAAAAGTTCCAACTATCATTTTTGGATATTTTGAATTTCCTCTTCCTACTGTCAAGAAAAAGTATGGTATTCTTATTGTTGGGGATTTTCATATCCCCGTTGAGGTAACTTAGTGTTATTCGAAATTTCTCCGGTTCTGTGTTATTCGGAATGAGTTTGTTAACAAGACTTGATCAACCTTGTTAGTGGGTTCATTTTGATGACCACGAGATGGACGAAACTAGAAGGCACAACCTTCTGTACCCTCTTTTTACTTTCTGTTATTTAGATTTAATAAAGCAAAATAGTATTATCCGTCTGTTTTCTGAATTATCCGTGCAATAAAAAATAGTCCAAAAATAAAAGTGCTCCAAATGCCCTGCAAATTTAGTATGATTTTTTCTGGAATATTTGAGGATTTTAGGCACTGAAAACACTACAAAAGGGGCAAGCACCAGGAGAGGAGAGAGGAGGGCGCCCCCCTGTAGGGCGTGCCCCCCTGTCTCGTGGGTCCCTGGTGGCTCCCCTCCACTTATGCTAGCACCCACACACTCCATCTTCTACCCAAAAAAATCCCCATCCAGCTCAAGCACGAGTTCTAGCTCGTTTTGCTGAGATTTTCGATCTCTTAGCTCAAAGCTCCATTCACAAAACTGCTTTGGGAGATTGTTGCTTGGTATGTGACTCCTCCATTGGTCCAATTAGTTTTTGTTTTAGTGATTTATTCATTGCAAATCCTTGCTGTCTTGGTGACCCTGTTCTTGAGCTTGCATGTCAAATTTTTGAGGTTCCAAGTAATTCTAATGCATGATATGGGCTCTAGGCACTTGTAGGAGTAGTTGCTATCAATCTTGTTTAGTTTTATGCACTTTTATTTTGAAGTTGCTAAAATTTCAGAAAATTTCAGAAAATGTTGAGGAAACTTTTGAGGGGCTCTTCTAGCCAAAGCTCCCAAGAAAACAAGCTAAAGAGAAGGAAAAGGCCAAGTATCATCTGCCTCGCTTAACGGAAGTACTACCGTGTGAATGGCCATGTGATGATTTCTTGAGAGAGGCTGGAATTTATGAAGACTTTTGTGCTTTAATCGAGACTGCGGGCCTCACCGGTTTCATCAATAACCGAATCGATCAGTATCTCTTACTCACCAATACTTTCATGCAAAACTTTTATTTTTATCCTAAGAAGTCACCGCCTGAAGTGTCATTTTATTTATATGACGAGTTCAAAGAAATGTCTTTACATCATTTTTGCATGGTATGTAGGATACCTTATGAGGGAGGACTAGAGGAACCCCATCGTGAAGATGTGGCTGGCTTTGTTAATATTATTGATGTAGAAGAGCCAAAGAAGGGTTCCGAAGCAAAAGTCTCTAGCATACACTTTCCTGTTTTAGGCTACTTTGCCATATTTGCTAGTAGATGCTTGATCGGTCGTGGGAATAGTGGAAACTTGAGTGTTCCTGATATTATCATTCTTCAACATGCTTTGCTTGGAGACAATAGTTTTAATATGGGTGCCGTCGTTGCTAAACGGCTAGCCCTTAATCGTACAAAAGGCCCCGTATTTGGAGGTATCTATGTTGCACGTCTTGGTAGACATTTTCAGATACCCATTAGGCACCATGAGGAAAAGGAGACTAAATTTCCCCCTCACATTTTAGATTACAAGAGCATGGTAGCACATAAGTTTATTGTTGATAACGAAGATAGGATGCTCTTGTATAAACTTAGATTCAATAAGAAACACTTTGAGATTATTATCTTGCCTACACCTCTGTTGTTTGATTTGCTTGCAGAAAAATTTCTTGTCACACCGGAGGCGGTAAACAATCATCGAGCTCAAGCTTTTACTCCAGAACCTGAACCTGAACCGGAACCTGAGCTGGACCCCTATCGTGCATCATCTGTCCAGTGAGATCCGGAGATGACCAACCAGTGGTATCCTGATTACACCTCTCACTACAACGGAGAGAGTAGCGGTGGTCCTTGGTACTAAACCAACTTAGGCCAAAAGCCTAAGCTTGGGGGGTACGTATTTCTCACCGACTTTACATTCATGTTCACACACTAGTCGTCGGCGCTCATACTCTTTCATTGTATTACCCATGCTAGTTTAAATTCCTTTTTCTACTCTTCTTCTTGTGTGTTCGATAAACCTTGAGAAAAACCAAAAAATAGTTAGTTTAATTTCCTTGCCTGTAGTAGGAATTAAAATGAAAAAACCAAAAAGATTTCTCGTTCTTCTTTTACTTGTTGGGAGCTTTCCCGTGTAAATAGTTTTATTTTCTTTTCTTTCCTTTGGGGATCGAGAAGACCATATTGAAAATGCTTAGTGGCTCTCATATGCATGATTGTTTATTTAATTAGAGCCCATATTACTTGCTTTCTCTCTTGAGTTGAATGCTTGCAGATTCCAGCTTAGTCCAATGCACGTACACTCTTATTATTATACACATCGTTCGGTCGGGCGAGTGAAAGGCAATAATGACGATATATGATGGACTTATTGGGATGAGAAAAGCTGGTATGAACTTGACCTCTCTTGTTTTTGTAAATACGATGATTCATCGTTCCCGAGTCAGCTATTATGAAGTAAACATATTTGCAATGACATTCAGAGATTATAGTTACTTGTGCCATGCTTGATTAGCTATGAGTTATAATGGTTTACCTTGCGTGCCAACATGCTATTAGAATGATTATGATGTGGTATGATGGGATGGTATCCTCCTTTAAATGAATTGAGTGACTCGACTTGGCACATGTTCACGCATGTAGTTGAATCAAATCAACGCAGCCTTCATGATATTTATGTTCATGGTGGATTATATCCTACTCATACTTGTACTTGGTGTGAATTAATTTTAATGCATGCTTACGACTGTTGTCGCTCTCTCAGTTGGTCGCTTCCCAGTCTTTTGCTAGCCTTCACCTGTACTAAGCGGGAATACTGCTTGTGCATCCAAACTCCTTAAACCCCAAAGTTGTTCCATATGAGTCCACTATACCTTCCTATATGCGGTATCTACCTGCCGTTCCAAGTAAATTTGTATGTGCCAAACTGCAAACCTTCAAATGAAATTCTGTTTTGTATGCTCGAGCAGCTCATGTAACAACTAGGACTTCCTATATCTTCCATGCTAGGTGGGTTATTCTTAGAGGAGTGGACTCCGCTCCTCATTCACGAGAAAGGGCCGGTAACCAGGATGCCCAGTCCCATGATCCAAAAAGATCAAAGCAAATCAAAATAATTAAACAAAACTCCCCCAGGGCTGTTGTATGTTGGAGGCACTCGTTGTTTCGAGCAAGCCATGGATTGATGCTTGTTGGTGGTTGGGGGAGTATAAACCTTTACCATTCTGTTTGGGAACTGCCTATAATGCATTTAGTGTGGAAGATACAGCCATCTCATAGGTGTTGCGTTGACAGTGAAAGTATGCCGCTCAAAATGTTATTCAATCTCTATTTTAAAATTGAGCTCTGGCACCTCTACAAATCCATGCTTCCCTCTGCGAAGGGCCTATCTATTTACTTTTATGTTGAGTCATCACCCTTCTTATTTAAAAGCACCCGCTGGAGAGCGCACTGTCATTTGCATTCATTATTATTGGTTTATATTGGGTATGACTTGACTGGATCTCTTTTACCATGAATTACAATGTTTAGTCAGTCCTTGATCTTTAAAGGTGCTCTGCATTTATGTTTTGCGGTCTCGGAAAGGGCTAGTGAGATACCATTTTTTTATATCATGTTATGATTATTTTGAGAAAGTGTTGTCATCCGAGTTTTATATTATGACTCGCTAGATGATTATGCTATTGATGTGAATAATTGTGAGACCTATGTGTTATTGTGAGTATGGTTAGTTCGTAAGATTTGCTGAAACTTGAATGCTGGCTTTTCATGTTTACAACAACAAGAGCAAACAGAGTTTGTAAAAGTTTTTCTTTATCACTTTCAGTATATCAACTGAATTGCTTGAGGACAAGCAAAGGTTTAAGCTTGGGGGAGTTGATATGTCTCCAACGTATCTACTTTTCCAAACACTTTTGCCCTTGTTTTGGACTCTAACTTGCATGATTTGAATGAAATTAACCCGGACTGGCGCTGTTTTCAACAGAACTACCATGATGTTGTTTTATGTGTAGAAAAGAAAAGTTCTCAGAATGACCTGCAAATCCATAGAGGGACTTTTCAGAATTAATAAGAATTTTTGGCGAAAGAATCAAGGCCAGGGAGGCCAGGGCCTGTCCATGAGACAGGGGGGCGCTCCCCCCCCCCCAGGGCGCGCCCCCCTATCTCGTGGGACCCTCGGACCTCCTCCGACCTCAACTCCAACTCCATATATACCGTCTCGCGGAGAAAAAAATCAGAGAGAAAGTTTCATCGCATTTTACGATACGGAGCCACCGCCAAGCCCTAATCTCTCTTGGGAGGGCTGATCTGGAGTCCGTTCGGGGCTCCGGAGAGGGGGATTCGTCGCCGTCGTCATCATCAACCATGCTCCATCACCAATTTCATGATGCTCACCACCGTGTGTGAGTAATTCCATTGTAGGCTAGCTGGACGGTGATGGGTTGGATGAGATTTACCATGTAATCAAGTTAGTTTTGTTAGGGTTTGATCCCTAGTATCCACTATGTTCTGAGATTGATGTTGCTATGACTTTGCTATGCTTCATGCTTGTCACTAGGGCCCGAGTGCCATGATTTCAGATCTGAACCTATTATGTTTTCATGAATATATGTGTGTTCTTGATCCTATCTTGCAAGTCTATAGTCACCTATTATGTGTTATGATCCGACAACCCCGAAGTGACAATAATCGGGACACTTCTCGGTGATGACTGTAGTTTGAGGAGTTCATGTATTCACCATGTGTTAATGCTTTGGTCCGGTTCTCTATTAAAAGGAGGCCTTAATATCCCTTAGTTTCCAGTAGGACCCTGCTGCCACGGGAGGGTAGGATAAAAGATGTCATGCAAGTTCTTTTCTATAAGCACATGTGACTATTTACGGAATACATGCCTACATTACATTGATGAACTGGAGCTAGTTCTATATCACCCTATGTTATAACTATTGCATGAGGAATCGCATCTGGCATAATTATCCATCACTAATCCATTGCCTACGAGCTTTTCATATATTGTTCTTCGCTTATTTACTTTTCCGTTGCTACTGTTACAACTACTACAAAAACCCAAAAACATTTATCTTTATTGTTGCTACTGTTACCATTACTATCATACCACTCTTACTACTAAATACTTTGCTGCAGATAATAAGTTATCCAGGTGTGGTTGAATTGACAACTCAACTGCTAATACTCAAGAATATTCTGTGGCTCCCCTTGTGTCGAATCAATAAATTTGGGTTGTACTTCACCCTCCAAAGCTGTTGCGATCCCCTACACTTGTGGGTTATCAATGGCTTCTTCTCTCTTTTTGGATCTCAAAACAATGTTCTCCCCCTCTCTTGTGGAGATCTATTCGATGTAATCTATTTTTGCAGTGTGTTTGTCGAGATCAGATGAATTGTGGGTTTATGATCAGATTTATCTATGGATATTAATTGAATCTTCTCTGAATTCTTTTATGTATGACTAAGTTATCTTTGCAAGTCTCTTCGAATTATCGGTTTGGTTTGGCCTACTAGATTGATCTTTCTTGCCATGGGAGAAGTGCTTAGCTTTGGGTTCAATCTTGCAGTGTTCTTACCCAGTGGTAGAAAGGGTTGCAAGACACGTATTGTATTGTTGCCATCGAGGATAAAAAGATGGGGTTTATATCATATTGCATGAGTTTATCCCTCTACATCATATCATCTTGCTTAATGCGTTGCTATGTTCTTATGAACTTAATACTCTAGATGCATGCTGGATAGCGGTCGATGTGTGGAGTAATAGTAGTAGATGCAGGCAGGAGTCGGTCTACTTGTTATGGATGTGATGCCAATATACATGATCATGCCTAGATAGCGTCATAATTATTCTCTTTTCTATCAATTGCTCGACAGTAATTTGTTCACCCACCGTAATACTTATGCTCTCGAGAGAAGCCTCTAGTGAAACCTATGGCCCCCGGGTCTATCTCTTATCATATTTGCTTTCAATCTACTTTTATTTGCATCTTTACTTTCTTGCATCTATATCATAAAATACCAAAAATATATTTTATCTTATCATACTATCTCTTTTAGATCTCACTTTCGCAAGTGGCCGTGAAGGGATTGACAACCCCTTTATTGCGTTGGTTGCGAGTTCTCAGTTTGTTTGTGTAGGCGCGTGGGACTTTTGAGGAGCCTCCTACTGGATTGATACCTTGGTTCTCAAAAACTGAGGGAAATACTTACGCTACACTTGCTGCATGACCCTCTCCTCTTCGGAGAAATCCAACGCTAGCTCAAGACGTAGCACCCCATATCTCGTGGGCCCCTCGGGCATCCACCGACGTACTTCTTCCTCCTATGTATACCCACGTACCCCGAAAACATTAGGGGCGACCATGAAAAGCTATTTCCACCACCGTAACCTTCTGTATCTGCGAGATCCCATCTTGGAGCCTTCCCCGGCGCTCCGCCAGAGGGGGAGTCGACCACCGAGGGCTTCTACATCAACACCATAGCCTCTCTGATGAGTTTTCAGTAGTTTACCACAGACCTTCGGGTCCATAGTTATTAGCTAGATGGCTTCTTCTCTCTCTTTGAATCTCAATACCATGTTCTCCTCGATCTTCTTGGAGATCTATTCGATGTAACTCTTTTTGCGGTGTGTTTGTTGAGATCCGATGAATTGTGGGTTTATGATCAAGTTTATCTATGAGAAATATTTGAATGTCCTCTAAAATTCTTTTATGTATGATTAAGTTATTTTTGCATGTATCTTCGAATTATCAGTTTCGTTTGGCCTACTAGATTGATCTTTCTTGCAATGGGAGAAGTGCTTAGCTTTGGGTTCAATCTTGCGGTGTCCTTTCCCAGTGACAGCAGGGGCAGCAAGGCACGTATTGTATTGTTGCCATCGAGGATAAAAAGATGGGGTTTATATCATATTGCATGAATTTATCCCTCTACATCATGTCATCTTTCTTAATGTGTTACTCTGTTCTTATGAACTTAATACTCTAGATGCATGCTGGATAACGGTCAATGTGTGGAGTAATGTAGTAGATGCAGGCAGGAGTCAGTCTACTTGTCACGGACGTGATGCCTATATACATGATCATGCCTAGATAATCTCTTAATTATTTGCTTTTCTATCAATTGCTTGACAGTAATTTGTTCGCCCACCATAATACTTATGCTATCTTGAGAGAAGCCACTAGTGAAATCTATGGCCCCCGGGTCTATCTTTTATCATATAAGCGCTCAATCTACTTTTATTTGCATCTTTAATTTTCCAATCTACATTATAAAATACTAAAAATATATTTATCTTATCATACTATCTCTATCAGATCTCACTTTCGCAAGTGGTCGTGAAGGGATTGACAACCCCTTTATTGTGTTGGTTGCGAGTTCCTTGTTTGTTATTGTAGGTGTGTGGGACTTTTGATGAGCCTCCTACTGGATTGATATCTTGGTTCTCAAAAACAGAGGGAAATACTTACGCTACTATTGCTGCATCACCCTTTCCTCTTCAAGGAAAACCAACGCAAGCTCAAGTCGTAGCAAGAAGGATTTCTGGCGCCGTTGCAGGGGAGGTCTTCGCTCAAGTCAAGACATACCAAGTACACATCACAAACTCATCTCCCTCGCATTTACATTATTTTCCATTTGCCTCTCGTTTTCCCCTCCCCCACTTCACCTTTGCCGTTTTATTCGCCCTCTCTTTCCCAATCTTCTCTCTCTTTCGCTTGCCTTTTTCTATTTGCTTGTGTGTAGGATTACTTATCGCCATGGCGCAAGATAATACCAAATTGTGTGATTTCTCTAATACCAATAATAATGATTTCCTTATTACTCCGATTGCTCCTCTTAATGATGTTGAGTCTTGTGAAATCAATGCTGCTTTGCTAAATCTTGTTATGAAAGATCAATTCTTCGGCCTTCCTAGTGAAGATGCCGCTACCCATCTAAACAACTTTGTTGATTTGTGTGAGATGCAAAAGAAAAAAGATACGGATAATGATATTGTTAAATTGAAGTTATTTTCGTTTTCACTTAGAGATCGTGCTAAAGTTTGGTTTTCGTCTTTGCCTAAAAATAGTATTGATTCTTGGAACAAGTGCAAAGATGCTTTTATCTCTAAGTATTTTCCTCCCGCTAAGATCATCACTCTTAGGAACGATATGAATTTTAAACAACTTGATCATGAGCATGTTTCCCAATCTTGGGAAAGAATGAAATTGATGGTTCACAATTTCCCTACTCATGGTTTGAATTTATGGATGATCGTACAAAATTTTTATGCCGGATTGAATTTTGCTTCTAGAAATCTTTTAGATTCGGCCGCGGGAGGCACGTTTATGGAAATCACCTTAGGAGAAGCTACAAAACTCCTTGATAATATCATGGCTAATTATTCTCAATGGCACACTGAATGGTCTACTAGTAAAAAAGTGCATGCTGTAGAAGAAATTAATGTTTTGAGTGGAAAGATGGATGAACTTATGAGATTGTTTGCTACTAAGAGTGCTTCTATTGATCCCAATGATATGCCTTTATCTACCTTGATTGAGAATAATAATGAATCTATGGATGTAAATTTTGTTGGTAGGAATAATTTTGGCAACAGTGCTTATAGAGGAAACTTTAATCCTAGACCGTTCCCTAGTAATTCCTCTAATAATTATGGAAATTCCTACAATAATTCTTATGGTAATTTTAATAGATTGCCCTCTGATTTTGAGAATAGCGTGAAATAATTTATGATCTCTCAAAAGAATTTTAATGCCTTGCTTGAAGAAAAATTGCTTAAAGTTGATTATTTGACTTGGAACGTTGATAGACTCTCACTTGATGTTGATTCTTTGAAACTTAAATCTACTCCTCCTAAGCATGATATCAATGAGTCTCTCAAAGCTATGAGAAGTTCAATTGACAAGTGCAAATAAAGAACCGCTAGATTGCGTGCTAAGAAAGATTGCTTTATAAAGGCGTGTTCTTCTAGTTTCCATGAAAATAATGATGAAGATCTTAAAGTTATTAATGTGTCCCCTATTAGATCTCTGTTTTGCAATATGAATCTTAACAATGATGGGACTAGAGATGAGTCAACTTTAGTTAAACGGTGTCCCAATAATTCGTAGTTTTTAGATCTTGATGCTAAATTTGGTAAATGTGAGATTGGAGAGGTCAAGACTTTAAATAGCATTGAACCCACTATCTTGGATTTCAAGGAATTTGATTATGATAATTGTTCTTTAGAAGGTTGTATTTCCTTGTTACAATTCATTGTGAATTTTCCTCATGCTTATAGTCAAAATAAAGCTTTTACCAAACATATTGTTGATGCCTTGATGCAATCTTCTGATGAAAAACTTAATTTGGAAGTTTCTATACCTATAAAACTTAATGATGAGTGGGAACCTACTATAAAGATTAAAATTAAAGAACGTGAGTGTTATGCTTTATGTGATTTTGGTGCTAGTGTTTCCACGATTCGCAAAACTTTTATGTGATATTCTAGGTTTCCATGATCTTGATGATTGCTCTTCAAATTTGCACCTTGCGGATTCCACCATTAAAAAGCCAATGGGAAGGATCAATGATGTTCTCATTGTTGCAAATACAAATTTGGTGCCCGTAGATTTGATCGTTCTTGATATAGATTGCAATCTTTCTTGTCCTATTATTCTTGGTAGACCTTTCTTTAGAACAATTGGTGCGATTATTGATATGAAGGAAGGGAATATTAGATTCCAATTTCCATTAAGGAAAGGCATGGAGCACTTTCAAAGAAACAAAATTAAATTACCTTATGAATCTATCATGCGAGCTACTTATGAATCAAGTGTCAAATATGGCATTACTTAGATCTATCCTCGCTTTTATGCCTAGCTAGGGGCGTTAAACGATAGCGCTAATTGGGAGGCAACCCAATTTTATTTGTGTTTTTTGTTTTTGTTTATGCTTAGTAATAAATTTTGCATCTACCTTCTGTTTAGATGTGTTTTCTTGTTTTATTTAGTGTTTGTGCCAAGTAGAACCTATAGGATAACCTATGGTGATAGTTAATTTGATTCTGCTGAAAAACAGAAACTTTGCGCTCACGAGAAAACAATCAATAAATCACAGAAACGTGCTTTTGTGCTGATTCTTTTTGCTGTAGATCAATAGACAAATTTTATAAGACGTCCTATTTTTGTAGGATTTTTAGAGTTCCAGAAGTATTCGAAAGTTACAGATTACTACACTGTTCTGTTTTTGACAGATTCTGCCTTTCGTGTGTTGTTTGCTTATTTTGATGCATCTATGGCTAGTATGTAAGGGTACGGACCATATAGAACTTGGAATACAGTAGGTTTAACACCAATATAAATAAAGAATGAGTTCATTACAGTACCTTATGTGGTGGTCTTTCTTTCTTTCACTAACGGAGCTTATGAGATTTCCTGTTGAGTTTTGTGTTGTGAAGTTTCAAGTTTTGGGTAAAGATTTGATGGACTATGAAATAAGGAGTGGCAAGAGCCTAAGCTTGGGTATGGCCATGGCACCCGAAGATATTCAAGAATATCCAAAAGCCTAAGCTTGGGGATGCCCCGGGAAGGCATCCCCTCTTTCATCTTCGTTCATTGGTAACTTTACTTGGAGCTATATTTTTATTCGCCACATGATATGTGTTTTGCTTGGAGCGTCTTGTATGATATTAGCCTTTGCTTTTTAGTTTACCACAACCACCCTTGATTTACACACCTTTTGGGAGAAGCCCACTTGATTGGAATTTATTAGAATACTCTATGTGCTTCACTTATATCTTTTGAGCTAGATAATTTTTGCTCTAGTGCTTCACTTATATCTTTTAGAGCACGGAGGTGGCTTAATTTTGAAGAAATTGTTGATCTACCATGCTTCACTTATACTATTTTGATAGTCTCTTAGAACATCATGGTATTTTCTATGGTTATAAAATTGCTCCTAGAATGGTAGGCATCCAAGTTGGGTATAATAAAAACTATCATAGGAAGTGCCTTGGATGCTATGATCAATTTGATACTTGATAATTGTTTTGAGATATGGAGGTAGTGATATTAAAGTCATGCTAGTTGGGTGATTATGAATTTGAAGAATGCTTGTGTTGAAGTTAGCAAGTCCCGTAGCATGCACGTATGGTTAAAGTTGTGTAACAAATTTGAAACATGAGGTGTTCTTAGATTGTGCATCCTTATGAGTGGCGGTTGGGGACGAGCGATGGTCTTTTCCTACCAATCTATTCTCCTAGGAGCATGCGCGTAGTGCTTGTTTTGGATGACTTGTAGATTTTGCAATAAGTATATGAGTTCTTTTGACTAATGTTGAGTCCATGGATTATACGCACTTTTATCTTTCCATTATTGCTAGCCTCTTCGGTGCCGTACATTGCCCTTTCTCACCTTGAGAGTTGGTGCAAACTTTGCTAGTGCATCCAAACCCCGTGATACGAGACGCTCTATCACACATAAACCTCCTTCTATCTTCCTCAAAACAGCCACCATACCTACCTATTATGGCATTTCCATAGCCATTCCGAGATATATTGCGATGCAACTTTCCACCATTCCGTTTATCATCATGACATACATTACTATTGTTATATTGCCTTGCATGATCATGTAGTTGACATTGTATTTGTGGCAAAGCCACCATGCACAAATTTTCATACATGTCACTCTTGATTCATTGCCCATCCCGGTACACCGCCGGAGGCATTCATATAAAGTCATATCTTGTTCTAGTTTCGAGTTCTAATTCATGAGTTGTAAATATATAGAAGTGTGATGATTATCATTATTAGAGCATTGTCCCTAAAGAAAAAAAGGAAATGCCAAAAAAAGGAAAGGCCAAAGAAAAAAAAAGAAAGGCCAAAAAGAAAAAAAAGGAGAGGCCCAAAAAAAGAAAAAAAAGGGGGCAATGTTACTATATATTTTTCCACACTTGTGCTTCAAGGTAGCACCATGTTCTTCATATAGCAAGTCTCATATGTTGTCACTTTCATATACTAGTGGGAATTTTTCATTATAGAACTTGGCTTGTATATTCCTACGATGGGCTTCCTCAAATGCCCTAGGTCTTCGTGAGCAAGCAAGTTGGGTGCACACCCACTAGTTTATTTTGTTGATCTTTCACACATTTATAGCTCTAGTGCATCCGTTTCATGCCAATCCCTACTCCTCATGTTGACATCAATTGATGGGCATATCCATAGCCCGTTGATTATCCTCGTCAATGTGAGACTTTCTCCTTTTTTGTCTTCTCCACACAATCCCCATTATTATATTCTATTCCACCTATAGTGCTATATCCATGGCTCATGCTCATGTATTGCGTGAAAGTTGAAAAAGTTTGAGATTATTTAAGTACGAAACAATTGCTTGGCTTGTCATCGGGGGTGTATAAGATGGGAGCATTTTTGTGTGACGAAAATGAAGCATAGCCTAACTATATGATTTTGTAGGGATGAACTTTCTTTAGCCATGTTATTTTGAGAAGACATGATTGCTTTGATTAGTTTGCTTAAAGTATTAGTATTTATTATGTCAATATGAACTTTTATTTTGAATCATTTGGATCTGAACATTCATGCCACAGTAAAGAAAATTACATTGAGAAATATGCTAGGTAGCATTCCACATCAAAAATTCTGTTTTTATCATTTACCTACTCGAGGACGAGCAGGAATTAAGCTTGGGGATGCTTGATACGTCTCCAACGTATCTATGATTTTTGATTATTCCATGCTATTATATTACCTGTTTTGGATGTTTATGGGCTTTACTTTACACTTTTATATCATTTTTGGGACTAACCTACTAACCAGAGGCCCAGCCCGTATTGCTATTTTTTTTTTGCCAATTTCAGTGTTTCGAAGAAAAGGAATATCAAACAGAGTCCAAATGGAATGAAACCTTTGGGAGCGTGATTTTTGGAACGAGCTTGATCCATAGGACTTGGAGTGCAAGTCAAGAAGCTGCCAAGGTGGCCACGAGGGTGGAGGGCGCGCCCCCCCTACTGGGTGCGCCCCCTATCTCGTGGGCCCCTCGGACGTCCACCGACGTCCTTCTTCCTCCTATATATACCCACGTACCCCGAAAACATCAGGGGCGACCATGAAAAGCTATTTCCACCACCGTAACCTTCTGTATCCGTGAGATCCCATCTTGGAGCCTTCGCGGGCGCTCCGTCGGAGGGGGAATCGACCACAGAGGGCTTCTACATCAACACCATAGCCTCTCCGATGAGTTGTGAGTAGTTTACCACAGACCTTCGGGTCCATAGTTATTAGCTAGATGGCTTCTTCTCTCTCTTTGAATCTCAGTACCATGTTCTCCTCGATCTTCTTGGAGATATATTTGATGTAACTCTTTTTGCGGTGTGTTTGTCGAGATCCGATGAATTGTGGGTTTACGATCAAGTTTATCCATGAGAAATATTTGAATCTCCTCTGAATTCTTTTATGTATGATTAAGTTATCTTTGCAAGTGTCTTCGAATTATCAGTTTGGTTTGGCCTACTAGATTGATATTTCTTGCAATGGGAGAAGTGCTTAGCTTTGGGTTCAATCTTGCGGTGTCCTTTCCCAGTGACAGCAGGGGAAGCAAGGCACGTATTGTATTGTTGCCATCAAGGATAAAAAGATGGGTTTTATATCATATTGCATTAATTTATCCCTCTACATCATGTCATCTTTCTTAATGTGTTACTCTGTTCTTATGAACTTAATACTCTAGATGCATGCTGGATAGCGGTCAATGTGTGGAGTAATAGTAGTAGATGCAGGCAGGAGTCGGTCTACTTGTCATGGACGTGATGCCTATATACATGATCATGCCTAGATAATCTCATAATTATTCGCTTTTCTATCAATTGCTCGACAGTAATTTGTTTATCCACCATAATACTTATGCTATCTTGAGAGAAGCCACTAGTGAAACCTATGGCCCCCGGGTCTATCTTTTATCATATAAGCGTTCAATCTACTTTTATTTGCATCTTTACTTTTCCAATCTACATTGCAGAATACCAAAAATATATTTATCTTATCATACCATCTCTATCAGATCTCACTTTCGCAAGTGGCCGTGAAGGGATTGACAACCCCTTTATTGCGTTGGTTGCGAGTTCTTTGTTTGTTTGTGTAGGTGTGTGGGACTTTTGAGGAGCCTCCTACTGGATTGATACCTTGGTTCTCAAAAACTAAGGGAAATACTTACGCTACTATTGCTGCATCACCCTTTCCTCTTCAAGGAAAACAAACGCAAGCTCATGACGTAGCAGCGCTCTGCTCGCGTCCCTTCGCGCGCGCTCTGCCAGTGGTTGGGCCTGCGCACGATCACGTCGGGGGGCCCATATGCATGTGGTTGCGCCGCGCGTGTTGCCATGCGATGCAGTTACACGCGACATGATGTTGTTACGCGATGCGAATCACAACTGCCATCAGGGCATGCCGATCGATATTCCAGGCCGTCCGGCTTCCCCTTTAATTCCCGCGGCCATTATAACCTTAGTCTCTTCAACCTTTTGATCACACCCCACAACACAACAAGCATACCCACGACGACACATAGAGAGGGGATGTCTAGCGGTGCTCCAATGGAGTTCGACGAGCATAAAGTGGAGACCCACGCGAGGGAGACAGATCTTTCGGTGGTGTACACCATCGACCCTGCCATGATGGACGACTACATCAACACCGTTGAGCAGTTGCTTGCTGGAGACAAGTAAAAGGTGGTTGGCATCGACCTCTAGTACACCGCCGGTCTTTCCTGGCAAAGAAGGTTGTCATCGCCCAGTTGTGCGTGCGCCATCATGTCCTCATCTACCACTACTGCATGTCCACAGAGCCTTGCGTCTGTTTCGTCAGGTTTGTCAACACACGGACTACAAGTTTGCTATGGTGGAAACCACCGATGATGTAAAAGCACTCAGTGTTACGAGCTTGGCCTACAAGAACCTTGTCGAAATCCGTGAGCACTAGAGGGTCTGGGGCAGCACGAAAAAGGACTCCCTAGTTGAACTCGCCTCGGCCATCATTCACCCCTACTACGAAAAGATGAAGAAGGATGCCCAGAGAACAAGTCCCGTATCCTGGCACGGGGCCTGGATGTGGCAACTAGATGAACCTCACCTCAGGTTCACGGCCAAGAGCGTGTACACATGCTACGAGATGCACAGGCGGATCGTTGACATGAGGAAGTGCCTCGTTATCCAAATCGACGAGTCCAGATCAAGCCACAAGTAGAGCAAGCGTCACAAGCAGTAGATTATGACCAGATGATCGTTTATACTAGTTAATCATGCATGTAATATATACTTTACTTTGGTGTGTGGAAACATCATGTGTGTAGTAGCCACCTATGTAATTATGCATGTAATAATTTACTTTGTTGTGTGCAAATGCCATGGTTGTAGTATCCACCTACGTAAGTGGATGTGTAATTTGGTTATGCAACCATGTCTATATATATATATATACTAGCAAAAGAGCCCGTGCGTTGCAACGGGAGAGAAAACATAACACACACTATTAACTCAACAACCATCACTCAAGACCACAATAGGTCCATCTCCTTTATTTTTACGAGGCATCATATTTGTGTTGCCGCTTATCCTCCTTCTCACCCTCTCCGGCGATGGCCTCGGTGTTCACACAAAACAACAAAAAACGTGTGTTGAATATGGTTAAACCTAAGGCGTCTATCTCTCCCTCTCTCCTTCCTCTCCCTCTCTCTCTCCCCCTATCTCTCCCCCCTATCTCTCTCTCTTTCTCGCTTTCTCTCACTCTCGCGATGAGAAATCTGTTGTTGTCCCTTGCGACATTTTTCAAAGGTATGCACGTGTAGTTATCGATTTTTTTTGTATATGGTTATAGTGGGGTATTTATTTGCAATCCGGATCGCCACCGGTATGAAAAAAACGGATCTTGCACTATAAATTATAAGTTTGCTTCCATAACAATATTTTAAAAATATTTAACAGGTAAAATTAACATCATATTTAGATTCCACACATTTTTCTAATAAAATTTCATATATAATATGTTAAAAATCGAAGTTATAGTTTAAAACATGCAGATAATTTACAAAATCATTTGGTTTGACTCAAATATATTCCAAAATAATATTTAAAAATACTTCACAGGTAAAAATAATCTCATATTCATATTCTACATATTTTTCTAATTAAATTTCATATATAACATGTTCAAATCGGAGTTACGGTTTAAAAGATATGAATGATTTTAAAAAGCATTTGTTTGACTTAAATATGATCCGCGGATGAATTACCTAAAACATCAGGGGGGTTTTGAAAAATGTAAAATAATGGTTCGGGTGTGACTTAAATCCGGACGGCGGGTTGATTTCAAGAAAAGATAGGGACTTTTGTGTAAAATACGAAAATAACGCTTCGTTTTAACTTAAAACAGGACCGCGGGTTGAATTCTCTGAAATAGAGGAACTTTTCTGAAAAATGCCATGACGGACGAAAGAAACCCAATTTGCTTTATTATTACTAGCAAAAGAGCCCGTGCGTTGCAACGGGACAGAAAAAATACACGCTCTTAGCCCAATGACCACGACTCGAGACCCTGATAGGTAGACGTTCTTTATTTAAAATGGCATCACATTTGTGTTTCCGACGGTGGTCTCACTGCTCACACAACGAATATGCATTTGAATGTGGTCAGTCCTAAGGCGTCTCTCTCTCACACACACACGCGGGCGCTCGCATGCACACAATCGCTCAGAATAAGATGAGAAAAGTGTTGTTTTTTTCCGCGAGATTTTTCAGAGTTGTGTATGCATGGTTATCAATGTTTTTTTCCACTCAATCTGGTTTTAATGTGTGTTTATTTGCAATTTGGATCGCCGCCCGTGCGAAAGAAAAATGGACCATGCACTATAGATTAAGTTTGCACCCAAATTAATAGTTTAGAAATATTTAACAGCTAAAAGTAACATCATATTTAGATTCTACACATTTTTCTAATCAAATTTCATATATAATATGTTAAAATCGGAGTTACGGTTTAAAAGATATGGATAATTTTGTTTTAGATAAACTACGGATTGATTAACTGAAAGGTTAGGGGGTTTTCTGTTAAAATACAAAAAAACGATTTGTATGACTTAAATATGGACGGCGGGTTGATTACCTGAAATCTCAAGGGGTTTTCTAAAAAAGTTAAAAAATGGTTCGTCATGACTTATAGATGGACTGCGGGTTGATTTCAACAAACTATAGGGACTTTTTTGCAAATAGGGGTGACGGACGATGGAAACCCACGGCGCCTTATTATTAGGTAGAGATATATATATATATATATGTTGTTGTTCTCTATGCAATCCCATCGCACAACACACACGTCTTATTAGCAGCAATCGTCTGTGTTATTATCGGTCTTCGAACACATTTCTGATTACAGACCTGTTTGCCGCGTATCACACACATCTTGTTATATTGAACCGTTTATGTTCTCTTATCTCAACACAAACAGTTCATCCGAGTGAACCGCATGTCGTATATCGCACACATCTTGATCTGGCTGACCATTTTTTTGTTGTCTAATCACAAACAGCTCATCCTAGTGAATCGTATGCTGTATATCGTACACACATTCACTTGGCTGCTTGTTTCTTTTGTTGCTCCTCATCGCAAACAGTTAGTTTCCCTGAACCGTATGCCCTGCATCACACACGAAACTAAAATCTGAACCGTGTTTGATGCATCCGTCATCGCAAACGTTTTGCACCTTTTTGACGGTTTTTTACCCCACCGTTTGCGATTAATGCATCACACACAGTTTCGTCAAAGGGTCTCTGATCATAGTGTCGCGTTAGCAGCATCCTACACTAGTGACACCTACACAGTATGCAACGGAAAATAAACTGTGCTAGACAGGTCATAGTCAAATGAACATTGCAAGGTAAGCACGATGACAAATAGCTGCTAGGTAGAATAGAATAGAACATGAAGACAGTGTGAAGCCCAATATGAATCAGAGAGAATATATTCACACGGTGAAGTCAAACAGGACAAGCAAGCAATGACTTCATGAAGCTAAACTGAAAGTAAAGGGTGAAGGGATAGGACCAGTAGTTTGACGAAGACAAGGATTTGGTAGACTAGTTCTAGTTGTTGTGACAGATGTACGTCTGGTTAGGGAGACTGAGATTGAACTCAGAAGACCATGTCTTCACCTTATTCCCCTTGAGCTAAGGACACTTAGTCCTCACCCAATCACTCTGGCAAGTCTTCAAGGTAGACTTACAAACCTTCACAGACTTTGTTCACCGGCGATCCACAATGACTCTTGGATCCTCAGAACGTGATGCCTAACCAACTGGAAGATACACAATCTTCAAGTGTAATAGGTCTTCAGATCATGCGGATAGAAATACTTCAGTGATGCCAAATAGTCTTTGGGATTTGGGTGTTTTGGGTTTTGTCCTCGCAAGGATTCCCTCTCAAAGGCTTCAAAGGTGGGTTGCTCTCAAATGACAAAAGCCATACACTAACTCTGAGCAACCACCAATTATGGTGTAGGGGTGGGCTATTTATAGCCAGAAGGCAACCCGACATGATATGTCCGAAATGACCATGGGTCACTAAGGTACTGACACGCGTCCAACGGTCAGATTTCAAACACATGCGACAACTTGACTTGGGCTACAAGCCAAGGTGACTCGTCCAACTATGGATAATATTTTCTCTCATTGTCTTCACTCAAAGATATAGGATTTGGGTTGAGCATCACACTAGTTTCTCTGACTTTGTTTACTTGGACCCCACTTAACAGTTCGATGGTTCCTATGACTCAAGAAGAAGAAAATGAAACTACGAAAGAAACTATGTCTTCGCACCCGTTGTATTCAAACGAATGTCTTCACACGTCATTATCTTCGACGTGAGTGTCTTCGCGAACCACCATTGTTTTTAATGTCTTCATACATTTCTAGGGGTCATCTCTGATAGGTAAACCGAATCAATCAGGGACTTCTACCTGTGTTTTCCTGCGAATCTCACAAACACATTAGTCCCTCAACCACGTTTGTCGTCAATACTCCAAAACCAACTAGGGGTTGCACTAGATGCACTTACACCAACACTTAGAGAAGGCACAATGAACAAATTCAGAAATGTGACTCCAGCTCAAAATAATGCTCTTGTTTTTTTTCTTCCCAACCAAGTTATTTTAGGTTTATGTCATAGAATAAGAGAGTGAACAGATTATAATTCCAAAATGACAGATCTTGTCCACCTATCGGGTCCACGACCTTGTGCAGTTAACTAACCAATGTCTATTTTTATACGTTGAAGCATTAGAAATGTTGTGCTTGTCAAATGACATACTATGATTTCTTGAGATTCTCTAACGCATGAGGCGTGATATTTTGTTGTATTTTTATTCTTTTTAATAGTGTACAACGCACAAAGGTTGCATGATGCCAACGTATTTCGATGATTTCCTAAGCCAATGACCTAATCCTCATATTTATAGTTTCGTAGCAACACGCGAATTGTGCTCGTAGGAGTAAATCCATACTTGTGGGATTCTAGATACACCTTGTAATGATTCCACCACATCAGAAAATTGCAGCCATTTGGGTTGTCCTATAACGAAAAACAAAACTAAGAAGAAACAAAATCTCAAATATTTCAACATGACACAAAAAAGTAAAAGAGTTAGCACTAATTGGGTTGTGATTCAGACATTGATTGAGGTTGTGAAGGAAGTTGTTGTTTGTCAATGAAATCACCATCTTCACCACTCTCCACTTGCAGCTATGGAAGTTCATAAAACGTACGCGAGGGGATGTCCGCCGTTTCCTGCTGCTCAATCCTATGAACGGACACCAGAATCAGCTGTCAAATCGAGGGAGATGAGATTCATGGTGATCAACTTGGGTGAGCAGTGAGCTTATTGAGAGATTTAGGGGAGAGCAACCAATGTAGGATTTGGGCAAGAGGGTCATGGCTAGAAATTTCAAGAGAGAGGAATGCTTCTCAACTTTGGGAATGTGATAGAGAACGTAATTGGATCATTAATTTTGGAGGAAAATGTGGGGAGGATTGGATAGCCAAACACGACATCTAGGATCTAAGGTAGTCACCATATGGGGGAGTCTATGAGCCTCCTCAATACAAGTGTGCCGCTCATGGCCAAATTCACAGGCCTAAAAATGTCGAGCGAGTAAGGATGTTCAGAATCATGCAATTGTCTCCTAGTTGCCCCATGGCGTGAAGATTTTGAATCACTCTCGGATAGTCAGAAAGTAATTCTCACCTCTCTCAACAAAAGATCTTATGCAAGCATGAGTAAGGGTTTGGGCCTGTCACCCCTTCAAACACAACTGTTAATGCACCAATGTAGCAGCCCTGCATGACATAATAGACCACCCTATAGCTCCCTTGTTTGTGGACTTGGCAATAGTTCCATCGACATTCATCTTGGCCACTCTAGCCTCAGGTAGGATCCATCTAGGAGGAGTTGTCGTCGTGGGCGCATCCCTGTCGACTCATCATTCACTCAACGCTACATGCACGAACTCGTTGTTAGTAAGCACGAAACCCGAAAGCTTGGCCCAAACGTTTATTTTCGGTAAGAATTCACCCAATAAGCCTAAAAGCCTGACTTCAAACCAAAATCTCATCCCGAAAGCCTCAAACTAGAAGTGTGTGGCCCCACTTGGTTTTTACGGGCAGGACATGAGGTGCATGCCCGGGTTTACCTTTTGTGCATATGGAATCGACCACCGAAGTACTGAGAATGCCAAATTCGCAAGTCAACGGCGCAGCCGGATGTAGGGTGGGACGGGCCCCAATGTAAGATTTTGACCCAGCCCATATATCCCGTAAATAAGAATAAAAGCCCAGCCCAACTCCCATCCGCCAACCTAGCAAATCAGGCTAGATCTAGGGACCTCCTATTTGACGCCCTTTGCGTGAAATAGATTGACGTTTTTTTGCGTCAAATAGGATGATGGCTGCACAGTGGGCGTCCTGGTGGGCCGACCCATGGCGTACACAGCAAAGAGACGCCTGTGCATAGTCTGGTGAAATGTAGTGGCTATCCACTGGAGTTGTCGAGCTTTGGTGTCTATTAGGCATCACGGAGATATAAGACTATCAGCAGCAACATAGCTATGCATATTTTTTTTTGAAAATTTGAATATTTTGTTAACTGAAATATTTTTTGAAATTCGAAAATGCCCAAATTTGTGAACATTTAAAAAAAACTTGATCATTTTTTGGAAATCTCGTACGTTTCTTAACCTATGAATAATTTTTTAAATGAGATTGTTTTGAAATTTTGAACAGAATTTGAAAATGTGAACATTTTTTGAGACTCCAAAAATAATTTTTAAAAATTGAACAGTTTTCTGGATCTGTTCACAATTTTTGAAAATGCGAACTTTTTTGAAACACCGAATAAATTTTGACAACGTGATTTTTTTCTTCCAAATTTTATTAAAAACACGTTTTTCAAATAGTGAACATTTTAAAAAGACAGTAGCAAAATTTGAATCCTTATTTTTTGTTAAATTTGAACTTTTTTGGAAACTGTGATTTATTTTAAAAAGAAAAAACAGGAGAAACAAAAATAAAAATAAAATAAAAACGAGAAAAATCCATTTTCATATAAACTAAAAAATAAAAGGAAAAGGAATCCAGTTAAGAATAAAAAAGAAAAAGAAAAAATGGAAACCCCGTGGAAAGAAAAAACAGATTTTAGCTACTTGGACTGACCCATCCCCGGTTTCCTCGCTGCTCGCAGGGGCAATTTGCCACAGTTAGCGGTATATAGGATTTCTCGTCCATGCTTATCACTCTGCTTATCTCCAAAGGAACGCCCGCAGCGATCCAGATTTATTTAGCTTCTAATCGTCCGACCCCTCTGTTCCCATATCAAACCGTACACCCCTTACAGATCTGTTGATATATGTTGACACCGCACTACTGTTCATTCTTAACTTCATTAGCTATCGGCCGACTTGTGCCATGTTGAACTCTACACCCGTGGTTGCACAGTTTGCAGCCCTTGTTGAACTGTTGATCACTATCACAGTTGAGAAGGTGCTTCAAGCACGCAACGGAATTAACTGCGGAAGTCGACGTCGGCTGCATGAGAAATGGAGTATCTTCTTTCTTCTTCCTTCAGCTCCTTTCACCTCCCATAAAATCAACTTATCCAAATGCAAATTCAGTCAACTTACAAATAGGTAATGTGTCACTATTGAGGAGCATAGGATTCTCCCGAACTGAAATAGGTAGCCAAAGAAGCAAAGGTAGAATTCTGCCTGCTCGGTCCTGTTCATTTCGTGTCACTGAGTGCAAATTGACAGACACACGTGGCCATACTCAATCAGAAAAAGAAAAGAAAAACATGGGCATAGACCATAGAGGCACACGCATATAATATAGGAGTAGTTAAAATGGCTCCGTCCTTTCTCTCGAGAGTTAGCAGAGACATGTTTAACCCGTTGGACTCACCACCAACAGTGCTATCTAGACTAGACTAGCTAGACCCATTACTAATCTCCCTATACACGGAGGCTCCGCAGGTCGACTTCACCCCCTCCCGGGGCCCCTGGGCGGCTCATGGCGGCCGTTGGCGCTGGATCCAGGGTAGTCGTTGACCTCGATGTCCATCCGCGCCACCACTTCGCCGACGACGCTTCCCTCCTCAGCGGCCGCGGCCACGGTCACCACGCCCTGTATGAACAACAAAAGCCGCGTCAGTGTCACACACTTCAAGCTGAATATACATATAGATGCATGTACTCAGTTTGCAACTTGCAGGCGAACACCACGCCGCACCGGGAATGTTCTTGTTGCACGAGCGAGGTGGACCTTTCGATAGTGTGGGTGGGTGCAATACAACTACTCCCTCCGTTCCTAAATATTTGTCTTTATAGACATTTCAAATGACTACTACATACGGATGTATGTAGACATATTTTAGAGTGTAGATTCACTCATTTTATTTCGTATGTAGTCATTTGTTGAAATGACTAGAAAGACAAGTATTTAGAAACGGAGGGAGTATACAAGTATATAGTACAGCAAATGGTTTGTGGGGAGTACCGGAGTGGCCACGCATGTGGGCTGCACTGCGGCCGGCCGGCCCGGCTTATCTAGCCGTGCGTGCATGTGACTCGACATGGGATCAGTGCACTGGCAACCGGCCGACACAGCTTCGTGAATGCTCTTCCGGGCGTCCAAAGGTCACATGCGATTTTGTGATTTTGTCAAACTGTGGGTGCCGCGTCAGTGAGTGGCTGACTGATGAGTGCTCTATGGTGGACACCAGCTACAGAGAGCACTTGACTTAAACTCTCAGTGTGAGTGCGCTACCTCCCTCCCTAGTCAAATGGTTAACAGAAATATGTTATGCCTTATGCGATAGCTTCGAGCCTCTGAACGACTGAACAGACAAGGGAACAGGCAAGCCATCCATGGTGACGGCTCCGGCCACTGGCAAGCAGGAAGCAGCCAGAGCCAGGTACGTACGTATGACTCTGTACAAGTAACATTCGGCATCTATCATCAAGGCACAACTAATTTAATCCGCTTAAGGAACAGAGATATACATCTACAAGAACGGGAAAGGCATCAGGTAGAGGGAGAGATTGACCTGAACAGGCACCGCCTCCGGAGTCAGACTTGAAGCTGAGGCTTGATGATTTTCCAAGGACACGCTTCCTGCATCCAAGAACAAGGATACATAAATGCATGCACGAAAGTAGTAACATGCATGCACAGACACATGCCAAGAAAGAAGATGAACTGATATTAAGGTCCATGCATGCGTGCATGAATGCATGGGGTTGGGGGTCAAACACTTACTCGACACGGGCACGGAGGAGACCAGCGGAAGAAGAAGATGGCACGACAGCAGCAGCACGAGAGCAAGGACGGGCTTCATCTTCCTGCACTCCATCGCCCTCTTCCCCACAACGAGAACGAAGAGGGAGCACCGTGCGTGCTATGGTCCACCTCCAAGCTCCGCCTCTCTTCCGTCAAGCGTCTGGGCTCTCTCGCTGGCCGGCTTCCACACAAGTATACACCGCACTTGGCTACAATCGAGCTGCTGCGCGCGACAATGGTGCCTCGGGTGGTGGGTGCGAGGGGGATTTTATACGGCGGGGAGGGCCGCTCCATCGTCCCTCCCTCTCGCTCAAAAGTCAACTTCACGCGCCATGGTGAGCTTTTGTCTCTGCGTGCGCACTACAGTGCTTGTGATGCTGTGCTGGGCCTTCTCGCTTCTCTGGATTTTTCCGGCTGGATCCGTCCGCGTCCGCGTAGTGCTGTCATCCGTCCGAGCTGGGTGACACTGAGACCTGCGGCGGAGTGCGAGGTGTCGCGTGCGCAGGCCCGGTGCGTCGACGAGTGCGCAATGTGTCCGGCAGAGTGGGGGCGATGCGCGTGCGGAGGCTGAACATCATGCGTGCTCCCGTATGATTGGGCTATGGTGGTCAACGACGCAGCAGAATGCGTCCGGGGTCAGAGAACTCAGCTGCGGTGGATGCTCGGTAGATCGGGCGTCGGCAGTCGGCACCACACATGCTTGGATCCAGGGGAAATATCAGTAGCTAGTAGAGGTATTTTTGAGTGTACGGCATGGGCGAACCTATACCTCGCTCGACGCGAGCTCGATCGTAGCTCACCTGAAGCGAGCGCCATACTGGCCCGGCACAGGCGCGCGGGAGTCCACTGAATCGTTCTTTTTCTGGGTTTTTTCGTTATTTATTTTTTTATTGTTGTTTATACTTTCAAATATTCTAATTATATATATCACAAACATAACCTTTACTTATATTTTTGAATTTTTTTAACATTTTTGAAAATGTTATTCAAATTACATATATATATTTGGTAATTTTAAATATGTATAGAAAAAATGTTTCCAATGTATAAAAATAGGGGCGTGCCATGTGTCCACCGGCCGATCTTTTTAAAAGATCGGCCCGGTCACGACCTGTTGGATTTGGTGCATGGAGCGGTTTGAGTGCGCTTTCACTATTGTAACAGATGTCTTGTTGCATAACTACTTCTGCAATATAGTTATTGATGCAGATTTTTTTTTTTTTTGCAAAGACAGTTTTGTTGAAAAGAACTGCATTTTTTTGCAACTGAGGTCTTGTAGCAGAAAATTTCTGCAACAAAGGTTTTGCTGCAAAACATAGATCATGTTGTAGACCATTGCAACACCACATATATTTCAAAGACATAGTTCTTGTTGCAGAAAGCGCGTCCGGCTAAGGACGGCATGCGAGCCTTCACTTACACACGTGGAGGCGGCCGTTGCAATCTGTGGGACGATGGTAAACGTTTCCCATTGTTTTTTCATTTATTGTGTTGATGATTACCAACCGGGCGTTGCTATGTTTGAGTGGTCAAGCATCATCGTGTAGCATTGCAACATATGTCGTGTTCTAGAAATTTTTTGCAACACATGTCATGTTGCAGAAAAATTTACAACATAGGTCAAGTTGTAAAATTTTTTTTGCAACAAAGGCCTTGTTATAGTTTCTTTTCCTTGCAACAGAGGTCTTGTCGTAAAACATTTCGTGACAGAAGTCAGGAAATTTGCAGAATTTTTTCGCAACAAAGGTCTTGTTCAGAATTATTCCGCTGCGGAGGTCTTGTTGCAGAAATTTATTGTCTTTTCGCAACCGATCCCATGCGAACCGAGGCACTACAACTGTTCCTGGGTGAGACGAGAGCGATAGATCGTGATGTTTCTGGGGGAAGGAAACATGGACAACGGGTGGGGCCACATGGACATGTGGTAGACGATAGAGACGGTTGATGTCTGGGAGCAACACGCCGGTGGATGCTAATCATTTCCCAAACAAAAAACCAATGAGTATGAACAAAATTATACATAAACATATAAGTTTTCTAAAATTTTAATTATTTATTGAATTTTTTTAAACTTATATGTCGTTTTTCGTAATGTATACAAAAAATTATAATGTGTATGGAAAAAAGTAGACATAAATATATGTTTAAAAATGTTAATCATCTGTTTATTTTTTCCCCGATGTATAAACAAATGTAGAACATGTATCAAAATAATTGAACCATAAATTTCTAAAAATATTGACCGTGTACAAGAAAATGTTAATCATGTATTTAAAAAAATGTTAAACATGCATAAAAAAGTGTTCCTGATGTATACCAAAAAAGTACAATGTGTACAAAAAAGTAGTCATCAAACTCAAATATTTGATAAGAATGTTAGTCCTCTATTTCTCAAAAAATGTTCAACATGTAGAAAAACATGTTCGTGATGTATACGAAAAATGTAGAGCATGTTTTAAATTTTTTGAATACGAATTGTTTTTAGAAAAAAGTTAATAGTGTATAAAAATGTTAATCATATAATTAGAAAATGCTAAACATGTATTAAAAGTGTTCCTTATACCGAAAATGTACAATGTATATGAAAATACTAATAATCAAACATTAAATTTTGTAAAATGTTAGTTATGTATTAAAAAAATGTTAAACATGCGCAAAAAATGTTCCTAGTTTATACCTAAAGTTTACAAATGTGTATGAAAAATTTAGACTTGTGTTGAACAAAAAACAATGACAAACAGTGAAAACCAAATAAACGAAAGAAAGAAACAAAAGAATCCCCTGAGAAACGAAGAAAATTTTTAAACCAAAAGAAAATTGTGAAACCCATGAGAAAACAAAGAAAAGCAAAACCAAAGACAAATGATGAAATCTAATGAAACTAAGAAAGAACAAAAAAACAAAGAAAAATAAAGAAAATAGTAAGTAAAAAATCAAAGAAAGAAACAAAAGAAAACCGAAGAGAAAAGGGAAACGAGAAAATTGTGCAAATAAATTAACACCAAGGAAAACACATAAGAAAACCAAAAAAAGAAAAGAAAACAAGAAAAATGATGAAAAATAAAACCCCCAAAGAAAATGCAAACAATATATACAAAAACGAAGCCAAAACCAGAGAAAAAATCCACATAGAAAAAAATAGAAGAAAACCAAGAACTAAACCCAACGAATGAAACTCGACGAACCTCAACAAAGCACAACGAATGGAAAAAAACGGAGGAAATGGGCCGACCCAGTAGCTACATTGCAGAGACAAAGCTTGAGGCGAGACAGAAGGATGACTCTGACCAAGAGAGATATCGCTCAGGCGTTCGTAGAGGGGGTATTCTAAAATTGGCCATATGGGTCGTCTCTTGCAGGCTGGCCTACATGCACATAATTTTGGCCCGACATGGGCCTGGCAAGGCACATGATAAAAGGGCCGGGTCACGGAACAAGGCGGATCCCCAAGGCCAGGCCTTAAGAACCGACACGGCCCGACCCTTTTAATCACTACAGGAATCAGGAACTTTGTCGACCTTTGCCGCCCGCCAGCAGACAGCAACATGTCCGGTTGAACAAACTACGGCAAAGGGCACTTTGTCATCTGCCGGCAGACGGCAAATATGCAAAGGTCTTTGCCGTCTGCCAGTAGACGGCAAGGGGCCTGGACAGCGCACGTGGCAGCTTAGGTCCATTAAGGGGTTAACGACGTGCTTTGCCTTCTGCAGGTAGACGACAAAGACCTTTGCATCTTTGCCGTCTGCCAGTGGACGGCAAAGCAACCATATAGGCTAGCCTAGTGCCCCCTAGGTTGCACAGGTAGATGCCACATGGCAGCTTTGCCGTCTGCTGGCAAAGCTCTTTGTCGTCTGTTGGCAGACGGCAAAAAGCCTGTATAGCACCTGTTTTTTCTTAAATTTAATCAATTTCACAGATATATACACACATTTTAAAATACTTTCAACAAGCATACCAACACATATACATACCAAATCATATCCCTGCCATATGGATATGATCATCCAACACATATACCAAAGCAAAAGTCCATATGCAACATATATAGCTAGCTAACATATCCAACTACAAGCATACAATGGTTTCATCCATACATACATATATAGGTAGCCAGTTTCACATTGTTCATCCTACAAAAAATAAAAATGAAGCACAAGGAGAAGAGTAGACTCCATCAATGCAAGCTTCCTCATCTAAAGCAAATCTGCAAATTGGGAAAGAAGAAAGTTAGAAGAAGAAGAAGAAGAAGAAGACTAGCTAGAAGAAGAAGAAGAAGAAGAAGAAGAAGAAGAAGAAGAATTTTTCTTCTCTTTCTTTTACTCCTCTCCTCTTCTTTATCTTCTTCTTCTAACTAAGGTAGCTAAAATGCCATTTTGTAGCTAAGCTAGGTAAAAAATGCTAAGTGTGGGTCATTTTAGAGCTAGCTAGGTAAATAGGTCATTTTGGAGCTTAGTAAGGTTATTATGTCATTTTCGAGGAAAATAAGCTAAGTCTATGTCATTTTGGAGGTAACCAATATTATCATGACATTTTTTTACCTAAGTATGCTAAGTATGTCATAAATGAATTGAAGAAGCTAAGTATAGGTCATTTTTAAGCTAACCTAGGTAGTTATGCCATTTTTGAGCTAACTAAGCATATTTATTCGTTTTGGAGGACAAAATGGTAAGTGTAGGTCATTTTAGAGCTATCCTAGTTAAAATCGGTCATTTTGGAGCTAGGTAAGGTTATTTTGTCATTTTGGAGGAAAATAAACTAATAATATGACAGTTTGGAGCTAAACCAAGGTTATTATGCCAATTTTGTTTACCTAAGTATGCTAATTATGTCATAAATGAACTAGGTAAGCTAAGTATAGATCATTATTGGGCTATCCTAGGTAGTTATGCCACTTTTTAGCTAACTAAGCATATTAAGTCATTTAGGAGGAAAAAATGCTAAGTATAGGTCATTTTATAGCTATCCTAGGTAAAGTATGTCATGTTGGAGCTAAGTAAGGTTATTATGTCATTTTCGAGGAAAATAAGGTAAGTATAGGTCATTTTGGAGCTAAACCAAAGTTATTATGCCATTTTTTTACCTAAGGAAGCTAATTATGTCATAAATGAACTAGCTAAGCTAAGTATAGATCATTATTGAGCTATCCTAGGTAGTTTTGCCCTTTTTAGCTAACTAAGCATATCAAGTCATTTTGGAGGAAAAAATGCTAAGTATAGGTCATTTTGGAGCTAAATAGGTCTTCTTAAGCTAAGTATTCATTTGTTAAGCAAAACACTTGGGAAAACTTACTATCATCACGGAGGTGAAGGACCAGTGTGACGCCCCCGATTCAATCGTACACTAATCATGCACGCAAATGTGTACGATCAAGATCAGAGACTCACGGGAAGATATCACAACACAACTCTAAAACATAAATAAGTCATACGAGCATCATAATACAAGCCAGGGGCTGCGAGGGCTCGAATACAAGTGCTCGATCATAGACGAGTCACCGGAAGCAACTATATCTGAGTACAGACATAAGTTAAACAAGTTTGCATTAAGAAGGCTAGCACAAACTGGGATACAGATAGAAAGAGGCGCAAGCCTCCTACTTGGGATCCTCCTAAACTACTCCTGGTCGTCGTCAGCGGCCTGCACGTAGTAGTAGGCACCTCCAGTGTAGTAGGAGTCGTCATCGACGGTGACGTCTGGCTACTAGGCTCCAGCATCTGGTTGCGACAACCAGGTAGAATGGAAAGGGGGAAAAGAGCGAGAGAAGCAACCGTGAGTACTCATCCAAAGTACTCGCAAGCAAGGATCTACACTACATATGCATGGGTATATGTGTAAAGAGGCAATATCGGTGGACTGAACTGCAAAATGCAAGAATAAGAGGGGGATAGCTAGTCCTATCGAAGACTACGCTTCTGGCAGCCTCCGTCTTGCAGCATGTAGAAGAGAGTAGAATGAAGTCCTCCAAGTAGCATCGCATAGCATAATCCTACCCGGCGATCCTCCCCTCGTCGCCCTGTTAGAGAGTGATCACCGGGTTGTATCTGGCACTTGGAAGGGTGTGTATTATTAAGTATCCGGTTCTAGTTGTCATAAGGTCCAGGTACAACTCCAAGTTGTCCTGTTACCGAAGATCACGGCTATTCGAATAGATTAACGTCCCTGCAGGGGTGCACCACATAACCCAACACGCTCGATCCCATTTGGCCGGACACACTTTACTAGGTCATGCCCGACCTCGGAAGATCAACACGTCGCAGCCCCACCTAGGCATAACAGAGAGGTCAGCACGCCGGTCTAAACCTAAGCGCACAGGGGTCTGGGCCCATCGCCCTTAGCACACATGCATGTTGCGTACGCGGCCGGAAGCAGAACTAGCCCCCTTAATACAAGAGCAGGCTTATGTTCCAATCCGGCGCGCGCCGCTCAGTTGCTGACGTCACGAAGGCTTCAGCTGATACCACGACGTCGAGTGCCCATAACTGTTCCCGCATAGTTGGTTAGTGTGTATAGGCCAGTAGCCAGACTCAGATCAAATACCAAGATCTCGTTAAATGTGTTAAGAATCCGCGAACGCCGAACAGGGCCAGGTCCACCTCTCTCCTAGGCGGTCTCAACCTGCCCTGTCGCTCCACCACAAAGTAACAGTCGGGGGCCGTCGGGAACCCAGGCCCACCTCTACCGGGATGGAGCCACCTGTCCTTTCAGCCCCCTCATCAGAATCACTTGCGGGTACTCAACGAGCTGACCCGACTTTAGTCACCATCTTTATAGTATGTATGTATGTATAGTATATATCCGTGATCACCTCCCGTATGATCACGGCCCAATAGTATAGCAAGGCAGACTGACAAGAATGTAGGGCCAATGATGATAAACTAGCATCCTATACTAAGTATTTAGGATTGCGGATAAGGTATCAACAGATGTAGCAACAATGTCAGGCTATGCATTAGAATAGGATTAACGGAAAGAAGTAACATGCTACACTACTCTAATGCAAGCAGTATAGAGGAGAATAGGCAATATCTGGTGATCAAGGGGGGGGGCTTGCCTGTTTGCTCTGGCAAGTAGGAGGGGTCGTCAACTCCGTAGTCGGACTGGGCAGCAGCGACATCGGTCTCGTAGTCTACAGCGGAAAAGAGGGGGGAAGAAACAATAAATATAATGCAAACAAATGCATGACGATGCATGACATGACAAAGCGCGGTGCTAGGTGTTCCCTAACGCGGTAGTAGGTGATACCGGCGAAAGGGGGAAACATCCGGGAAAGTATCCCCGGTGTCTCGCATTTTCGGACAGATGAATCAGAGGGGAAAAGTTGCGAGTTTGCTATGCTAGGGATGTGTGGCGGATGAACAGGCTGCGTATCCGGAATCGTCTCATCGTTCTGAGCAACTTTCATGTACAAAGTTTTTCCATCCGAGCTACGGTTTATTTTATATTAATTTTGAAAGATTTAATCATTTTTAGAATTTATTTAATTATTTACCCCTAACATTATCCAGAATAGTGATTGCTGATGTCAGCATGACGTCAGCAGTTGACCTGGTCAACCTGACATGGGGGTCCCGCATGTCATTGCCTAACTTACTAACTAACTGTTTAGACAGATTAATTAGCTGGTTAATTTGGTTTAATAGTTAGTTAACAGAATTAATTAAGTTATTAATTCTTCAATTAATTGATATTATTTATTTATTTATTTTATCATTATTTTAATTCCTTTTTTTAAATACATTCTGGGCGGGGCCCGCCTGTCATTGGCCCTGGGGCCTTAGCGGGCAGGCTAACGGGCGCGGTTGCTGGGACGGAGCCCCGTGAGTGTGCGGGCGGTTACGGGCGCCCGATGGGGCGGACCCAGGCGTGGTTCGGGTGGTAGCGGGCGACGGGCGCCAGCCTGTATGGGCGCCTGCCC
>NC_041385.1:602435272-602455726 GCF_002162155.2 Triticum dicoccoides
CGAGGCGTCACCGGCCACCACAACGGGCGGCCGCAGTTGCCGGGAAGGAAGGGGGCGGCCATGGCGCAACTAGGCGCGGCCGGGCAGGGGCAGCGGGGGCAAGTGCGGCGACGGCTTCGGCACGCAGTGCATGGCCACAGGGAGCAGGGGATAGGGCGGAACCGGCCACGGTGCGGTGGAGGCAAAGGGCGCCGGCGGGGGCTCGCGTGAGTGAGGGAGGTCCGGGAGACAGACGATGCGCGGGTGCCACAGGGGGCACCGACAGTGTCCGGCGCGGGCGCGGTCTGGCGTTACTACGCGCACAACGGGGGGGGCACGGGGAAGGGAGAATGGAGTGGAGATCGGGGGCCTCACCGCGGGGCCGTAGGGACTATGGCAACGGGCTCGACGGAGGTCGGGGAGGTCCGACGAGGGAGATGATGAGGCGGCGGCAGTCCGGCGAGGGAGGTCCGGCGAGGTGGCTCCGACGACGGGCGGTGTTCCGGGCAGCAGCGAACGACGGAGGGCGGGCGCAGGGCGTCGGGGGCGACGCGGCAAGCGCGGCGAGGGGCGCCGCTGAGGGAGAGGGAACGGGGGTGCGAGGATGCGGGAAGGGGCCAGCGAGGCGGCTACGGGCGTTGGCATCGGTGGCCTCCTCCCTCGATCCCGATCCAATCGGGGGAGGGGGGCGAGTGGGGCGAGTGGGCGACTATGGTGGACGGCTAGGGTTTCGGGAGGGGAAGTGGAAAAGGAGTAGTGGGGGAGGCCGGCCGGCTGGGCCTGGTGGGCTGAGGGTGGGTGGCCAGCTGGGCCAAGGCCCAGCGTAGGGAGGGGTGGTCTTTCTTCCTTTTTTTGTTTTGTTTTGTTTTTTGTTTTTGTAGTTTCTTTTCTTTCTTTTTTTTCCTTTTCTTTTCTGTTTTAAATCATTTTAAATTATCTAGGTATTTTATAAAAATGTGTTTGCTTTATTATAATTACCCAGGCATTTAACTGCACACCCCGAACATTTTAGTTTAGTATTTTGAAAACTTTTTCGTTTGACATTATTTGAATTTGAATTTGAAACATTTTCGAATCAACCCGAGATTAACTATAGTGACCGAGGTGACATGGCACCATTAACGTGAGATTACTGTAGCATGATTATCCGGGCGTCACAATTCTCCTCCACTACAAGAAATCTCGTCCCGACATTTAAGTGGGGAGTAAGGGGGAAGTTCTGGTTACGAAATTTTAACGGGTGTCATCGGTCTTGGTTGCTCTTCTTGAAGAGGTCGATCCATTGTGTTGCTGTCTCCATTCCTCTTCTTCAGGGCATCATGATGAAGTCCTCACCCTTTCTTCGGGGGTTCCATCGTACTTACGAAAAGGATAGTGGGTATCTTCGGAAGAACGGACCTTACAAGGTTGACTATCTAGCAGATAACTTAGGGAATGTGCTAGAAAGTAACTCTCAAACAGATACTTAAGAAAATATCGAGAGTAAAGTAAGAAGGTACCCTGAGAAGTTTCAAACGGTAGGCAATCGTTTGATGTCTGAAACAACATGCGAAAGGGGTCCAAGCAACGAGATTGAATATTGTGTCTGTTACCAGAATAGATCACTAGGACGGTGGCCCGTGAATTACATACGAGGCCACGCGCGAGGAATAACTTTGGGAACGGGTGGTACAGGAGAGTCAGGTTATGATCCTGGGACCTGTGGGTTATGGGCCCACCATGTGGGTTCAAAGTAGAAAGAGTGGTGACATCTTGCACGGTTATGATGGCAAGGCATGCTAGAGAATAGCCTGTCAGTTATGTCGGCAACAACGTTGGTACCAAGGGCGAGGGATGAAGTGAACCATTTTCCTGCTCGTTGAACGAGGTGGACCAATAGGCAAAGTTCTCGTCCATCGGTGGTTATCGGAATGTCGTCAACAATAGTAACAGGGTCTGACTGATAAGGTGGTACACCGAGGTGTTTTCGTAAGCAAGATAATTTTACTGCTTAGATCTTATAGATCACCAGAGAGGTTAAACCAAACAATGGAAAGGAATATATCATTATCAGATTAGACAGAACAATGGAAAGGAAAACGTGTTAGAACACATATCCCATGGGTATATCTACTCACGGACAAGTAAGGCATGATATGCATGACAGGATATAAAGTAGAAAGCCCTTTATGTAAGGGGAGAGAAACTTCATGACATTACCCATACAACGGTGTTTGGATAATTGATAAAGAAAATTCAACGTTGTGCTTCAAATGTTCTTATTGATGATCGGAGTACCACCGACATGCTTCGAGATAGCATTGACATGGTCAATAGGTAAGGATCGGACTATGGATACATAAGGGATCCATCAGGATCAACTTATAGAATAAGTCTTATAATTTCCTCAGGGAAGAATGGTTAACCTTGCTAATAAGAAAACTATAACAGCAGGTCCTCCGGCCAGGTGTGCTAGGCATGACATCACCTTACCAGGTCATATAAAGACCAATTTTGTAACTCTTGGAAATATGACCCAACCATCATATCTGACCGAGATTCAGATTTGATTGATGTTAGGAATTAGGATACCTCGGACTCAGGATGCCTGAGAAGAAAAGGTGCAAAACAAATTGACAAGATGACATTGTAAGATTCTCGGGAAATGTACTATGGAAGGGAGTTCCAGAACAATAGCTCATCATTAATCCAATGAAGGGATAAGGAGGTAATTGATGAACTCAGTGACAATTCATCGAGATTTCGAAAGGATGGGTTTCCACATTTATGTGAACAAGGAGATAACATTTGTCAGATCAAATGATATAATGATGTATGCTCGAGGAAAGCATACACAATTGAACATTGATTGAAAGGTGCACCCGAAGATGGGCTTAGGTAGCATGATGAACGTTAGAATGGTGGTTCAACAACCAATAGTCTAATAACGAACTACCGACCATCAACTTCAAAGCAATAGGGTTGTTAGGGGTAAAAATCCACGCAGTACCGTTCACTTGTTGGAATCCCGATTAGAATCAACACGGGAACCAAGAAGGGAAGGTTATGGTGAGAAGTATTACTTGCATCAATAATTCATAAGAGGTGGTGAAAGTCTCATGACATTATTGACAAGACAGATGGTAATACTCCAAGGTAAAAGAAGAACAATTGTTGGTTAGCACGGAACTCAAGGTATACACAAAGCATGAACAAGTTTGTGTTAAACGGAAGGCAATAAAGTGGTCGATGATAGCACCAATCATCAAGGGCAAGGATGTTATTTCTCATCATGAACTCAATTGATATCTTGGAAGACCTCAGAATGTTGATGATGATCACGACACATTTGTCGAGAGGTTTCAAGAAGATGTAACCGATCGGCGATGACATCAAGTCAAACGAATGATGAAGCAAAAAGTTATTGAAACCATGGGTACGACACAAACTCGAAATCAAGCTTGTTGTTCAAGGAAAAATGATATGATGAGGAAGATCGATGTAAGCTTAGCTCATCGTCGAAAGTTGTGCTCCGGGATTAAGGACCGGGTAGCACAGTTAAAATCGGCACGATAATGATATAGCCGAGCAGGCTAGGAATGACGTGATCGAGTTCAAAGTCGTAGGTAATGAAGGTTCCAAGAGTTGTTTAATCGCGATGCGGACTCGATTCAGTTATCGGTGTCTTTGAGTGTTCAATAACTTAGAGCCCGTGAAAAATTTGGAATCAGTGAGAATTTAGTACTTGATGAAGAACTCATAAGAAGTTATGAAGTTCCGTGATAATCTCGAGATACCAGGGGGTAATACTCGACGACAGATCAAAGTAGAGGTTGGACTGGGGTAATGATCTGCAGAAGACAAGTACTTACACTTGCACGAGAAATGGTATTTAAAGGGGAACATGGTCGGAATCCACGATCATAAAGGATCGAACCACGGATACAAGATGAACTTATAACAAGGGGGTAATTATTTTTATGAGCAGCTTCCATGATAAGTTATACATCGTGTCCCTGGGCATGAACGCAAGGTTCAAGGTCGACTCCCACTTCTTCAATGTATAACCTTCCATTCACTTTTCGCTTTGATAAAGGCATTAGTGATGAAAGTTTTATCTGGTGAAATACCAGATGAGTATGACTCGTGAAAACTTCTGATTTCACACATATAAAGGAAGGCATAGGTTCAACCCGTCAGGGTATCGTGGAAACATATACCACAAGCTTCAATAGTAAATACGACCAGCTCGAAAGCAGAGCATGGTTGGCCAAGCAGATGATACAATGTACCAAGGGCATTATGTATCAGGTAAAGAACTCACAAGAATTTTGGTTGTGAAGGACAATGTCGGATAATAACCCAGCAATGGTTATGGCGGTCCACAATGGGGCTGATGTGAGTATCGGAACTCAATCAAAGGAAGAAGGAATGCCAAGGCATCGGATTATAGAAACAACTGACTAATTCAAAGCTTAATGCAAAGAAATTTTATGATTTCCAAATCAAGGGATCAGAAGCAATCGTTCTGATCGAAAATGAATAAGTTCAATAGACTTGGAAGCACAAACGATCAAGGCATTGATTGGTCAAGAACCAGCTCATATCCAAATGACGCCTGAGCCGGAAGGATGAATCCTAGGATTCGACTGAGGAATGCGAGCATCCTCAACATATTGAATCAACGGACTTAAAATGGTAGAGACAAGGGATGCCAATAAGATTATGAAACTTATGGGATTATCCATAATGCAAGCAAGCAAGAATTTCAAGAGCAACAGGCTGCTCAGGATTTTCGAAAGATCGAATGATATTTTGAAGTGTTTGGCGAAACACATGAACAACGGGGAATGAGCGGATACTTGATAAGTGCGAGAATTATCCTTAGGGGTATTCAGGTGACAAAGAACAGCAAGGCAGTAAGCTCAAAGGATTCTCAGAACAACCGAGAGAATTTCGAGGTATCTTGTAATAACAAGATCAACTGGGAAACATTGCATGAATGGTGAGTATACATGCTTATCCATAGGGGTTTACTGATGGAAGGGAATTGCATAAGTGACCATAAAGTTTCGAGAGAACATCGGTGAGTATCTTCGGATCCTTCTGGTGCAGCAGACGATCATCTATAACAAGGGGCTCTCCGGGAGAAGGCTGTTACGAGAACCTAAATTCAGATTTAGTAAAATCATTTAACCTGAATAGCAGAGAGATCAGAGTCCCAGAGTATAGATCGAGGAGTAAAAGATCCTAATACCACCCAATGGCGACGTGGGCCCGTAAGGCACACAACCATGTTAGTAAAAGTTTTGCAATGACTAGACTCAACTTCGGCCAAGGAGTGTGGAAGGGGGATTCCTACAGGCAGTCGGCTCTAATACCAACTTGCGACGCCCCCGATCCAATCATACACTAATCATGCACGCAAATGTGTACGATCAAGATCAGGGACTCACGGGAAGATATCACAACACAACTCTAAAACATAAATAAGTCATACAAGCATCATAATACAAGCCAGGGGCCGCGAGGGCTCGAATACAAGTGCTCGATCATAGACGAGTTAGCGGAAGCAACAATATCTGAGTACAGACATAAGTTAAACAAGTTTGCCTTAAGAAGGCTAGCACAAACTGGGATACAGATTGAAAGAGGCGCATGCCTCCTGCCTGGGATCCTCCTAAACTACTCCTGATCGTCGTCAGCGGCCTGCATGTAGTAGTAGGCACCTCCAGTGTAGTAGGAGTCGCCGTCAACGGTGACGTCTGGCTCCTGGGCTCCAGCATCTGGTTGCGACAACCAGGTAGAATGGAAAGGGGGGAAAGAGGGAGAGAAGCAACCATGAGTACTCATCCAAAGTACTCGCAAGCAAGGATCTACACTACATATGCATGGGTATATGTGTAAAGAGGCAATATCGGTGGACTGAACTGCAGAATGCCAGAATAAGAGGGGGATAGCTAGTCCTATCGAAGACTACGCTTCTGGCAGCCTCCGTCTTGCAGCACGTAGAAGAGAGTAGAATGAAGTCCTCCAAGTAGCATCGCCTAGCATAATCCTACCCGGCGATCCTCCCCTCATCGCCCTGTTAGAGAGCGATCACCGGGTTGTATCTGGCACTTGGAAGGGTGTGTTTTATTAAGTATCCGGTTCTAGTTGTCATAATGTCAAGGTACAACTCCAAGTCGTCCTGTTACTGAAGATCACAACTATTCGAATAGATTAACTTCCCTGCAAGGGTGCACCACATAACCCAACACGCTCGATCCCATTTGGCCGGACACAATTTACTGGGTCATGCCCAGCCTCGGAAGATCAACATGTCGCAGCCCCACCTAGGCACAACAGAGAGGTCAGCACGCCGGTCTAAACCTAAGCGCACAGGGGTCTGGGCCCATCGCCCTTAGCACACCTTCACGTTGCGTACGCGGCCGGAAGCAGAACTAGCCCCCTTAATACAAGAGCAGGCTTACGTTCCAATCCGGCGCGCGCCGCTCAGCTGCTGACGTCACGAAGGCTTCGGCTGATACCACGACGTCGAGTGCCCATAACTGTTCCCGCGTAGTTGGTTAGTGCGTATAGGCCAGTAGCCAGACTCAGATCAAATACCAAGATCTCGTTAAATGTGTTAAGTATCCGCGAACGCCGAACAGGGCCAGGCCCACCTCTCTCCTAGGCGGTCTCAACCTGCCCTGTCGCTCCGCCACAAAGTAACAGTCGGGGGCCGTCGGGAACCCAGGCCCACCTCTACCGGGATGGAGCCACCTGTCCTTTCAGCCCCCTCATCAGAATCACTTGCGGGTACTCAACAAGCTGACTTGACTTTAGTCACCATCTGTATAGTATGTATGTATGTATAGTATATACCCGTGACCACCTCCCGTGTGATCACGGCCCAATAGTATAGCAAGGCAGACTAACAAGAATGTAGGGCCAATGATGATAAACTAGCATCCTATACTAAGTATTTAGGATTGCAGGTAAGGTATCAACAGATGTAGCAACAATGTGAGGCTATGCATCAGAATAGGATTAACGGAAAGCAGTAACATGCTACATTACTCTAATGCAAGCAGTATAGAGGAGAATAGGAGATATCTGGTGATCAAGGGGGGGGGGCTTGCCTGGTTGCTCTGGCAAGTAGGAGGGGTCGTCAACTCCGTAGTCGGACTGGGCAGCAGCGGCATCAGTCTCGTAGTCTACCGGAGAAAAGAAAGAAACAATAAATATAATGCAAACAAATGCATGATGATGCATGACATGACAAAGCGCGAATCTAGGTGTGCCCTAACGCGGTAGTAGGTGATACCGCGAAAGGGGGAAACATCCGGGAAAGTATCCCCGGTGTCTCGCGTTTTCGAACAGATGAATCGGAAGGGAAAAGCTGCGAGTTTGCTATGCTAGGGATGTGTGGCGGACGAACAGGCTGCGTATCCGGAATCGTCTCATCGTTCTGAGCAACTTTCATGTACAAAGTTTTTCCATCCGAGCTATGGTTTATTTTATATTAATTTTAAAAGATTTAATCATTTTTAGAATTTATGTAATTATTTACCCCTAACATTATCTAGAATAGTGATTGCTGATGTCAGCATGACGTCAGCAGTTGACCTGGTCAACCTGACATGGGGGTCCCGCATGTCATTGCCTAACTAACTAACTAACTGTTTAGACAGATTAATTAGCAGGTTAATTTGGTTTAATAGTTAGTTAACAGAATTAATTAAGTTATTAATTCTTTAATTAATTAGTTAATTAACTGATATTATTTATTTATTTATTTTATCATTATTTTAATTCCTTTTTTTAATACATTCTGGGCGGGGCCCACCTGTCATTGGCCCTGGGGCCTTAGCGGGCGGGCTAACGGGCGCGGTTGCTGGGGCGGAGCCCCGTGAGTGTGCGGGCGGTTACGGGCGCCCGATGGGGCGGACCCAGGCGCGGTTCGGGTGGTAGCGGGCGACGGGCGCCAGCCCGTATGGGCGCCTGCCCAGGCCAACGGGTGGGGAACGACGAGGCGTCACCGGCCACCACAACGGGCGGCCCCAGCTGCCGGGAAGGAAGGGGGCGGCCATGGCGCAGCCAGGCGCGGCCGGGCAGGGGCAGCGGGGGCAAGTGCGGCGGCGGCCTCGGCACGTAGTGCATGGCCACAGGGAGCAGGGGATAGGGCGGAACTGGCCACGGTGCGGTGGAGGCAAAGGGCGCCGGCGGGGGCTCGCGTGAGTGAGGGATGTCCGGGACACATGCGATGCGCGGGTGCCGCAGGGGGCACCGACAGCGTCGGGCGCGGGCGTGGTCTGGCGTTATTACGCGCACAACGGGGGGGCACGGGGAAGGGAGAATGGAGTGGAGGTCGGGGGCCTCACCGCGGGGCCGTAGGGACTATGGCAACGGGCTCGACGGAGGTCGAGGAGGTCCGACGAGGGAGATGATGAGGCGGCGGCAGTCCGGCGAGGGAGGTCTAGCGAGGTGGCTCTGACGACGGGCGGTGTTCCGGGCAGCAGCGGACGACGGAGGGCGGGCGCAGGGCGTCGGGCGTGACGCGGCAAGCGCGGCGAGGGGCGCCGCTGAGGGAGAGGGAACGGGGGTGCGAGGATGCGGGAAGGGGCCGGCGAGGCGGCTACAGGTGTTGGCGTCGGTGGCCTCCTCCCTCGATCCCGATCCAATCGGGGGAGGGGGGCGAGTAGGGTGAGTGGGCGAGTGTGGTGGACGGCTAGGGTTTCGGGAGGGGAAGTGGATAAGGAGTAGTGGGGGAGGCCGACCGGCTGGGCCTGGTGGGCTGAGGGTGGGTGGCCAGCTGGGCCAAGGCCCAGCGTAGGGGGTGGGGTCTTTCTTCCTTTCTTTTGTTTTGTTTTGTTTTCTGTTTTTGTAGTTTCTTTTCTTTTTTTATTTTCTTTTCTGTTTTAAATCATTTTAAATTATCTAGGTATTTTATAAAAATGTGTTTGCTTTATTATAATTACCCAGGCATTTAACTGCACACCCCGAACATTTTAGTTTAATATTTTGAAAACTTTGTCGTTTGACATTATTTGAATTTGAATTTGAAACGTTTTCGAATCAACCCGAGATTAACTATAGTGACCGAGGTGACATGGCACCATTAACGTGAGATTACTATAGCATGATTATCTGGGCGTCACAACCAGTCGTGTTTGCGCCAGTGCCAGACGGAGAAGGACCGGTCGGGGTTGGGCCAGTGCCAGACGGAGAAGGATCAATCGATGCTTGTCGGGATGCATGCTACACCAAAGATCATTTGCAATGTCTCGTTAGCATGATGCAACTCAAATGTGAATACTAGTAACTAATGACCATTCAAATGAAACTCATCGTGGGCGCTACACCAATCTGGGGCATCGGCGGAGGGGTCTGACCGGTCTTCTTGCACACGAACTGCACATTTTGTTTTCACGAGTCAGTCATATTAGTTAGTAATGAAACTAACATTACGTGCATGATTTGGCTAAATATGTAGGATAAACTTACCACGAGGAGCTCGTATAGGGCCCGGTGAGACGCATCATTCCGGTTCCTCTCCGCCTCCAACAGATTAGCCATCCTCTCCTCCATGTCCCTCTTCCTCTCCGTCGCGTGCTTGTTTGCCTCCGCCAGAATCTCCTGGGCCCTAGCCTCGATGGCGAGCTCCATTGGCCGTGCACGAGGCCTTATCTCAGGATCGGAGCTCGTCTGGCGTTTCTTGATATCCCGAAGAGTTCTAGGACAATGTATCAGTCCATCCCCAATGGCTACCGAGCCATGGGACCTCCCGCCACCAGATATCATCACCAACTCTGAATCAAAAGGACTCTGGCTTGGGTTAAAGTCCTCCCCTTTCCTCGTCTTTGTACCTCACGAGCTTGTGGTGGGAGGTGATGTTGGTGAAGCTCTGTGGATGATCGAGGTCAGACTCGGAGAATGCCTTGGCCTTCTTGTGCGGGGCAGAATGGGCCATGGCATAGAGGTCGAACAGCGGTGGAACCCCCTTCTTGTTGTGTCGCGCCTAAAAGAGAGGAACAAAATATTAGTTAAGGGCTCAAGCTAGCATGAAGAATGAAATTGCATGAATCATGGAGCAAACCACATACCCAGTTATCCCCGTACTCAAATAGGTTGGAGCTCCCTTTATGGTGTGGCACACCTTGCATGTGGGCATGCTTATCCTTGGCCTTGTTGTGCTCGGCTAGCCATTGGGGAGAGCACCAGTCATCCACCAACGCCTCCCAACAATCCATCGTATCCGCACACCATCTCGGGGGCACCTAAGTTAGTCAAGAGAAATTTCAGCGCTACGCCTACGAATCAAATCAAGGAAAATAAGTACAAGGCCTTAAGAATAGGTAATTACCTTCATGTACTTCTCCTTACTCAGAAACTTGACTTGGTACTTCGCCTTGGACCTCTTAATGTTAGTCGAGGCATAGTAGTCTCGAACGGCCTGCACCCGAGCCTCGTGCCGTAAGTTCTGAAGTAGGCGCTTGCACTCGGCTTCGACAACCATAGCAGCGTCCTCCTTGTGTTCCTCAAGACACATGTAGATGGTATGCAATCAAACAAGACAACACTGATTAGTATACAATCACTAGGTAATTTTGATTTTTAATTCTGTAAAGGAGAAATTACCCAAAACATTCGGATCACAATGTTGGCCACCGTCTCGCACAAGACACCGTCGACCCTCATCTTCGGTGGGGCCGAGGCAGCCTGGTACAGCTCCCAGCTAAGTGCTAGCTGTGGAACCTGACCCTCACCGGGCAACGTGACCCACCCCAGGAAGTTTTGCGGGCAAAGCACACCAAGGACCTATTGGGAACGTAGTAATTTCAAAAAATTTCCTACGCACATGCAAGATCATGGTGATGGCATAGCAACGAGAGGGGAGAGTGTTGTCCACGTACCCTCGTAGACCGTAAGCGGAAGCGTTAGCACAACGCGGTTGATGTAGTCGTACGTCTTCACGATCCGACCGATCCAAGCACCGAACGTACGGCACCTCCGAGTTCAGCACACGTTCAGCTCGATGACGATCCCCGGGCTCCGATCCAGCAAAGCTTCGGGGATGAGTTCCGTCAGCACGACGGCGTGGTGACAATGATGATGTTCTACCGGCGCAGGGCTTCGCCTAAACTCCGCGACGATATGACCGAGGTGGAATATGGTGGAGGGGGGCACCGCACACGGCTAAGGAACGATCCGTAGATCAACTTGTGTGTCATGGGGTGCCCCCTGTCCCCGTATATAAAGGAGGGAGGGGGGAGGCCGGCCGGCCCTTGTGGGCGCGCCAAGGAGGAGGAGTCCTCCTCCTAGTAGGAGTAGGACTCCCCCTTTCCTACTCCTACTAGGAGGGGGAAGGAAGGGGGAGAGGGGGAAGGAAAGAGGGGGGCGCCACCCCCCCTCCTAGTCCAATTCAGACCAGAGGGAGAGGGGGCGCGCGGCCCACCCTGGCCGCCCCTCTCTCTTTCCACCAAGGCCCATGTGGCCCATTATCTCTCCCGGGGGGAGGGGGGTTCCGGTAACCCTCCGGCACTCCGGTTTTCTCCGAAAACGTCCGGAACAGTTCCGGTGTTCGAATATAGTCATCCAATATATCAATCTTTATGTCTCGACCATTTTGAGACTCCTCGTCATGTCCGTGATCACATCCGGGACTCCGAACAAACTTCGATACATCAAAACTTATAAACTCATAATAAAACTGTCATCGTAACGTTAAGCGTGCGGACCCTATGGGTTCGAGAACTATGTAGACATGACCTAGAACTATTCTCGGTCAATAACCAATAGCGGAACCTGGATACCCATATTGGTTCCTACATATTCTACGAAGATCTTTATCGGTCAAACCGCATAATAACATACGTTGTTCCCTTTGTCATTGGTATGTTACTTGCCCGAGATTTGATCGTCGGTATCCAATACCTAGCTCAATCTCGTCACTGGCAAGTCTCTTTACTCGTTATTTAATGCATCATCCCTTAACCAACTCATTGGTCACATTGCTTGCAAGGCTTATAGTGATGTGCATTACCGAGAGGGCCCAGAGATAACTCTCCGACAATCGGAGTGACAAAACCTAATCTCGAAATACGCCAACTCAACATGTACCTTTGGAGACACCTGTAGTAATCCTTTATAATCACCCAGTTACGTTGTGACGTTTGGTAGTACCCAAAGTGTTCCTCCGGTAAACGGGAGTTGCATAATCTCATAGTTACAGGAACATGTATAAGTCATGAAGAAAGCAATAGCAATATACTAAACGATCAAGTGCTATGCTAACGGAATGGGTCATGTCAATCACATCATTCTCCTAATGATGTGATCCCGTTAATCAAATGACAACACATGTCTATGGTTAGGAAACATAACCATCTTTGATTAATGAGCTAGTCAAGTAGAGGCATACTCGTGACTATATGTTTGTCTATGTATTCACACATGTATCATGTTTCCGATTAATACAATTCTAGCATGAATAATAAACATTTATCATGATATGAGGAAATAAATAATAACTTTATTATTGCCTCTAGGGCATATTTCCTTCAGTCTCCCACTTGCACTAGAGTCAATAATGTAGATTACATAGTAATGATTCTAACACCCATGGAGTCTTGGTGCTGATCATGTTTTGCTCGTGAGAGAGGCTTAGTCAATGGGTCTGCAACATTCAGATCCGTATGTATCTTGCAAATTTCTATGTCTCCCATTTGGACTTGGTCCCGGATGGAATTGAAGCGTCTCTTGATGTGCTTGGTCCTCTTGTGAAATCTGGATTCCTTTGCCAAAGCAATTGCACCAGTATTGTCACAGAAGATCTTCATTGGTCCTGATGCACTAGGTATGACACCTACATCGGAAATGAACTCCTTCATCCAGACTCCTTCATTTGCTGCTTCTGAAGCAGCTATGTATTCCGCTTCACATGTAGATCCCGCCACGACACTTTGTTTAGAACTGCACCAACTTACAGCTCCACCGTTTAATAAAAACACGTATCCGGTTTGCGATTTAGAATCGTCCGGATCAGTGTCAAAGCTTGCATCGACGTAACCATTTACGACTAGCTCTTTGTCACCTCCATATACGAGAAACATATCCTTAGTCCTTTTCAGGTATTTCAGGATGTTCTTGACCGCTGTCCAGTGATCCAGTCCTGGATTACTTTGGTACCTCCCTGCCAAACTTATTGCTAAGCATACGTCAAGTCTGGTACACAGCATTGCATACATGATAGAGCCTATGGCTGAAGCATAGGGAACATCTTTCATTTTCTCTCTATCTTCTGCTGTGGTCGGGCATTGAGTTTGACTCAACTTCACACCTTGAAGCACAGGCAAGAACCCTTTCTTTGCCTGATCCATTTTGAACTTTTTCAAAATTTTATCAAGGTATGTGCTTTGTGAAAGTCCTATTAAGCGTCTTGATCTATCTCTATAAATCTTGATGCCCAATATGTAAGCAGCTTCACCTAGATCTTTCATTGAAGAACTTTTATTCAAGTATCCCTTTATGCTATCCAGAAATTCTATATCATTTCCAATTAATAATATGTCATCTACATATAATATCAGAAATGCTACAGAGCTCCCACTCACTTTCTTGTAAATACAGGCTTCTCCAAAAGTCTGTATAAAACCATATGCTTTGATCACACTATCAAAGCGTTTATTCCAACTCCGAGATGCTTGCACCAGTCCATAAATGGATCGCTGGAGCTTGCACACTTTGTTAGCACCTTTTGGATCAACAAAACCTTCTGGCTGCATCATATACAACTCTTCTTCCAGAAATCCATTCAAGAATGCAGTTTTGACATCCATTTGCCAGATTTCATAATCATGAAATGCAGCAATAGCTAACATGATTTGGACAGACTTAAGCATCGCTACGGGTGAGAAAGTCTCATCGTAGTCAACCCCTTGAACTTGTCAAAAACCTTTCGCAACAAGTCGAGCTTTATAGACAGTTACAATACTATCAGTGTCAGTCTTCTTCTTAAAGATCCATTTATTCTCAATGGCTTGCCGATCATCGGGCAAGTTAACCAAAGTCCATACTTTGTTCTCATACATGGATCCCACCTCAGATTTCATGGCCTCTAGCCATTTTGTGAAATCTGGGCTCATCATCGCTTCCTCATAGTTCGTAGGTTCATCATGGTCAAGTAACATGACTTCCAGAATAGGATTACTGTACCACTCTGGTGCGGATCTTACTCTGGTGGACCTACGAGGTTCAGTAGAAACTTGATCTGAAGTTTCATGATCAATATCATTAGCTTCCTCACTAATTGGTGTAGTTGTCACAGGAACCGGTTCTTGTGATGAACTACTTTCCAACAAGGGAGTAGATACAGTTATCTCATCAAGTTCTACTTTCCTCCCACTCACTTCTTTCGAGAGAAACTCCTTCTCTAGAAAGGATCCGATTTTAGCAACAAAAATCTTGCCCTCGGATCTGTGATAGAAGGTGTACCCAATGGTCTCTTTTGGGTATCCTACGAAGATACATTTCTCCGATTTAGGCTCGAGCTTATCTGGTTGAAGTTTCTTCACATAAGCATCGCAGCCCCAAACTTCAAGAAATGACAACTTTGGTTTCTTGCCAAACCACAGCTCATAAGGCGTCGTCTCAATGGATTTTGATGGTGCCCTATTTAATGTGAATGCGGCCGTCTCTAAAGCATAACCCCAAAACGATAGCGGTAAATCAGTAAGAGACATCATAGATCGCACCATATCTAGTAAAGTACGATTACGACGTTCGGACACACCATTTCGTTGTGGTGTTCCGGGTGGCGTGAGTTGCGAAACTATTCCGCATTGTTTCAAATGTAAACCAAACTCGTAACTCAAATATTCTCCTCCACGATCAGATGGTAGAAACTTTATTTTCTTGTTACGATGATTTTCCACTTCACTCTGAAATTCTTTGAACTTTTCAAATGTTTCAGACTTGTGTTTCATCAAGTAGATATACCCATATCTGCTCAAGTCATCTGTGAAGGTGACAAAATAACGATACCCGCCGCGAGCCTCAACATTTATTGGACCACAAACATCAGTATGTATGATTTCCGACAAATCAGTTGCTCGCTCCACAGTTCCGGAGAACGGCATTTTAGTCATCTTGCCCATAAGGCACGGTTCGCAAGTACCAAGTGATTCATAATCAAGTGATTCCAAAAGCCCATCAGTATGGAGTTTCTTCATGCGCTTTACACCGATATGACCTAAACGGCAGTGCCACAAATAAGTTGCACTATCATTATCAACTCTGCATCTTTTGGTTTCAACACTATGAATATGTGTATCACTACTATCGAGATTCAATAAAAATAGACCACTCTTCAAGGGTGCATGACCATAAAAGATATTACTCATATAAATAGAACAACCATTATTCTCTGATTTAAATGAATAACCATCTCGCATCAAACAAGATCCAGATATAATGTTCATGCTTAACGCTGGCACCAAATAACAATTATTTAGGTCTAAAACTAATCCCGATGGTAGATGTAGAGGTAGTGTGCCGACCGCGATCACATCGACTTTGGAACCATTTCCCACGCGCATCGTCACCTCGTCCTTAGCCAATCTTTGCTTAATCCGTAGTCCCTATTTCGAGTTACAAATATTAGCAACAGAACCAGTATCAAATACCCAGGTACTACTGCGAGCATTAGTAAGGTACACATCAATAACATGTATATCACATATACCTTTGTTCACTTTGCCATCCTTCTTATCCGCCAAATACTTGGGGCAGTTCCACTTCCATTGTCCAGTCTGCTTGCAGTAGAAGCACTCAGTTTCAGGCTTTGGTCCAGACTTGGGTTTCTTCTCTTGAGCAGCAACTTGTTTGCTGTTCTTCTTGAAGTTCCCCTTCTTCTTCCCTTTGCCCTTTTTCTTGAAACTGGTGGTCTTGTTAACCATCAACACTTGATGCTCCTTCTTGATTTCTACCTCCGCGGTTTTTAGCATTGCGAAGAGCTCGGGAATAGTCTTGTCCATCCTTTGCATATTATAGTTCATCACGAAGCTCTTGTAGCTTGGTGGCAGTGATTGGAGAATTCTGTCAATGACACTATCATCAGGAAGATTAACTCCAAGTTGAATCAAGTGATTATTATACCCAGACATTTTGAGTATGTGTTCACTGACAGAACTATTCTCCTCCATCTTGCAGCTATAGAACTTATTGGAGACTTCATATCTCTCAATCCGGGCATTTGCTTGAAATATTAACTTCAACTCCTGGAACATCTCATATGCTCCATGACGTTCAAAACGTCGTTGAAGACCCGGTTCTAAGCCGTAAAGCATGGCACACTAAACTATCGAGTAGTCATCAGCTTTGCTCTGCCAGACGTTCTTAACATCGTCAGTTGCATCAGAAGCAGGCCTGGCACCCAGCGGTGCTTCCAGGACGTAATTCTTCTGTGCAGCAATGAGGATAATCCTCAGGTTACGGACCCAGTCCGTGTAATTGCTACCATCATCTTTCAACTTTGCTTTCTCAAGGAACGCATTAAAATTCAACGGAACAACAGCATGAGCCATCTATCTACAACAAACATAGGCAAGCAAAATACTATCAGGTACTAAGTTCATGATAAATTTAAGTTCAATTAATCATATTACTTAAGAACTCCCACTTAGACAGACATCTCTCTAGTCATCTAAGTGAACACGTGATCCAAATCAACTAAACCATGTCCGATCATCACGTGAGATGGAGTAGTTTCAATGGTGAACATCATTATGTTGATCATATCTACTATATGATTCACGCTCGACCTTTCGGTCTCCATGCTCCGAGGCCATATCTGTATATGCTAGGCTCGTCAAGTTTAACCCGAGTATTCCGCGTGTGCAACTGTTTTGCACCCGATGTATTTGAACGTAGAGCCTATCACACCCGATCATCACGTGGTGTCTCAGCACGAAGAACCTTCGCAACGATGCATACTCAGGGAGAACACTTCTTGATAATTAGTGAGAGATCATCTTAAAATGCTACCATCAATCAAAGCAAGATAAGATGCATAAAGGATAAACATCACATGCAATCAATATAAGTGATATGATATGGCCATCATCATCTTGTGCTTGTGATCTCCATCTTCGAAGCACCGTCGTGATCACCATCATCACCGGCGCGACACCTTGATCTCCATCGTAGCATCGTTGTCGTTACGCCATCTATTGCTTCTACGACTATCGCTACCGCTTAGTGATAAAGTAAAGCAATTACAGGGCGTTTGCATTTCATACAATAAAGCGACAACCATATGGCTCCTGCCAGTTGCCGATAACTTCGGTTACAAAACATGATCATCTCATACAATAAAATATAGCATCACGTCTTGACCATATCACATCACAACATGCCCTGCAAAAACAAGTTAGACGTCCTCTACTTTGTTGTTGCAAATTTTACGTGGCTGCTACGGGCTTAGCAAGAACCGTTCTTACCTACGCATCAAAACCACAACGATAGTTCGTCAAGTTAGTGCTGTTTTAACCTTCACAAGGACCGGGCGTAGCCACACTCAATTCAGCTAAAGTGAGAGAGACAGACACCCGCCAGCCACCTTTAAGCACAAGTGCTCGTAACGGTGAAACCAGTCTCGCGTAAGCGTACGCGTAATGTCGGTCCGGGCCGCTTCATCTCACAATACCGCCGAACCAAAGTATGACATGCTGGTAAGCAGTATGACTTGTATCGCCCACAACTCACTTGTGTTCTACTCGTGCATATAACATCAACGCATAAAACCTAGGCTCGGATGCCACTATTGGGAACGTAGTAATTTCAAAAGATTTCCTACGCACATGCAAGATCATGGTGATGGCATAGCAACAAGAGGGGAGAGTATTGTCCATGTACCCTCGTAGACCGTAAGCGGAAGCGTTAGCACAACGCGGTTGATGTAGTCGTACGTCTTCACGATCCGACTGATCCAAGCACCGAACGTACGGCATCTCCGAGTTCAGCACACGTTCAGCTCGATGACGATCCCCGGGCTCCGATCCAGCAAAGCTTCAGGGATGAGTTCCGTCAGCACGACGGCGTGGTGACGATGATGATGTTCTACCGGCGCAGGGCTTCGCCTAAACTCCGCGATGATATGACCGAGGTGGAATATGGTGGAGGGGGCACCACACACGGCTAAGGAACGATCCGTAGATCAACTTGTGTGTCATGGGGTGCCCCCCTGCCCCCGTATATAAAGGAGGGAGGGGGGAGGCCGGCCGGCCCTTGTGGGCGCGCCAAGGAGGAGGATTCCTCCTCCTAGTAGGAGTAGGACTCCCCCTTTCCTACTCCTACTAGGAGGGGGAAGGAAGGGGGAGAGGGGGAAGGAAAGAGGGGGGCGCCACCCCCCTCCTAGTCCAATTCAGACCATAGGGAGAGGGGGGGTGCGGCCCACCCTAGCCGCCCCTCTCTCTTTCCACCAAGGCCCATGTGGCCCATTATCTCTCCCGGGGGGGTTCCGGTAACCCTCCGGCACTCCAGTTTTCTCCGAAAACGTCCGGAACACTTCCGGTGTCCGAGTATAGTCGTCCAATATATCAATATTTATGTCTCGACCATTTCGAGACTCCCCGTCATGTCCGTGATCACATCCGGGACTCCGAACAAACTTCGGTACATCAAAACTTATAAACTCATAATAAAACTGTCATCGTAACGTTAAGCGTGCGGACCCTACGGGTTCGAGAACTATGTAGACATGACCTAGAACTATTCTCGGTCAATAACCAACAGCGGAACCTGGATGCCCATATTGGTTCCTACATATTCTACGAAGATCTTTATCGGTCAAATCGCATAACAACATACGTTGTTCCCTTTGTCATCGGTATGTTACTTGCCCGAGATTTGATCGTCGGTATCCAATACCTAGCTCAATCTCGTCACTGGCAAGTCTCTTTACTCATTATGTAATGCATCATCCCTTAACCAACTCATTGGTCACATTGCTTGCAAGGCTTATAGTGATGTGCATTACCGAGAGGGCCCAGAGATACCTCTCCGACAATCGGAGTGACAAAACCTAATCTCGAAATACGCCAACTCAACATGTACCTTCGGAGACACCTGTAGTACTCCTTTATAATCACTCAGTTACGTTGTGACGTTTGGTAGTACCCAAAGTGTTCCTCCGGTAAACGGGAGTTGCATAATCTCATAGTTACAGGAACATGTATAAGTCATGAAGAAAGCAATAGCAATATACTAAACGATCAAGTGCTATGCTAACGGAATGGGTCATGTCAATCACATCATTCTCCTAATGATGTGATCCCATTAATCAAATGACAACACATGTCTATGGTTAGGAAACATAACCATCTTTGATTAATGAGCTAGTCAAGTAGAGGCATACTAGTGACTATATGTTTGTCTATGTATTCACACATGTATCATGTTTCCGGTTAATACAATTCTAGCATGAATAATAAACATTTATCATGATATGAGGAAATAAATAATAACTTTATTGTTGCCTCTAGGGCATATTTCCTTCAGGACCTGGTTGGGCCTGCGGACACCACAGGTGTGTTTCCAACCCCTAAAGTATGACAAGGCCAACACATTAGAGATTAATCTAAAGAAACGCGAATGCAAAATGTTAAAAAAGAGTAAATGCACTTACTTCTCCCCATTAGGCGCAATCAACCACCTCTGATCGTGGGTCGTCGGCACGGGCGGAAGCTTTGTACCACCATGCTGGTAGACCTTCTTGCCCCCTTCAACCAGATCGCCCTTGCTATAGCTATCATCAGAAAAGGTGTCCTCACCAGCATCATCATGGCCACTAGCCTCCGGAGCCCCTTGGGATGAAGACTCTGGGACCGGAGTCTCCTGGGGTGAAGGCTCGTCGGCCCGAGTCTCAGGAGACGAAGGCTCAGCGGCCCTAACCTCGTCGGTCCAAGGCTCGTGGACCGAAGTCCGAGACGGGTCCACGTCAGACGGGCCTCCCTCAGAAGGAGCAGTCCTGTGGTCGGGGGAATCAGCTGGGGGTGGCAGCAAGGAAGGCGCAACAGCCTTCCTACCTCTCCCGCCGCCACGTCCACCTCTAGCACCCCTCTTTGTCTTCCCCTGACCTCTCCCGGCTGAAGAAGAAGCGCCCGCCGGTGGTGTCTGCATATTGTCTAGCAGCACTCTCCGGAGGTGCTGGGGTGGAATGTAAGCACCCCTCCCAACACACGCCGAGGAGAAGGCTCAGAGCGCTCTCGACCCGCACCCACCATCTATCAACACCTGCAATGAAAAAAAGTAAATGAAAATTAGTACAACATAAAAAAATTGCATACCTGACATGAATAATATGTATATAATTCAAGTGTATCATCATCATGAACATAAGAAAGAATTGAATACCTAATAACATGAACTAATTAATAATATATCGTGTCGGGGTGCTGTGTCGGGGTCGGGGGTGCCGTGTCGGGATCGTGGTGCTGTGTCGGGGTCGGCGGT
>NC_041385.1:602455883-602456603 GCF_002162155.2 Triticum dicoccoides
GTGTCAGGGGTGTCGTGTCAGGGTTGGGGTGTCGTGTCGGGGTCGGGGGTGCCTTGTCGGGGTCGGGGGTGCCTTGTCGGGGTCGGGGTGTCGGGGTCAGGGGATCGGGGTCGAGATGGAAAATGCTCGACCCCTCGGCGACCCTCAACCCCTAGGCACCTCGATCCCTCGACCCCTTTTCCCCTCGACCCTCAACCCCTCGACACCTCGATCCTCGACCACTAGACCCTCGACTCCTTTTCCCCTTGGTCCTCGACCCCTCAACCACTCGGCGACCCTCGACCATCGACGACCCTCTTTTTCTACTTTTCCTAAAAAAATCATCTTCTTCTTCTACTTTTTTCATCTTCTTCTTCTTTCTTCTTCTTCTTCTTCTTTCTTCGACGTCTTCTTCTTCTTCTTCTTCTTCTTCTTCTTCTTCTTCTTCTTCTTCTTCTTCTTCTTCTTCTTCTTCTTCTTCTTCTTCTTCTTATTGTTGTTGTTGTTGTTGTTCTTTTTTTCATCATCTTCTTCTTCCTCTTCTTATTTTACTTTTTTTTCATATTTCTTGTTTATTCTTAAAAAACAAAAAAAACTAAACTAATTAAACTAAACTAACCTTTTTCCTCTTTCCTTTTCCTTTTCCATAACACACTTCACTTCTTCAACCTAAACTAATTAAACTAAAAACCCTAAACTAATTAAACCTAAACTAACTAAACTAAAACCTAAACTAATTAA
>NC_041385.1:602456761-602461582 GCF_002162155.2 Triticum dicoccoides
AGCCAACCCGCAGCTGCGGTGGGGAGGCGGTGGCGGGGATGCTCGGGGGGAGGCAGGAAGGGGGCGGCGACGGGGCGGAGAGGGTGTGGTGGCGACGACACGGGGTGGCAGGGAGGAAAGAGGAGAGGAGATAGAGAGAGAGGGTGATGGTTGGGGCGCGACCCTGTTAAGTCATTTTTGAAGCTTTGTCCTCCGCCTCTCCTTTGCCATCTCAGACGGCAAAGAAGGGCCCCGTTAGGGTTTGACAGCCAGTGGGACAAACCCCCTCTTTGTCGTCTGCTAGCAGACGGCAAAAAGTTGGCTGATGGCAAAGCCTACCTTTGTCGTCCGTTGCCTCTTTGTCGTATGCTTTCTGGTGGCTAATGGCAAACCATTCTTTGCCATCCACTAGCGGATGACAAAGAGGGGGCATACGGCAGATTTGCTGATTCCAGTAGGGAATTATGGGGCCTTTTTAGGCCTGTTTGTTTTGCTCTTTTGACGACCATGGTGTTTTGGACTTTTTAGGTTTGTTTTAGCTTTTTAACGCAAGCCAACCGACAACCATGAAGTGTCGAGCAGGTCATTTTAACTTGCGTGTCGGGTTGTTCTTCAAACCCAGGCTTTTGGGTTGGCACAACACAACTCTTTTATAAAAAGGCCAACACAGGACGTGTCATGCTAGGTCTTATATAATCGGGCCGGTCCATATGGAATATGTCAATAGTCAACAATTTAGGTTTGAAGCCGATACTCAATAATTCTCGTGGATTGTTTTTAGATAGCATACATGATTGGAAGAATTTCCTTGCAACATTGCAATCGTGAGGCTAATTATGTGGCGCACAATGGATAACATATTCATTTATTTCCAAATGTATCTTCTAGATGATGATAATGTATTATGGGTCATGATGATCTAGTGAGGGATCACTTTCGTCGAATGCATTATATCATGCTTCCTATTATAGGCGCAAATTCTGGATGCACCGAGATCTTTTCAACACCATTGCAAAAGCTAAGGAGAAACATGATCCTTTGTTTCAATCAAGAATAAATACAAGGTAAAAAGCAAGTACAAGTCCATTATTGAAGATTACCCAGCCGTGCGAGTCTTTGCTTTATGGATGCCCCGCCGATGCCATTGATGACTATGTTTGCATTGGGGAAGATCTCGTCCTGGAATGTTTGAGACGATTCTGTGATGCTGAGATCGTAATCTATGGAGTGTAGTACTTGAGGGCCCCCAATGATGAAGATACTGAGAGGCCCATGGCAGAAAATAAAGATATGGGTTGCCCCCTGGATGCTTGAATCAATTAACTGTATGCGTTGGACATGGACGATTTGTCCCGTGGCATGGCAAGGTTAGTACAGAGTGTATTTTCATGATCCAACTAGCATTCTTAAGTCATTTTGCATCACATGATCTCTGGATTTAGTACACATAATTGGATGCCTAGCTCTCACAATGATCTCAATGTCCTCTCACGGTTTCCTCTTTTTGCAAGGCTTGTTACCGGTGACATATCCACCTTGCAACTATGTTGTCAATGACAATGAGTACAACAAGGTATACTACCTAGCCGATGACATCTATCATCCATGGGACACTTTTTGTGAAGACAAGCCACCATCTTAAAGGCAACAAAAAATCTCACTTTGCAACTATGCAAGAATTTGATAGAGAGCTTTTGGTGTGTTTGGATGGCGCTTTGTGATTGTCAGTGGGTCTGCTGAGTATTGGAAGTCTGAAACCTTGTGCAAGATCATGACAATATGTGTTATCTTGCACAATAAGATCATCGACGATGAGATATAGGACCCACAGGACTTTCGGTATATTTTCAATGGAAACTCATGGAGCTGGAACATAACCCAAACAGGATTTAAGTGTTCCTCCAATCACATAAACTGGTCGAGAATAGTCAAGCTCACAACCGACTTCAAGAAAATCTTATTGAGCACCATTGGCACCTCATAACACTTGATTCTTGTGATGAATCTTTCGGATTCTTATTAGTTCATTTCGACCATTTATTGTGTTCATATTTGCATGATTATGTTTGAGAACATAAACTTTGTTATGTATTTGAATTGTGTGTCCTTGAATTCTGAAGTATTGAACTAATATGTTGTGATAATTTTTAAAAGGGTTGGATGAATTAGAAAATAGTTTTTTAAGGGATTAAGTTTTAGTGGATCTGCTAGTTGAGAAAAAGTTTAACGACCTTTTTTATCTTTCTAGGACAGAAGAGGATGAATTTTGGACTCTTAGGACATGGAATCTGCGAGAGATGCTCCAAATGACGTGAAACTTGTCTGTAGGGCAGCTCCAATAACACCCTTAGGGTTTAGTGCAGTCATAGCAGTACCGAGGCCTTCGTTTCAATAAGAAAACTAGAGCCATAGATTTAAGATATCAATAGGGAGCTCACATTTGCTCCAGGGGTGTTCCTGGCATTCGTAAGCGCTAGAAGGACAACTGGCAAATGAAATTGTTCACTCTAGGAAGCCCTTTTGCATGAAGAGTTCTCCAGCCCCCCGAGTCACAAACACCCCACTCCTGACCTTCTGCATCGGCAAGAAGGTCCTGATACCGGCAAAATGAGATCGTTCCTCTATGCATTGCCACCTCCATGAATCAAATGGTAAAACCGTAGTAGAAAAGCTTCACTAATCCACCTATATGAAATTCACTCCCCTTCTCCTTCTAGCCACTACAAAAATATTTTTAGATTACCTACAATCTGGATTGATTTCTTCAGGGAAAATCACAAAACAATTTTGGGGGGAAATTGTCGTGTGGAAGCTACTTGATATTCACGCAAAAATCAGGGTGATTTGCATGGGCAAGAACACCCGGTTTGCGGCTGTTAGGACAACAAAAAAAGAATGCAATGATGGAATATCTCCTAAACAAAGATCCGTTTCCATGGGAAATAAAGGGGATTTACCTAGGGATGTTAGTAGTGGTAGAAATAATAAAATTTCACATCAATGAACTAGTTGTCCGGTTGAGAAGATGCCATGACACTATGTGCAAATAAACTACTAATAGTTGACATTCACTTGCTGAGAGATTTAGTTGTTATGCTACCAATGGAGTACCCCTATAATGGGTGAAACTGCGAAAGGCAAAACATGTGGATTTTTCCATGGGGAAGGGGGTGGAAGTTGCCATGCTCTAGTTAATGAGACTGCCACAAGATTTGAAACTAATGTGTATATATGTAGTGCTATTTAAGTTTGCCATGGAAAAAAGCATATTAAGTTTGCCATGGCATGTATATAGATGTAGTACACTTTAAGTTTCCATGGTAAAAACATCTTAAGTTTTGCCATGAAAAAATAAAACTTTGCCATGGCATGTATATATATGCAGTGCGAAAAATAAATTGCCATGGCATGTTTGAAGCTGTAAAATAAATAGATAAATATAGACAATAATATTTGGCATGCTATATGAAATGCAATGGTGTGTATAAAATACAAAATAATTGCCATGGTGTAGATTTTAGTGTGTTACCGAAAAAGAACATGCAAAGTAAAATTTGCCATACAAAGTAAAGAATGTATGTTAGCATGATTTTAAAAGTTGCCATCATTCTGTGGTCAGAACACCCCCTTCAACAAAGGTTAGCACTATCAGAAAATAAGTGATATTCTTTTGATGATAAATTTACCATCTTATGCAAACTAAAATTGCCACCAATCTAATAGACTCATACATAGAGAAGAACACACAAAAACATACATAAAAAGTTGTCATGTGTTCATTAGGAAAAATGGTGTATAGTTTTCTATGTGCCAATTCCAAAAATATAAAAAACAAAAGTAACCCTTTGAACATGGCAAAAATAGAGGATTTTTGTCCTACACTTGCCATGTGTCAAGAACAGAATTATTATCTATAAAAAGCCAATGTCGAAGTATGTGATATGCATTTTGCCATGGTATATGAAGACTTTTTTGGGCATATTTTAAATAAAATTGCCATAGTATATATAATAGATTTTCCATAGGCAGACGACAAGATTGGCATGGATACATAAAATAAAATTTACCATGGTGTTTTTATTTGTCCGAATCAATGTGACATTTAAAAGTAAAACTAAAAGAAATAGACATGGAAAATTTAGGGGGAAATGTATTATCGGAAAAGGCATGGAAAATTGTTGCGAAATTTCTAAACTTCGGATGGCAAATTAATAAAAGTTTGAAGTTATCACATGGAAATTTACAAAAATAATTGCCATGTAAAAAATACATTTTTTGTACCAGTTACATGCCAGATTTACAAAATAAATGTTAAAAAATGGTCACCATGGCAATTTTATGAATTTGATTTGTGTAAAACAACATGACAACTTTTGGAAAAATATTGTAATAATCATTTGGCAAAAATTACAAAAAAAACAAACCACACACAGACAAAAGAAACACAAAAAGTTGCCATGGTCCTAGTACTTTAATTTTGAAACTTGGTTTATCAGAGTTGCCATCAGTGTGCGCTTGGATTTTTCTACGTACGGGGTATCTAGACATGTTTTAGTGTTGGATATATCCGTGTCTAGAAAAATGTAAGACAAGCAATTTGAGATGGAGGTAATAAATGATATGAAAAAACAAATTTGAAAAATGCCATGGCAAAACACATCTCAATTAAGCACACCAATATGATTTAAGTTGCCATAGCGAAACTCATTATCAAGTTAGTATGTCCAACATGATACTCTACTTGCCATGGCAACAAGAAATATGTATGAAAAATATTGTGGCAAGACATCTTAATCTATACCTACTGATAAAGTACGAAACACTTCTACCTTCCAACGTCGC
>NC_041385.1:602461870-602525118 GCF_002162155.2 Triticum dicoccoides
AACTCTTACTTAAAATCAACCCGCAGTCCCGGTTTACGTGATTCTAGAGATAATGTTTCACTATTTTTGGAAAGTCCCTTGCATTTCCCTCAAAACAACCCGTAGGTTTAAGTGACTCCAGAAAAATTGTGTGTTGTTTGCGGAAAACATCCTGACATTTGGTTTAATTAACCAGTAGTACATACCATATGTTTTTTAAAATAGTCATACCTTTTAAACCGTAACTCTGATTTTAACATATTATATATAAAATTTGATTAAAAACATTGTAGAATCTGAATATGATGTTATTTTACCCGTTAACCCGAACCAACCTGTGGTTGGATGGTTAGAGGAACCGTGGTATCCCCAACCCACCAGGGTTCAAATCCTGGTGCTCGCAGAGACGTTTCCGTCGATGATGAGGTGCCTACGATGACTTCGTAAATTTCAAGATGATATGCCGGTTCAATCTTTCAGAGGTGCTCATAGGGGTAGGGTGTGAGTGTGTGTTCATAGGGATGAGTGTATGCGCGTGTATATGAGCGCTTGCTGTACTGTGTTTAAAAAACCATTTAAAAATGTTATTTAGGGCGATGCCTTAATCATAGTGTAGTCCCGGTTTAAGTGATTCCAGAGATAATGTTTCACTATATGTGAAAAAACCCTTGTAGTTTCCTCAAATTAACCCGCAGTCGAGGTTTGAGTGACTCCAGAAAAACCGTTCATTGTTTGCGAAAAACACCCTGACATTTGGTTTAATTAAGCCGCAATACATATCATACATTAAAAAAAATAGTTCATATCTTTTAAACTGCAACTTCAATTGTAAAATATTATATATGAAATTTGATTATTTTTTATAGAATTCAAATATGATGTTATTTTACGTGTTAGCAATTAAAAAATGTTATTTTAGGGTGATCCCTTAACCAATAGTGCACGATCCGCCTCTCTTTTGTATTGGTGTAGATCCGGATTGTAAATGAACACCATAGTAATTTTAGATCGGATACAAAAGAAATCATCTGTAACAACACATGGATGCGTCGGCAAAACCTCGCACGGGAAAAAGGAAAGCAAATTTCTCATGTTATGTGAAGAGAAACATTTTAGAATTGACCACATTCAAACACGCTGTGAGTGTGTGAGCATTGATGCCACCATCGACGATGATGGAAGGAGGATAAGCGGCAACACAGATGGGATGCTGTTTTCGAATAAATAACATGGATCTATTGGAGTCTTGAGTCACGGTTATTAGATAGGCCCATCTGAACTTCGTGTAGATTTACAATCTTCCGGATCAAAGCCTATGTAAGAGTATTCGCAAAAAAAAAAGCCTATGCAAGAGTACACCATTAGACGGGGCCGAAATCTCTGGAACAAAAGCAGAGTATCCAGAGATAGATAAAAAGCAGGGACTTTGCAAAAGGTAGCGAGGGTGGCCAGGGAAAAATCATAGTCAGCTTCCACCCCCACTTATAACCAGCCGGCAGCGCTAATCTCGTAACAAAATCCACCAATAGGATTCTAAACTTTATTCCGGGAGATTTTTATTCTATCTCTCTCTTTCCGCCGCTCCGCCCGTGCGTTCGGCGCAACAGCAAACCGATCGCAATGCCTTGCGTGCCAGCTCCAATCTCCTAGCCCCGCCGCTGCTCGCTCTCCAACCGCAATCCTCCCCCGATTCTTCCGAGTTCAGTTACCACTGCCCGTACCACCACCACTACTTGAACCCGCCGCCGTCAATCTGCGTCGGGGGTTTAGCAGCTCCGCCCGTCCGTCCCCAAAGGTCCGCCTTTTCTCCTTCACCAACTCGCAGTGAAAAGGAAATTCCGGTTCCATCTTGGGTAGCAGAATTTAACTGGCGCCGCATGCTCGCCGTCGCCGACGATGTGACCCTGTTTTTTTTCTTCTATCGATCCTCTCGCCGGCGGCGCAGGGCCTAAATTTGCGGCGTAGTAACTTGGGTTGTTTCGCAGGTCCAGCGGCGAAGAGTAAAGGAGCCTGCCCGGATTCTAAGCGGCGGGATCGGATTCCATCCCTTGGAACAATTGCCACCGATCGGCTTTTGTCCTTCCTTCCTTCCGCCGGTGTGCCGGTGCGACGGCCGGGTAGCGAGAGGGGAGGTCCGAGGATAGGTGGAACTAGAAGGCCGGTACTACTGGCTCCTCCGTTTGGTTTGCAGGGGAGGGGTTCAGTCAGATGGGGGCCATCATGTGCTGCTTACGCTGCCGCGGCCCCGGCGACGACGCGCCTGGCTGCTGCTGCCTGCCATGGCCTTTCCTGAACAACGATCGCAACAACGACAACAACAACACCAATCACAACTCGGTATGCTTTTACCTATCTGTTTGTTTTGCCCGTCTTGTCTGGAGATATTTGGTGCAGTTGCGGTGATATAGACATGTGATGGATTTAGTCATGGTGTTGGTGAAATGCACGGAACTTGTGTTGCGGAGTGGCAGTTGGTGGGTGGATTTTCCATGTTCGTGATCCTCGCATTCGGCAGTCATGTCCCAGGATCGCATTGCCGTGATCTCAGAATAGCAAATGTTCATTATTGTGTTCATTTAATTGCGTAACTTGTAGCGGCTAACTGTAAATTAGTAGATATAAACCATGAACGGATATTAGTAGTTTGCATGGAGCCTATCCAGTTTTATTACCCTGAGACTTGTTTGACAGTCAGTTCAGAGGTGCTATTCTCAGAAGTTGGAACTGGACAACTCGGTACTGAATAAGTAAGATACTAACACCCAACTACAAATGGTCTGTCCGTGTAGCTTCAAAATTATTACAGTACTAAACAATTTGGTATACTTAATGATGTCACATCTGTCCAGAATAATTGCATGTTCTGTCTGGACCTTCTGTTTCAGTCAGCTGCTATGCACTAGTACCATCTAAATGTTTTATCCCCCCACAGGGCCCTCCTGCTCGTCAAAGAGCGAATACACGGGTTGCGCCTGTTCAGGGAAGGGTTCCTCCTGCGGGTTCACGGCAGGATGATTCAATGAACACCTTCCGCTGCCCTCCTAGGCCTTTGCCTTATGATGATCCTCAATTCAGACATCAAACGGAGCGCCACCCGCTGGTGGCAGGACGTGACAAGGCTTCAACACAATCCCAGAAATCTAATCTACTTGAAGAAAGCAATGATGCTGATACCAGATCAACTTGTGCCGATGAGAAGGCTGATGGATCGTCCCTGAAAGCTGAGTCGGGAGGTAAAAAACTCGGGGGAGCTAAGGTCTGTGTTCCTTCTGATTGTGAGGATGACTGTCCAATATGCCTAGAAGGTCAGTGAAAACAATTACCTGTTTTACAACTCCTTCAATATTCAGAATTGCAGCATCTTGTAGCTCAGTGGGATTTAAAATTTACACTTCGCATATAAAGTACTCCCTCTGTAAACTAATATAAGAGCATTTAGATTACTAAAATAGTGATCTAAACGCTCTTATATTAGTTTACGGAGGGAGTACACGAGAAAGAGAGCATCTGAAACATTCTTGTGTCAGTTGCAAAAATATACGTATTTGTTCATTTTAATCATTATTGTTAATGAATATGTCTTAATTAATCAGTTCTCATTGATAGCTAGTTTGTTACCATTTTATCGAATTGCTGCCACGTACGTGAATACATCTACTCTGGCAATGGTAAAGGAAAACAAATGTAGCATTCCATAACCCTGATATTATATCCTTGTACTTTGTGCACAGTTGTTCGCTCTTCTTGTCTTCTGATTGTTTCTTATTTGCAGAGTATGATTACGAGAATCCAAAGGTAGTGCTTCAGTGCAACCATAATTTCCATCTTAGTTGCATTTACGAGTGGATGGAAAGAAGTCAATCTTGTGCTGTCTGTGCCAAGGTATTAAACTTCTACCTAAAACCCCTTCTTTCACCTGAGAAGGGAAGCATTAGTTGGTATTTGATCTAATCTGGCAAAAATCATGTCAAACATTTTGACTGCTGAACTGCTCCATTGTAGGTAATGTTGTTTAAAGAGGACCAATAACCATGCTGGCTGCAATTCTTTACACATACTGAAGACCCAGGACTGAATCGCTTAGGTTGTGTACATAGCACGGTGAAATCATGTCGCTAGATTGTTTGCTGAAACCTCTAGCGGTGCGAAGATTCGGCATTTCCTTCTAGAGCAGACAATTCATGTTTCTCTTTTCTCCACGAATTTGATGATTTCTGCCAACGCACACCTGGCATTTTTCAAACTGATGTTACTTTGGTGAACGGTGGGTGATCGCATTGGCTTGACATGCTCAAGTATAATACTCTGGAAACTTCACAAGTTACATCCACTTCTTTGCCAATAGCTATTTTGACATCATTTCAACAGCTTCCATCTAGAACCATGTAGTTCGAGAATCAAGATGCAGCGTATGCTCACCCCTAACATATCGTTATTATTGAATGAGTAGTACATGATTTATCACAAGTTTAGGAAGTTCAAATTCAGCATGATTTATCAAGTAGAAACAGAACTGAGGTTTCTGAGACTTGAAATCACTAATTAATTAGGGGATACCCCTTGGAAAGGTCAATACCACCTCCTCTGGTGGTGACAAGTGGGCATGTGCACCACTTATCGCAACCACGGAGTTTTGGTGGGTTTTCTCACCTCGCGCTCGAGGATGTGAGGTTTTCTGTTTGTGTTTTTTTCTTAGATTTGTTTTTTTCAAAATGATTTATCACTCGAACCGCGTGTCCAAATCATGAACCGCTTTCACCGCTGTGTTTCTCGCGTCTAGGTTTTCAAAACTCGATCCATGTTGATAGTTTTCGATGAACATTTTTTTCTGCAAAATCTATGCTCCAAGCTGTACTAGTCCGTGCTTCAAAACTGACTAAAATGTGCTTCAAACAATACTAAGGTGTACTTCACTTTTTTTGTGACCCACAGTCGCTTTTTCACACGAGTAGCACAATGGGTGCTTCACATGAAAAACCAAAATAAAAGAGCCGGAGATAGAAAAAACTGCAAATAGAAAATACATAAATAAAAAACAAAGATATTGTCGAAAGTATTAAACTTCTACCTAAAACCCCTTCTTTCACCTGAGAATGGAAGCATTAGTTGATATTTGATTTGATCTGGCAAAAATCATGTCAAACATTTTGACTGTTGAACTGCTCCATTGTAGCCTGTAGGTAATGTTGTTTAAAGAGGACCAATAACCATGCTGGCTGCAATTCTTTACACATGCTGAAGACCCAGGACTGAATCGCTTTAGTCAGTGAAATCATGTCACTAGATTGTTTGTTGAAACCTCTAGCAGTGCGAAGATTCGGCTTTTCCTTCTAGAGTAGACAGTTCATGTTTCTCTTTTCTCCACGAATTTGATGATTTCTGCCAACACACACCTAATATTTCAATTACTTTTGTGAACAGTGGGTGATCGCACTGGCTTGACATGCTCAACTATGATACTCTGGAAACTTCACAACTTGCATCCACTTCTTTGGCAATAGCTATTTTGACATCATTTCAATAGTTTCCATCTAGAACCATGTAGTTTTAGAATCAAGATGCAGCGTATGCTCACCCCCAATCGTATACTAATGGAAAATTACGGTTGTAATGCGTCATTCGAGGTCTCGCAAGAAGCTGTAAATCATGATTGGGAAAAAATTTGTATCACAAGTTCACAACCTGACGATAATGCTTGTGAGCAAACCAGAATCTGAACAGGTGCACAAATTGCAGTTTCTCAACCAATGCCGGCCCATAGGCCGGGCAAAGAGGGGTGGCCGCCCTGGATCCCAAAAGAGGAGGGCCCAAGAAGAAGAAGAAGAAGAAGAAGAAGAAGAAGAAGAAGAAGAAGGAGAAGAAGAAGAAGAAGAAGGAGAAGGAGACGAAGGAGGAGGAGGAGGAGAAGGAGACGAAGGAGGAGGAGGAGGAGGAGGAGGAGGAGGAGGAGGAGGAGGCCTATATAATGATCACTGCATGGATATCGTCATGATTATTTGAAGTTCTATTAATTGCCCAACAGTAATTTGTTCACCCACCATTTGCTATTTTTCTCGAGAGAAGCCACTAGTGAAATCTACGGCCCCCGAGTCTCTTCTTTAATATATTTGCCTTTGCGATCTATTTTCCTTTGCTTTTTATTTTCAGATCTATTAAACCAAAAATACAAAAATACAAGATTTCTATGTTTAATCCATATAGAACCTTTGATTTTAGAAATTGGCAAGAGCTCTTGTATACACGAGATGAAACCAAACATCAAGATGAGCATACCAAATAAATAAACTTTATGTAAGGATAACTGAATTGGCGATATGTTTATGTTCATCGATGATTGGTGATATTTATCATGCATATGTTTAACTTATTATGGAATCTAACTTGTGACACATTTCCAGATGATACATTTTATACTCAAACATTCTATAAATATGAATATATAATAATACACTAGAAACCGCTATTATTAAGATATTAGTTGAATATTATTCTTTTGAAACCTCTAATATGATATTTAATGAAATTAACCTATATATGAAGCTATACAAATATTTAAAGATGACTTATGCTACATCACTTAATTCTTAAACAAAGTGATCAATGACAAACGTTACAGTCGATAACCAAAAAAATTCATTAACTATACAAACTAAGTTCTATGGTTAATTAAACCAACTAAATAATAAAATTTAACTCCTTAATATTGCAGTATAATAAAAAAGTATAAAAGTTTGGTAAATAAAAATTATTTATTTGATTTCACCCTGGGTCATAATATGTTGACTAACAAAGATCGCACGATCAAAGATTAATAAAGATTAAGAAAGATCACACAAAACTCCATGTACACGCTTCCCACGATTCCAATCCATAGGACAAGCGGAAAATAAATCGCACAAGCGAATGCATGCGAGCCATCGACCTTGCCTTCCCGCATTCACGCGTCATTGAGGATCTTCTCCTAATCAACGACCATGCACCGTCTGCAGTCAGAGAGGGTGCGCGCTCTAGGCCCTGCACTCTCACATCGTTGACGGGCCCGGTCGTCTTCTTGTCATTGGACTCAGTGCGGTCGAAGAAGGGGTTTTTGGTGCGCCGCTCCAGGTGTAGCTCCACCTCTGCGTTCTCCCTGTCCCCTATCTTCGGACTAGGGCTGAAATGGAGGAGGCTGATACGTCTCCAACGTATCTATAATTTTTGATTGTTCCATGCAGTTATATTATCATTCTTGGATGTTTTATAATCATTTTATAGTTATTTTATATCATTTTTTGGTACTAACCTATTGACATAGTGCCAAGTGCCAGTTGTTGTTTCTGCATTGTTGTTTACATCGCAGAAAATCAATACCAAACGAAGCCAAATGCAACGTAACTTTTTGTGAATTTTTTTGACCAGAAGATATCCAGTGGGCCAAAGAAGTACCAAGGAGGGGCCCCGAGGTGAGCACAAGACACCTGGGCGCACCTGGAGGCCCTGGCGCGCCCTGGTGGGTTGTGCCCACCTCGGTGCCTCCCGCACTGCCTCTTTGCTCTATAAATACCCCAATATTCCAGAAACCCTAGGGGAGTCGACGAAAATCAATTCCAGCCACTTCAGAGTCCAAAACCACCAGATCCAATCTAGACACCATCACGGAGGGGTGCATCATGTCCATTGGTGTCTCTCCGATAATGCGTGAGTAGTTCTTTATAGACCCATGGGTCCGTAGTTATTAGCTAGATGGCTTCCTCTCTCTTGTTTGATTCTCAATATAATGGTCTCTTGGAGATTCATATGATGATGTAACTCTTTTTGCTGTGTTTGTTGGGATCCGATGAACTTTGAGTTTATGATCAGATCTATCTTTATTATCCATGAAAGTTATTTGAGTCTTCTTTGATCTCTTATATGCATGATTGCTTATAGCCTCGTATTTATTCTCCGATATTTGGCTTTTGTTTGGCCAACTTGATCTATTTATCTTGCAATGGGAAGAGGTGCTTTGTAGTGGGTTCGATCTTACAGTGCTTGATCCCAGTGACACAAGGGGAACCAACACGTATGCATCATTGCTACTAAGGATAAAACGATGGGGTCTATTTCTACATAAATAGATCTTGTCTACATCATGCCATCATTTTTATTGCATTACTCCGTTTCTCCATGAACTTAATGCACCAGATGCATGCTGGATAGCAATCGATGTGTGGAGTAATAGTAGTAGATGCAGACAGGAGTCGGTCTACTAATCTTGGACGTGATGCCTATATAATGATCATTGCCTGCATATCGTCATGATTATTTGAGGTTCTATCAATTTCCCAACAATAATTTGTTCACCCACCATTTCCTATTTTTCTCGAGAGAAGCCACTAGTGAAAAATCTACGGCCCCCGAGTCTCTTCTTTAATATATTTGCCTTTGCGATCTATTTGCCTTTGCTTTCATTTTCAGATGTATTAAACCAAAAATACAAAAATACAAGATTTCTATGTTTAATCCATATAGAACCTTTTATTTTAGAAATTGGCAAGAGCTCTTGTATACATGAGATGAAACCAAACATCAAGATGAGCATACCAAATAAATAAATTTTATGTAAGGATAACTAAATTAGCGATATGTTTATGTTCATCGATGATTGGTGATATTTATCATGCATATGTTTAACTTATTATGGAATCTAACTTGTGACACATTTCCAGATGATACATTTTATACTCAAACATTCTATAAATATGAACATCTAATAATACACTAGAAACCGCTATTATTAAGATATTAGTTGAATATTATTCTTTTGAAACCTCGAATATGATATTTAATGAAATTAACCTATATATGAAGCTACACAAATATTTAAAGATGACTTATGCTACATGACTTAATTCATAAACAAAGTGATCAATGACACACGTTATAGCCGATAACAAAAAAAATTCATTAACTATACCAACTAAGTTATGTGGTTAACTAGACCAACTAAATAATAAAATTTAACTCCTTAATATTGTAGTATAATAAAAAAGTATAAAAGTTTGGTATATAAAAATTATTTATATGATTTCACCCTGGGTCATAATATGCTGACTAACAAAGATCGCAAGATCAAAGATTAATAAAGATTAAGAAAGATCGCACAAAACTCTGTGTACATGTTTCCCACAATTCCAATCTATAGGACAAGCGGAAAATAAATCGCACAAGCAAATGCATGCGAGACATCGACCTTGCCTTCCCAAATTCACGCGTCATTGAGGATCTTCTCCTAATCAACGACCATGCGCCGTCTGCGGTCAGAGAGGGTGCACGCTCCAGGCCCTGCACTCTCACATCATCATTGGGCCCTGTCGTCTTCTTGTCATCGAACTCAGTGCGGTCGAAGAAGGGGTTTTCAGTGCGCCGCTCCAGGCGTAGCTCCACCTCTGCGTTCTCCCCGCCCCTATCTTCGGACTAGGGTCGAAATGGAGGAGGCTGATACATCTCCAATGTATCTATAATTTTTGATTGTTCCATGCTGTTATAATATCATTCTTGGATGTTTTATAACCATTATATATATTTTTTGTACTAACCTATTGACATAGTGCCAAGTGCCAGTTGCTGTTTCTGCATGTTTTTTACATCGTAGAAAATCAATACCAAACAGAGTCCAAACACATCGTAACTTTTTGTGGATGTTTTTGACCAGAAGACATCCAATGGGCTAAAGAAGTACCAAGGAGGGGGCCCGAGGTGAGCATAAGACACCTGGGCGCGCCCTGGTGGGTTGTGCAGACCTCGGTGCCTCCCGCACCGCCTCTTTTCTCTATAAATACCCCAATATTCCAGAAACCCTAGGGGAGTCAACGAAAATCAATTCCAGCAGCCACAGAGTCCAGAACCACTAGATCCAATCTAGACACCATCACAAAGGGGTGCATCATGTCCATTGGTGCCTCTTCGATGATGCGTGAGTAATTCTCTATAGACCTACGGCTCCGTAGTTTGTAGCTAGATGGCTTCCTCTCTCTTGTTTGATTCTCAATACAATGGTCTCTTGGAGATCCATATGATGTAACTCATTTTGCTGTGTTTGTTGGGATCCGATGAACTTTGAGTTTATGATTAGATCTATCTTTTTATCCATGAAAGTTATCTAAGTCTTCTTTGATCTCTTATATGCATGATTGATTATAGCGTCGTATTTCTTCTCCGATATTTGGCTTTTGTTTGGCCAACTTGATCTATTTATCTTGCAATGGAAGAGGTGCTTTGTAGTGGGTTCGATCTTATAGTGCTTGATCCCAGTGACAGAAGGGAATCGAGACGTTTGTAGCATTGCTACTAAGGATAAAACAATGGGGTCTATTTCTACATAAATAGATCTTGTCTACATCATGTCATCATTCTTATTGCCTTACTCCATTTCTCCATGAACTTAATACACCAGATGCATGCTGGATAGCGATCGATGTATGGAGTAATAGTAGTAGATGCAGGCAGGAGTCGGTCTACTAATCTTGGATGTGATTCCTATATAATGATCATTTCCTGGATATCCTCATGATTATTTGAAGTTCTATCAATTGCCCAACAGTAATTTGTTCACCCACCGTTTGCTATTTTTCTCGAGAGAAGCCACTAGTGAAATCTACGGCCCCTGAGTCTCTTCTTGAATATATTTACCTTTGCGGTCTATTTTCCTCTATTTTTATTTTCAGATCTATTAAACCAAAAATACAAAATACCTTGCTGCACTTTACTTTATTTGGTGTTTGATCTATCAATATTTACAACTCTCTCATGTCCGTTTGCCAATTTCTAGCGTTGCCCGAAAGGGATTGGCGACCCCTTTAACACGTCGGGTTGCGAGTATTTGTTATTTGTGTGCAGGTGCTGTTTACGTAGTGTTGCTTGGTTCTCCTAGTGGTTCGATAACCTTGGTCTTAGCACTGAGGGAAATACCTACCGTCGTTGTGCTGCATCATCCCTTCCTCTTTGGGGAAATACCGACGTAGTCTAGCAGATATCAAAAGGAGTTTCTGGCGCCGTTGCCGGGGAGACATCATCAACATCTACCAGGTTCTTGATCACAAATCTCATCTCCTCGCAATTTGCATTATTTGCCATTTGCCTCTCGTTTTCCTCTCCTCCACTTCACAAAAATTTGCCATTTTATTCGCCCCTTTTTTCTTCGCCGTTTTCTGTCAGATCTATCCTTTGCTTGCAATCATGAGTGATTTCGGTATGGCAGGAACAGATGATGTCCTAACTCCTAAGGTTGGACGTACGGGAAATCTGGATACTAAAACTTTTATCTTGGGGCAAGGGAATGTTATGGGAAAGGAACGTATCCAAGATTTTTTTCAATTGTGTGGGAAATCTAAGTCTTGATGATGCTCCTATACTTAGAACTACTAGATCTTATTAGGATGCTATTTCAGCATTAGTCCTGAAACTTGAAAGTAAAATTATCCATACTCATTGTACTTTGCAAAGATTGTTTTTTGTGCTTCCCGCTATTAAGAATCCTAAGGCAAAAAAATTGGCCACTCTTGTTCTTATGAATGAGTTTGACTACATCATACGAGAAGCTAGGGAAATCTTTGATTTTTATGATATGAATCGTGAAAAACCTGTGATAGATGAAATTCTCTACAATAGTGATTATGCGCTAAGACATTTGATTGGGGATAATCAAATCTTTGATGAGAATCTTAAAAAGGAATCCCCATTAGACATAATCCAACAAGTTTTCAATAATGTCAATCAACATTACTCTTGGATTGTTGCAGGAAATCAAAAGGGTTATGATGTTAAGCAACTTAATAATGCTAAGGTTTCTATGGATAATATGTTTTATGTTGTTTTTACAAAACCCCATGATGAAAACACCTCTAAGAAAATTAAGAAGAAAGATGACAACACGTAGATCTTTGCTTTATGCCTACCTAAGGGCGTAAAACGATAGCTCTTGTTGGGAGGCAACCCAATGAATAAAATTTATTTTTGCTTTTTTCTTTCTGTTCTTGAGTGTTTACACAATTATGCTACTGTTATGATTGTGTTTTTTGTGTTTTATTTAGTGTTTGTGCCAAGCAATGCTTTTAGGATCTTCTTGGGTGCTAGTTGTTTGATCTTGCTGAAAAACAGAAACTTTTGCACTCACGAAAAGAATTTTCATAAATCACAGAAATGTGCTATTGCTCTGATTATTTTCGCAGAAGATTAATATACAAATTTCTAAGGTCTTCCTAATTTTTCAGAATTTTTGGAGTTACAGAAGTATTCGAAGTATCCAGATTGCTGCAGACTGTTCTGTTTTTGACAGATTCTGTTTTCTTTGCGTTGTGTGCTTGTTTTGATGATTCTATGGTTTTCTTTGATGAGTTTTTGCCATAGAAAAGTTGGAATACAGTAGATATAATGCAAAAATAAAATATGAATTGTTTTGCTACAGTACTTATAGTAGTGATTTTCTTTCTTATACCAACGGATCTCACGAAGGTTTTGTTGAGTTTTGTGTGATTAAAGTTTTCAAGTTTTGGGTGATGTTATGATGGATGAAGGAATAAGGACTAAGAAGAGCCTAAGCTTGGGGTTGCCCATGGTATCCCTAGCTATTATCCAAAGAGAAGCAAGCAACTAAGCTTGGGGATGCCCCGAGTGGCATCCCCTCTTTCTTCTAACGACCATCTGTATTTTACTCGAAGCTATATTTTTATTCGTCACATACTATGAGTTTTGCTTGGAGCGTCTTGTATGATATGAGTCTTTGCTTGTTTTGCTTTCTGTTTTAAGTCATTAATCCTTGCTGGACACACCTATTTGAGAGAGCCAAAAGTATGCTATGACTTGTTAGAATTGCTCTCTATGCTTCACTTAAATTTTTTATGAGCTATGAAATCGCTCTAGTGCTTCACTTACATCTTTTTGAACACGGTGTGCTTTGCTACTTTTGAGGAAATACTCTCTTGCTTCACTTAGATTTATTTGAGAGTTAGTAAAATTTTGAAGAAATTCTCTCTTGCTCCACTTAAATTAATTTGGGAGAAAGAAAAATTATGCTCATGATCTGCACTTATATTTGTTTGAGCTTATCAAAAGAAACACATGAAAATTAGTTACAAAGTGATAGATATCCAAGAAGGATATAATAAAAACTTTCATGAAGATCATTGGACAAAACAAACTTGATTCCTTGTAATATTTTTGAGATATGATGATGTGATATGTGAGTCATGTTGATGAGTAATTATGCTTTAGTAAGAATATTGGTGTTAAGGTTTGTGATTCCCTATGCAAGCACAAAAGTCAATAGTCATGCAATGAAATTACATCCTACTTGTGGTGCACTATTCGGTGTTAATTATGCTCATTGCTCGCTTATGAGTTTATTCATTTCTTGGTTGGTCGCTTCTCAATCTTTTTCTAGCCTTCATTTTGCACTAAGTATGATCACTACTTGTGTATCCAAAATCCTTTGAACCAGTTTTGCCACATGAGTCCACCATATCTACCTATATGCGGTATTCTTTTGCTGTTCTAAGCAAATTTGTATGTGCCATCTCTAATATTCAAAATAAATTTCTCTTTTGTGTGCTCGTACCGCTCGCGAGGCGGTGAGGGGTGGCCAATATTTTCCATGCTAGATGTGTTATTCTCACGATGAGTGTTTATTCACTTGTCCTTGCACGAGAGTAAGGCAAAGGTATTAGGGATCCCGAGTCCCAAATTGAAAAATGAATTTACTTTATGTTGTCAAAAAATAAATTCCTTGGAAAGTGTTGGTATGGAGGGCAACCGTGGATACGGCTAGCCATGGAAAGTGAAAGAGTATGGTTGAAAAACGAATAAACTTTATTTTTTGTTTGGGAACCACCTATGATATATCTAGCATGGAAAGTGTTGGAATCTCTAAGTCGTTTTCGTTGGTGGGAAAAGTATGCCTCTCAAAATGTTTTTATCTCTCAATTTTCGCTTTGAGGTCTAGCACCTCTACAAATCCCTACTTCCCTATGCGAAGAGCCTATCTTTCACTTTATGCAATTTTGATTTTGAGTCTCCATCTTCTCTTATAAAGCACCAACTAGGGGGCACTATGATCGTACTTGAGCATTGGGTGTAGCTAATATGCGAGTGTGTTTCATGAATGGATCAATGATTGAGCGTGATGGGCTAGGGATAACTTATTTTAGCGTTGATATTTTGAAAGACATAGTTGCTTGTTGATATGCTTGAGTATTTAAGTCTCATGTCAAAACTAGACTATTGCTTTGAACCATATAAAAGTCCAAATGTCCATGCTACAAAGAAAAGAATATGAGATGACATGTTAGGAAGCATTCCACATCAAAAATTCTGTTTTTATCATTCATCTACTCGAGGACGAGCAGGAATTAAGCTTGGGGATGCTGATACGTCTCCAACGTATCTATAATTTTTTATTGTTCCATGCTATTATATTATCATTCTTGGATGTTTTATAATCATTTTATAGTCATTTTATATCATTTTTTGGTACTAACCTATTGACATAGTGCCAAGTGCCAGTTGTGTTTTCTGCATGTTTTTTTACATCGCAGGAAATCAATACCAAACGGAGTCCAAATACAGCATAACTTTTTGTGGATTTTTTGGACCAGAAGACATCCAGTGGGCCAAAGAAGTACCAAAGAGGGGGCCCGAGGTGAGCACAAGACACCTGGGCGCGCCTAGGCCTGGAGGCCCAGGCGCACCCTGGTGGGTGTTGCCCACCTCGGAGGCCTCCCGCACCGCTTCTTTGCTCTATAAATACCCCAATATTCCAGAAACCCTAGGGGAGTCAATGAAAATCAATCCCAGCCACCGCAGAGTCCAGAACCACCAGATCCAATCTAGACACCATCACGGAGGGGTGCATCATGTCCATTGGTGCCTCTCCGATGATGCGTGAGTAGTTCTTTATAGACCTACGGGTCCGTAGTTAGTAGCTAGATGGCTTCCTCTCTCTCGTTCGATTCTCAATACAATGGTCTCTTGGAGATCCATATGATGTAACTCTGTTTGCAGTGTGTTTGTTGGGATCCGATGAACTTTGAGTTTATGATCAGATCTATCTTTTTATCCATGAAAGTTATTTGAGTCTTCTTTGATCTCTTATATGAATGATTGCTTATAGCCTCATATTTCTTCTCTGATATTTGGGTTTTGTTTGGCCAACTTGATCTATTTATCTTGCAATGGGAAGAGGAGCTTTGTAGTGGGTTCGATCCTACGGTGCTTGATCCCTGTGTCAGAAGGGGAACCAACACGTATGTATCAGTTCTACTAAGGATAAAACGACGGGGGTCTATTTCTACATAAATAGATCTTGTCTACATCATGTCATTGTTCTTATTGCATTACTCCATTTCTCTATGAATTTAATACATTAGATGCATGCTGGATAGTGGTCGATGTGTGGAGTAATAGTAGTAGATGCGGGCAGGAGTCGGTCTACTAATCTTGGACGTGATGCCTATATAATGATCATTGCCTGGATATCCTCATGATTATTTGAAGTTCTATCAATTGCCCAACATTAATTTGTTCACCCACCGTTTGCTATTTTTCTCGAGAGAAGCCACAAGTGAAATCTATGGTCCCCAAGTCTCTTCTTTAATATATTTGCCTTTGCGATCTATTTTCCTTTGCTTTTATTTTCAGATCTATGAAACCAAAAATACAAAAATACCTTGATGCACTTTATTTTATTTGGCGTTCGATCTATCAATATTTACAACTCTCACAGGTCCATTTGCCAATTTCTGGTGCCGTTGCCCGAAAGTGATTGACAACCCCTTTAACACGTCGGGTTGCGAGTATTTGTTATTTGTGTGTAGGTGTTGTTTACGTAGTGTTGCTTGGTTCTCCTACTGGTTTGATAACCTTGGTCTCATCGCTGAGGGAAATAGCCACCGTCGCTGTGCTACATCATCCCTTCCTCTCTGGGGAAATACCGATGTAGTCTAGCAGACATCAGAGCCCGCTGTGCCCGAGCACCCACGGGCCAACCTCCTCAACGTCGATGGCCCCATTGTTCTTGTCTTCGGTTATGCTGGGGTCGACGAGGCGGAGCTCGCTGCGTCGGTCCGACGGGTCCGCCTCATCGTCGTCGATGGCCCTTGTGTTCTTGCCGACGGGTGATACGCCATTTTGCATCATGTTTTCTTACTGTTATTTATGACGTTTTTATCCATAATAATGCTTTTTGGAGTAATTCTAATCCCTTTCCTCTCATAATTTGCAAGGTACACACCAAGAGGGAGAATTCCACCAGCTGGAAATCAGGACCTGGAAAAGCTACGCCAGGTTACCTATTATGCACAACTCCAAACAAGCTGAAACTTCATGGAGATTTTTTAGTGAATATTTAAGAATTATTGGAGCAAATAACTACCAAAGGGGGCCCACCAGGTGGGCACAACCCACCTGGGCGTGCCAGGGAGCCCAGGCACACCCTGGTGGGTTGTGCTCACCCAGGCCCACCTCCGGTGCCCATCTTCTAGTATATAGGTCATTTTGACCTAGACAAAAAAAATATGGGGAGGACTTTCGGGATGGAGCGCCGCCGTATCGAGGCGGAACTTGGGCATGAGCACTTTTGCCCTCCGGCGGAGCGATTCCGCCCAGGGAACTTCCCTCCCGGAGGGGGAGATCATCGTCCTCATCATCACCAACAACTCTCCCATCTTGGGGAGGGCAATCTCCATCAACATCTTCAACAACACCATCTCATCACAAACCCTAGTTCATCTCTTGTGTTAAATCTTGTTACCGGAACTATAGATTGGTGCTTGTGGGTGACTAGTAGTGTTTATTACATCTTGTAGTTGATTACTATATGGTTTATTTGGTGGAAGATTATATGTTCAGATCCATTATGCTATTTAATACCTTTGATCATGAGCATATTTGTTATTTGTGAGTAGTTACTTTTGTTCTTGAGGTCACGGGAGAAATCATGTTGCAAGTAATCATGTGAATTTGATATGTGTTCGATATTTTGATAGTATGTATGTTGTTATTCCCTTAGTGGTGGCGTGTGAACATCGCCTACATGACACTTCACCATATTTGGGCCTAAGGTAATGCATTGTGGAGTAGCAATTAGATAATGGGTTGCGAGAGTGACAGAAGCTTAAACCCCAGTTTATGTGCTATTCCGTAAGGGACCGATTGGATCCAAAATTTTAATGCTATGATTAGAATTTATTCTTAATACTTTTCTCGTAGTTGCGGATGCTTGTGGGAGGGTTAATCATAAGTAGGAGGTTTGTTCAAGTAAGAACAACACCTAAGCACTGGTCCACCCACATATCAAATTAGCAAAGTAGCGAACACGAATTAAACCAACATGATGAAAGTGACTAGATGAAATTCCCGTGTACCATCAAGAATGCTTTGCTTATCATAAGAGATCGTTTTGGCCTGTCCTTTGCCTCAAAACGATTGGGCTACCTTGCTGCACTTTTGTTACTACTATCGTTACTTGCTTGTTACAAATTATCTTGCTATCAAACTACTCTATTACTTATAATTTCAGCACTTGCAGACATTACCTTGCTGAAAACCACTTGTCATTTCCTTCTGCTCCTCGTTGGGTTCGACACTCTTACTTATCAAAAAGAGCTACAATTGATCCCCTATACTTGTGGGTCATCAAGGCTATTTTCTGGCGCCGTTGCCGGGGAGTGAAGCGCCTTTGGTAAGGAAACATTTATAAAGTGTGCTGAAATTTATTGTCACTTGTTAGTATGGAAAACAATCCTTTGAGGGGTTTGTTCAGGGTATATTCACCTCATACGGAACCACAATTAGCTACCCCTCAACCTACTGCACCTACTGGAAATATTGAATATTAAATTCCTTCGGGTATGATAGAACAACTGCTGGCTAATCCTTATGCAGGAGATGGAACCGAACATCCTGATATGCACCTGATATATGTAGAACAAATTTGTGGATTGTTTAAGTTTGTAGGTTTACTCGGAGATGAAGTTATGAAAAAGGTTTTCCCTTTATCTTTTAAGAGAAAAGCATTGGCATGGTATAGGCTATGCGATGATATTGGATCATGAAATTGGAATCGTTTGAAATTGGAGTTCCACCAAAAAATTTATCCTATGCATCTAGTTCATAGTGATCGGAATTATATATATAATTTTTGGCCTCGTGAAGGAGAAAGTATCGCTCTAGCTTGGGAGAGGCTTAAGTCAATGTTATATTCATGCCCCAATCATGAGCTCTCAAGAGAAATTATTATCCAGAACTTTTATGCTCGGCTTTCTCGTAATGATCAAACCATGCTTAATACTTCTTGTGATGGTTCTTTTATGAAGAAGACTATTGAATTTCGATGGGATCTTTTGGAAAGAATTAAACGCAATTCTGAAGATTTGGAACTCGATGAAGGTAAGGAGTCAGGTATTAAGCTTAAGTATGAATGTGTTAAATCTTTTATGAATACCGATGCTTTTCAAAAGTTTAGCACTAAATATGGACTTGACTCTGAGATAGTAGCCTCCTTTCGTGAATCATTTGCTACTCATGTTGATCTCCCTAAAGAGAAGTGGTTTAAATATCACCCACCTGTTAAAGAAGAAATCAAAGAACCAGTACTAGTTAAAGAATAAACTATAATTTATAATGTTGATCCAGTTGTCTCTTCTGCTTATATTGAGAAACTACCTTTTCCTGTTAGGATAAAGGAACATGCTAAAGTTTCAACTATGGTTAACAAAAGCTATATTTGAACACCTAAACCTGATGAACAAATTAAAGTAGAACCTAGCATTGCTATGGTTAAAGATCTCTTGGAAGAAGATATGGATGGGCATGTTATTTATTTTTGCGAAGAAGCTACTAGAATTGCCAAACTTGGTAAAAGAGATAAACATAGACCTGTTGTTGGCATGCCTGTCAACTCAGTTAAAATAGGAGATCACTGTTATCATGGTTTATGTGACATAGGTGCTAGTGTGAGTGCTGTTCCTTACACCTTATATCAGGAAATTATGAATGACATAGCACCCGCAGAGATAGAAGAAATAGAAGTTACTATTAAACTTGCTAATAGAGACACCATATCACCAATTGGGATTGTTAAAGATGTTGAATTCTTGTGTGGGAAAATAAAATACCCTACTAATTTACTTGTTCTTGGTTCCCCACAAGATGACTTTTGTCCCATTATTTTTGGTAGACCTTTCTTGAACACCGTTAATGCTAGAATAGATTGTGAGAAACAAACCATCGGTTTTAGCTTTGGTAATGAGTCTCATGAGTTTAATTTTTCCAAGTTTAGTAGAAATCTTCATGAAAAAGAATTGCCTAGTAAAGATGAATTAATTGGTCTTGCTTCTATTGCTGTGCCACCTACTGATCCTTTAGAACAATATTTGCTAGACCATGAAAATGATTTACATATTCATGAAAGAAATGAAATAGATAAGATTTTCTTTCAACAACGTCCTCTGCCTAAACACAATTTGCCTATTGAAACTCTAGGAGGTCCTCCTCCACCTAAAGGTGATCCTGTGTTTGAATTAAAACAATTGCCAGACACTTTGAAATATGCTTATCTTGATGAAAAGAAGATATATCCTGTTATTATTAGTGCTAACCTTTCAGAACATGAAGAAGAAAGATTATTGAAAGTTCCAAGGAAGCACCGAGCTGCTATTGGATATACTCTTTATGATTTAAAGGGCATTAGTCCCACTCTATGTCAGCACAAAATTAATATGGAACCTGATGCTAAACCCGTTGTTGATCACCAATGTCGGTTATATCCGAAGATGAAAGAAGTGGTAAGAACGGAAATATTAAAACTTCTGGAAGCAGGTATAATTTATCCCATAGCTGATAGTAGATGGGTAAGTCCTGTTCATTGTGTCCCTAAGAAAGGAGGTATAACTGTTGTTCCTAATGATAAGAATGAACTTATGCCACAAAGAATTGTTACAGGCTATAGAATGGTAATTGATTTTAGAAAACTAAACAAAGCAACTGGAAGAGATCATTAGCCTCTGCCTTTTATTGATCAAATGCTTGAAAGATTGTCTAAGAACACACATTTTTGCTTCCTTGATGGATACTCTGGTTTTTCACAAATACCTGCTTCTCAACCTAATCAAGAAAAGACCACTTTTACTTGTCCCTTTGGAACTTATGCTTGTAGACGTATGCCTTTTGGTTTATGTAATGCACCTGCTACCTTTCAAAGATGTATGACTGCTATATTCTCTGACTTTTGTGAAAAGATTGTTGAGGTTTCCTTGGACAACTTCTCTGTTTATGGGAAGTCTTTTGATGATTGTTTAAGCAATCCTGATCGAGTTTTGCAGAGATGTGAACAAACAAATCTTGTCTTGAATTGGGAGAAGTGCCACTTTATGGTTAATGAAGGTATTTTCTTGGGTCATAAGATTTCCGAAAAGGGTATTGAAGTGGATAAAGCTAAGGTTGATGCAATTGAGAAAATGCCATGTCCTAATGACATCAAAGGTATTCGTAGTTTCCTTGGTCATGCTGGTTTCTATAGGAGATTTATCAAAGACTTTTCTAAAATGTCTAGGCCTCTTACAAATCTTTTGCAAAAGGATATTCCTTTTGTTTTCGATGATGATTATTTAGAAGCTTTTGAAACACTCAAGAAAGCCTTAATTTCTGCACCTATTGTTCAACCACCTGATTGGAACTTGCCTTTTGAAATTTTGTGTGATGCTAGTGATTATGCTGTTGGTGCTGTTCTAGGACAAAGAGTTGATAAGAAACTGAATGTTATCCATTATGCTAGTAAAACTCTAGACAGTGCTCAACGAAATTATTCTACTACTGAAAAGGAATTTCTAGCAGTGGTGTTTGCTTGTGATAAATTTAGATCTTACATTATTGATTCTAAAGTTATCGTTCACACCGACCATGCTGCTATTAAATATCTTATGGAAAAGAAAGATGCTAAACCTAGACTTATTTGATGGGTTCTCTTGTTACAAGAATTTGATTTACATATCATTGATAGGAAAGGAGCTAAGAACCCCGTAGCTGATTACTTATCTAGGCTTGAAAATGTGCTTGATGACCCACTACCTATTGATGATAGTGTTCCAGATGAGCAGTTAGCTGCAGTAAATGTTGCTCAAAGTACTCCTTGGTATGCTGACTATGCTAATTACATTGTTGCTAAATATTTACCACCTAGCTTTACATACCAACAAAAGAAAAAATTCTTCTATGATTTAAGACATTACTTTTTGGATGACCCACATATTTATAAAGAAGGAGTAGATGGTATTATTAGACGTTGTGTATCTGAGCATGAACAGGGACAAATCCTATGGAAATGTCACTCCGAAGCTTATGGAGGGCATCATGCTGGAGATAGAACTGCTCATAAGGTATTGCAGTCTGGATTTTATTGGCCTACTCTCTTCAAGGATGCATGTGACGCCCGGATAATTAGACTACAGTAATCCCCTGCTAATGATGCCACGTCACCTCGGTTACTGTTGTTAATCTCGCGTTAGTGCGAAACCGATCCAAATTCAAATTTGAAAATCAAGTCGAACATTAAAAGTTTTGAAACACTAAAACTAAAATGTTCAAAATGGGACAAATAAATCCTAAGTAATAATGGTGGAGAAACCACATTTTTTATAAAAATTTAGTTGCACTTAAATAGTTAAAACATTAGGTAAAACAATTAAATAATTGCCTTTTGTAATTCGTAAAATATTAAACCATTCATTTAGTTGCCCAAAAGTTAATGGGGTAGTAGCTTAATTAATAGTACTAATATATGAACTGTTTTTATATTTTGTAAAACTAAAATAAATTAGAAACTAAAAGAAAGCATTACAAAAAAGAGAGACTAAAAACAAAAGAGGACCCCCTGGCCAACTGGGCCAACAGGCCCAGCTGGCCACCCACGCGGCCCAGCCGGCCACCCACGCGGCCCAGCCGGCACACCCCGGCTATATAATCTCACTCCCCCGTAACCCTAGCCCAACTACTCCACTCCCCCACGTCTCTCTCGTTCTCCCCCATCCTCACTAGATCTGGATCGAGCCTGATCCCCTCGCTCCACACGCGCCGCCACACACCCGGGCTCGTGTAGGGCAGCACCCTGCCCCGCCTAGTGCGCCTCCTACCTCCCGTCGGCGACCTCACCAACCTCCTGCGCCGCATCGCGCATCGGATGCCCTTGCCGGAGACCAGCTGCCTCCGTCGCACGCCATCGGCCTCACCTACAGTCACCATGCCGCCGCCTGAGGACCTTGTCACCGTCACCTCCCCGCCTCGCCCCACGCTCGGACGCCAACACCGTTTGTCATCGTCGCCTCCTCATCTCCGCCGTCGAGCTCCGTCTCTAGATCGACCGAGGCCACCGACGCCCACCGCTCAACCCCGTCGCCCTCGGATCTCGTCGCCGTCGCTCGGAACGCCCCTCGCCAGAAGCGTCCTCGCCGGATCTCCTCCCCGCCGGAATGTCGTCTCCGACCTCCTCCCCGACTCCCACTGCCTCGTGCCCTACAAACCTCGGTGAGGCCCCCGGCCTCTCTTCCTCTTCCCTTCCCTTCCCCGTTCGGTCACCGCGGCCACTACCACCGCTCGTGCGCCCGTCGCCATGCTCCCCGCGCCGCGTTCCGCAGTCGCCACGCCCTAACCGCGCCCGATGCACGCACGCCCGCCTCCGCGCACCGTTGCCCGACCCTGACCGCCCGTGTTGGCCAAGCGCCGCCTGGCCGCACCTGGCCTCGCCCCGCTTCCCCCTGGCTGGCGCCTTGCCTCGCCCCGGCAGCCTTTATCCGTCGGGCGCGCCCTGCCCCGCCAGCTTCTGGTCTTGGTTGCCGGCGCCCGCGCCTGAGACCAGCACCGGCGCGACATCGCCTCGCTACCAGGAAGGGCTGCGGCTTCGCCCGCTGCCCTTTAACCCAGCGCCCGTTAAGTCCCCCTGGCCCATTGACATGTGGGGCCCAGCCCCTAGAACATTTTAAATATATATATATATATAAGGAATTAAAAATAATAATTAATACAAATATTAATTAATTAATTAACTAAATTAATTAACTTAACTAATTCTGTTTAATTAACCTAATCAATTAATTAGACTTAATTAATCCTGCTTAATAAAACCCTAATTAACATGTTAGTCTATGACCAGTGGGGTCCACCCCTAACTAATCCTGATTAGGTTAATTAATATGTTTAATTATAATATGTCACTGACCAGTGGGGCCCACTGGTCGGGTTGACCAGTCAACCCCTGTTGACTGCTGACATCAGCATGAGATCATGCTGATGTCATAAATCCAATTTCGAATTAATTCAAATAATTAAATAAATTCCAGAAATTAATAAATTCTTTTGAAAATCATATCTTTTAATCCGTAACTCGGATGAAAATACTTTCTACATGAAAGTTGCTCAGAACGATGAGACGAATCAGGATACGTAGCCCGTTCGTCCGCCACCCATCCCTAGCATAGCAAACTCGCAACTTTCCCCCTCCGGTTCATCTGTCCCAAAATGTGAAACACCGGGGATACTTTCCCGGATGTTTTCCCCCTTCACCGGTATCACCTACTACCGCGTTAGGGCACACCGAATAGCGTGTATTGTCTTGTTACGCTTTGTGATGCTTTGATTGCTCTGTTATTTATTGTGTTCCCTCTCCGTTACTTCTTTCCGATAAACCCCGAGACTGTCGGCGACCCCCAGTTCGACTACGGTGTTGGCGACTCATCCTTCTTGCCAGAGCAACCAGGCAAGCCCCCCCTTGATCACCAGATATTGCCTATTCTCCTCTATACTGCTTGCATTAGAGTAGTGTAGCATGTTACTGCTTTCCGTTAATCCTATTCTGTTGCATAGCCTGTCATTGTTGCTACAGTCATTGGTACCATACCTGCAATCCTAAATGCTTAGTATAGGATGCTAGTTTATCATCATTGGCCCTACATTCTTGTCAGTCTGCCTTGCTATACTATTGGGCCGTGATCACTCGGGAGGTGATCACGGGTATATACTATACATATATACATACTACAGATGGTGACTAAAGTCGGGTTGGCTCGAGGAGTACCCGCGAGTGATTCACGGATTGGGGGATGAAAGGACCTTTGTCCCGAGGGCTCTCTGTGTGGATCTTTGTGGCGGAGCGACAGGGCAGGTTGAGACCACCTGGGAGACAGGTGGGCCTGGCCCTGGTCGGCGTCCGCGGTTACTTCACAATAACACGCTTAACGAGAACTTGGTATTTGATCTGAGTCTGGCCACTGGCCTATACGCACTAACCAACTACGCGGGAAAGATATGGGCACTCGACGTCGTGGTATCAGCCGAAGCCTTCGTGACGTCAGCGACTGAGCGGCGCGCGCCAGATTGGACCGCGTAACGTGACTTCCTTTCTAATGGAGGTTGCTAGGTCTGCTTCCGGCCGCCCACGCAACGTGCAGGTGTGCAATGGGCGATGGGCCCAGACCCTTGCGCGTATAGGATTTAGACCGGCGTGCTGACCTCTCTGTTTTGCCTAGGTGGGGCTGCGATGTGTTGATCTTCCGAGGCCGGGTATGACCCAGGAAAGTGTGTCCGGCCAAATGGGATCGAGCGTGTTGGGTTATGTGGCGCACCCCTGCAGGGAAGTTAATCTATTCGAATAGCCGTGTCCCTCGGTAAAAGGACGACCCGGAGTTGTACCTTGACCTTATGACAACTAGAACCGGATACTTAATAAAACACACCCAGACAAGTTCCACAGACAACCCGGTGATCGCTTTTCCACAGGGCGGCGAGGGGAGGATCGCTGGGTAGGATTATGCTATGCGATGCTACTTGGAGGACTTCAATCTACTCTCTTCTACATGCTGCAAGACGAAGGCTGCCAGAAGCGTAGTCTTCGATAGGACTAGCTACCCCCTCTTATTCTGGCATTCTGCAGTTCAGTCCACTGATATGGCCTCCTTACACATATACCCATGCATACGTAGTGTAGCTCCTTGCTTGCGAGTACTTTGGATGAGTACTCACAGTTGCTTTGCTCCCTCTTTTCCCCCGTTTTCCTCTTCTTCTCGGATGCCGCAACCAGACGTTGGAGCCGAGAAGCCAGACGCCACCATCGACGACGACTACTACACTAGAGGTGCCTACTACTACTTGCAGGCTGCTGATGACGACCAGGAGTAGTTTAGGAGGATCCCAGGCAGGAGGCCTGCGCCTCTTTCGATCTGTATCCCAGTTTGTGCTAGCCTTCTTAAGGCAAACTTGTTTGACTTATGTCTGTACTAAGATATTGTTGCTTCCGCTGACTCGTCTATGATCGAGCACTTGTATTCGAGCCCTCGAGGCCCCTGGCTTGTATTATGATGCTTGTATGACTTATTTATGTTTTAGAGTTGTGTTGTGATATCTTCCCGTGAGTCCCTGATCTTGATCGTACACGTTTGCGTGCATGATTAGTGTATGATTGAATCGGGGGCGTCACAATGCCCGTAAGTACATCTTATCTTGTGATGAATGTCAAAGAATAGGTAATATCGGTAAGCGTCAAGAAATGCCTATGAATTATTCACTTGCTGTTGAACCATTTGATGTTTGGGGATTTGATTACATGGGAACTTTTCCTTCCTCTAGTGGGTATACACATATTTTGGTTGTTGTTGATTATGTTACTAAATGGGTAGAAGCTATTCCAACCAGTAATGCTTATCACAACACCTCTATTGAAATGCTTAAGGAAGTTATTTTCCCAAGGTTTGGAGTCCCTAGATGTTTAATGACTGATGGTGGTTCACACTTTACTCATGGTGCTTTTCGTAAAATTCTTCCCGAGTATGATGTTAACCATAGAATTGCATCACCTTATCATCCTCGGTCTAGTGGTCAAGTTGAACTTAGCAATAGAGAAATAAAATTAATTTTGCAAAAGACTGTCAATAGGTCCAGGAAGAATTGGTCTAAGAAATTAGATGATGCACTTTGGGCTTATAGAACAGCATATAAAAGTCCTATGAGTATGTCTCCTTATAAAATGGTTTATGGAAAAGCTTGTCATTTGCCTCTTGAATTAGAACATAAAGCATTCTGGGCAGTCAAAGAACTCAACTATGATTTCAAACTTGCTAGTGAAAAGAGGTCATTTGATATTAGCTCATTAGACAAGTGGAGGACCCAAGCTTATGAAAATGCAAAATTATTCAAAGAGAAAGTTAAAAGATGACATGACAAAAGAATCCAAAAGCGTGAGTTTAAAGTTGGAGGATATGTTGTTTTGTACAACTCTTGTTTTAGATTCTTTGCAGGAAAACTCCTCTCAAAATGGGAAGGCCCATACGTTATCGAGGAGGTTTATCGGTCTGGAGCTATCAAGATAAATAATGCCGAAGGTACTAACCCGAAGGTTGTCAATGGGGAACGAATAAAACATTATATCTCAGTTACGCCCATTAATGTTGAAAGTAACATTATCCAAACTTTGACACCGGAAGAACACATAAAAGAGTCCTTCTGGAACACTCCAGAATCCTGAAAATAAGGAGGTACGTGATACGGTAAGTAAAAGGACTCCAAAAAATCTGCAACATTATTTTTTGTCAGTTTTGGAATATTTAGAAAATTAGAAAAATAAGAAACTTCCAGGAAGCATACCCTGGTGGGCACAAGACACCAGGGCGCGCCTGGCTTGCCAGGCGCGCCAAGGCGGGTTGTGCCCACCTGGGACACCTTCCGGACTCTGTTTTTCTTCCGTATGCTTGTCTTCCAAGATAAAAAATCTATATATACTTCCCGAACCTGTTAACCACCGTATCGCGGAGAAATCCTCTGTTCTCTTTTCCTTGCTGTTTTCTGTCAGATCCCATCTACCATGTTTGCTTCAAGCTCCTCCAAGGACAAGTTCTTCAAGAACGTCATTAGCCCATATCTGTGGGGGGTGGTGCAGCACCCTCAGGTCATTGAGATGCATGAGGGGGTGCTTCACCTTCGCGATGTGCCCTGTCCCAAGGGGACGGGAACCGTGGAGGCCAGGCTTGAAGCTATGGAACAAGATGTCTTCCAGTGCAAGGGGATGGTGGAGCGCGGACTCCATGCCAATCACCTCATGATCACGGACCTCTCCCGTGATCTCAAGGTGGATGAAAATCCCATGAAGGACATCGTCTTCACCCACAACGAGCAAAGCAACTTCCTCTAAAGCCAGATCTATGATCTCCAAAACCAAGTCTTTGAATATGAGGCGAGGTTTAAAGGTATGAGTTTGGCTGCTAGTTGCAGGACCCGTGAGACTCACTCCTCCTCTTATGATGGTGGACCATTGCCATGGAAACCCGAGGACAAGATCTGTGACGGCCGGATCATTAAGCTACAGTAATCCCACGCTAATGATGCCATGTCATCATGGTCACTCTTGTTAACCTCGCGATGATTCGAAACCGTTTCAAAATTCAAATTCAAGTAAACAATAAAAACTTTTGGATATTGAAACTAAAATGTTTGGAGTGAACCAAAGGATGCATAGGTAATTGTGGTGGAGAAATCACACTTTTATAAAATATTTAAATACTCTAAAATGAACAAAACAGTAGCAAAAACAATTATTTAAAAGCTTTTATAATAATAAACCATCACAAACTATTTTACTTTATGTGCCAAGTTAAATGTGGTTGTGGCATATTTACATATACTAAATTAGGTACAACTTTGATATTTTACTAAAACTAAGGTATATTGGAAAAGAGAGAAAACAGTAAAAAGAAAATAAATAAAAAGAAATTAGATAAAACAAAACAAAAGAAAAACTAAAAAAAAACATTGGGCCAACCATAGCCCAAGCTGGCCAGCCCAACTGGGCAAAGGCCCAGCCGCCGCCCGCACTGCCTTATCCCCCCGGGCACCGAAACCCAAACCCCTTTCCCCACGATCCCTACTCTCATTCCTCCCACCCCCTGCGCGATCTGGATCAGGGGCGCCCCAATGCACGCCGCCCCGATCCTGTTGCCCCCGAGCTCGACGCCGGGGCCCGACGCCGCCCCGCCGTCGCCGGCCTGCCCCGTCCACCACTCCGTCGCCGGAACGCCATCACCGCCGTCCTCTCCGCTCGACGCCGTCACCGGAGACCACCTCGCCGGACTGCCTCCCCTATATCGCCGGCGTCCCCGTCTTCCTCCTCGCGCCCCGCTGCCTAGTCCTTGCAACCCCTTGTGAGCGCCACCCCCATCTCCCTCTCTGACCCCGCGCCGGAGTCGTCCTCGATGGGACTCGCTCGCCCGCGTGCTCCTGCAGCTCTGCCCGACCCTCGCCCCATAGCCTTCCCCACGGCCTGGTGCCCGCGGCCACCCTGCCGTGCACAGCACCCGCATCGTGGCCTCCCCGCCCGGCAGCCTCTTCGCCCGTAGCACAGCGCTCCCGCCCGAGCGCGCACGCCCCCGTCCGGCCACTGCTGCCCCTTGCCCAGCGCTCCTCGCCGCGGGCGCCTCTCCACCGGCCACGGCCAGCGCGCCCCACTCCGGCCATGGCCTCGCCGTGGCCACCGCCCCCCTGCTCCGGCGCCTTGCCGGGTCCGCCCGCACTTGGGCGTGCACCCGCTCGGGCCGCGTCCTACACCTGCGCCTGCTAAGCGGCGCCCGATAGGCCCCTGTGCCTATGACATGTGGGGCCCAACCCTGGAACGTTAAAAAAAAGATATAAAAAATGGAGTAAAAATAAATAAATAAATAAAAATATTAATTAACGAATTAATTAACTAGATTAATTAAGTTAATTAAATCCTACATAGTTGACTAGTTAAATTTACTTAACCTGCTAATTAAACTAAGTAACTGTTAATTAGATATCAGTCAATGATAGAATGGACCCAGGCGTCAGTTTGACCAAGTCAACTGACTGTTGACTGCTGAAATCACCCTGATGTCATGCTGGCGTCATAATGGCATTTCCTAATTAAATTAATTCTGTTAATTCTAAAAATGAATTAAATCTTTAAAAATTAATATAAAATAGTCCATAACTCGGATGAAAATACTTTGTACATGAAAGTTGCTCAGAACGACGAGACAAATCCGGTTACGCAGTCCGTTCGCCCGCCACACATCCCTAGCATAGCAAACCTGCAACATTTCACCTCTAGTTCATCTGTCCGAAAATGCGAAACACCGGGAATACTTTCCCGGATGTTTCCCCCTTTCGTCGGTATCTCCTCCTACCGCGTTAGGGCACACCTAACACCGCTCATTTTCATGTCTTGCTTCGTCATGCTTATGTTTGCATTATATTTATTGTTTCTTCCCCCTCTTCTCTCCGGAAGACTACGAGACCGATGCTGCTGCTGCCCCGTTTGACTACGGAGTTGACGACCCCCTCCTTCTTGCCAGAGCAACCAGGCAAGCCCCCCCCCCTTGATCACCAGATATCGCCTATTCTCCTCTATACTGCTTGCATTAGAGTAGTGTAGCATGTTACTGCTTTCTGTTAATCCTATTCTGTTGCATAGCCTGTCATTGTTGCTACTGTCATTGATACCATACCCGCAATCCTAAATGCTTAGTATAGGATGCTAGTTTACCATCATTGGCCCCACATTCTTGTCAGTCTGCCTTGCTATACTATTGGGCCGTGATCACTCGGGAGGTGATCACGGGTATATACTATACATATATACATACTACAGATGGTAACTAAAGTCGGGTTGGCTCGAGGAGTACCCGCGAGTGATTCACGGATTGGGGGCTGAAAGGACCTTTGTCCTGACGGCCCTCTGTGTGGATCTTTGTGGCGGAGCAACAGGGCGGGTTGAGACCACCTGGGAGACAGGTGGGCCTGGCCCTGGTCGGCGTCCGCGGTTATTTCATAATAACACGCTTAACGAGATCTTGGTATTTGATCTGAGTCTGGCCACTGGCCTATACGCACTAACCAACTACGCGGGAAAGATATGGGCACTCGACGTCGTGGTATCAACCGAAGCCTTCGTGACGTCAGCGACTTAGCGGCGCGCGCCAGATTGGACCGCGTAACATGACTTCCTTTGTAATGGAGGTTGCTAGGTCTGCTTCCGGCCGCCCTCGCAACATGCAGGTGTGCAATGGGCGATGGGCCCAGACCCCTGCGCGTATAGGATTTAGACCGGCATGCTGACCTCTCTGTTGTGCCTAGGTGGGGCTGCGACGTGTTGATCTTCCGAGGCCGGGCATGACCCAGGAAAGTGTGTCCGGCCAAATGGGATCGAGCATGTTGGGTTATGTGGTGCACCCCTGCAGGGAAGTTTATCTATTCGAATAGCCGTGTCCCTCGGTAAAAGGACGACCCGGAGTTGTACCTTGAACTTATGACAACTAGAACCGGATACTTAATAAAACACACCCAGACAAGTTCCACAGACAACCCGGTGATCGCTTTTCCACAGGGCGGCGAGGGGAGGATCGCCGGGTAGGATTATGCTATGTGATGCTACTTGGACGACTTCAATCTACTCTCTTCTACATGCTGCAAGACGGAGGCTGCCAGAAGCGTAGTCTTCGACGGGATTAGCTATCCCCCTCTTATTCTGGCATTCTGCAGTTCAGTCCACCGACATTGCCTCTTTACACATATACCCATGCATATGTAGTGTAGATCTTTGCTTGCGAGTACTTTGGATGAGTACTCACGGTTGCTTTGCTCCCTCTTTTCCCCCGTTTCCCTCTTCTTCTCGGATGCGGCAACCAGACGTTGGAGCCCAGGATCCAGACGCCTCCGTCGACGACGACTAATACACTGGAGGTGCCTACTACTACATGCAGGCTGCTGACGACGACCAAGAGTAGTTAGGAGGATCCCAGGCAGGAGGCCTGCGCCTCTTTCGATCTATATCCCAGTTTGTGCTAGCCATCTTATGGCAACTTGTTTAACTTATGTCTGTACTCAGATATTGTTGCTTCCGCTGACTTGTCTATGATCGAGCACTTGTATTCGAGCCCTCGAGGCCCTGGCTTGTATTATGATGCTTGTATGACTTATTTTATTTGTAGAGTTGTGTTGTGATATCTTCCCATGAGTCCCTGATCTTGATCGTACATGTTTGCGTGTATGATTAGTGTATGATTAAATCGGGGGCATCACAAGTTGGTATCAGAGCCGACTGCCTGTAGGAATCCCCCTTTCCAACTCCTTGGCCGAGGTCGAGTCTAGTCATTGAAAAACTTTTACTAACATGGCTGTGCGGCTTACGGGCCCACGTCGCCATTGGGTGGTATTAGGATCTTTTACTCCTCGTCTATACTCTAGGACTCTGATCTCTCTTCTATTCGGGTTAAATGAATTTTGCTAACTCTAACATTAGGATCTCGTGATCACTTCCACCCGGAGAGCCCCGTGTTACCAATGACCGCCTGCTGCACTAGAAGATTCCAAAGATACTCTATGATGTTCTCTCGAGACTTGTGCCATTGCTTTTGCAATTCCCATCCATCGATAAACCTCTATGGGTAACTTCTCATTCATACCATCATCCCCAGTTGCTCTTATTATTACAAGATACCCTGTAATACTCGTCGTTGTTCCAAGAATCCCTTGTTCCACTGCCTTGCGGTTCCTTGCCGCAAAAATATCCCTGCGATTTTTATTACACTTATCGAGGAACCGTTCATTACTAGTTATTCATAGGATTCACTAGATGCATTGAAATACTACCCAATCTTCCGGTACTCCTTTGCCAACTATTGCTCTACAAATACTTGTCTCCTTGCAGTCTGGACAATTCCATCTGTCTAGAAATAACCATTAAAATCCTTGTGATTGACATTCTGATCCGGATGATTCAACATGTATGTGAATGCACACAATCATCAGTTATTCCCTGGAAATTTCCTTCCGGCTCGGACATCATTTTAAACATGAGCTGGTTCTTAAGCAATCCAACTGTCGTCAATTGTACCCTAAGCCTACTCAACTTATCCATCCTTAATCAGAGATTTTGCCTTTGAGCCCTTGATTTGGAAATTATGATTCTTTGCCTTTGAGCTTTGAGTTAGTCGGTTGTTTCTATAATCTAAGGCCCTTGCCTTGATTCTTCCTCTGATTGTGTGCCGATGCTCACATCAGCTCCATTGTGGACCGTTAGATCCTTTGTTGAATTATCAATCTAACAGTGTCCTTTGTATACAAAAACCTCGAGAAGTTCTTTCCCTGATACATAATGCCATCGGTAAATTCTATTCACTGATATGGCCAACGACGCTCTGCTATCGAGCTTGAGTTATTTATTTTTGAACTTTGTAGTATATGTTCCTAAGATACCCGATGGGTTGGACCAATGCCTTCCCTACTCTGTGCAAACCCGAGAGTTTTCACGAGTCATATTCTCCTGGTGATTTACCAGATAAAATTTCAATACTACAACTCCATCGAAAATGAGAAGTGAATGATAGGTTATGCATCGGAGAAGTGGGAGTCGACCTTGAACTTTGTGTTCATGCCCATGGAAACGATGTAGATCGTATCATTAAAGCTTCTCTTCAAATAAATATTTCCTTGGTATAAGTTTATCTTATATCTGGGATCTGGCATTTTGCAATCGTTGTTCTGGCCATGTTCTCTTTTTAAATACCATTTCTCTGACAAGTTGAAGTATTTGTCTTCTGCAGATCATTGCACCTGTCCAACCTTTACTTTGATCTACCGTCGAGTATTACACTCCGGTATCTCAAGAATACCACATAACTACTTAACTTCTTATGAGTTCTTCATCAACTATTATTCTCGCCGATCCCATTTTTCCAATGGGTTCTGAGTTGTTAGAACCCCTCAAGGACACCGACAACTGAATCGAGTCCGCAGTGCGATTCAACAACTCTTAGTAATCTTCATTGCTTACGAGTTTGTACTCGATCGTGTCATTCCCAGCTGATTAACTACAACATCATCGTAAGGCTGACTGCTTGACCATTCTACATATGTCCTTTATCCTCGGGACACAATCTCGATAGTGCTCTAAGCTTACATCGAACTTTCACCATCATATTGTTTGTCTTGAGAGACAACTCTAAATTCTGAGATGGAATCTTATCTATAGTTATAATAGCCTTTTTCTTCACCATTCCCTTGGCTTGATGTCGTCACCGAGCGATTGCATCTTCATGGAGACTCTTGACAAAATTTGGTGTGATCATCATCAACATTTTAACTCCTTCTAGGATACCAATCGAATTCATGATGAGAAATACCATCCTTGCCCTCGATGAATTGTGTTGTCATCGACCACTTTATTGCCTTCCCTCAAACACAAACTTGTTTGTGTTCTGTGTTATACCTTGAGATTCTTGCTATCCAGTATTTGTTCTCCTTTACCTTGGAGTATTACCATCTTTTATGTCAAGAATGTTGTGAGAATTTCACCACCTCTTAAGAATTCTTGGTATAGTAATACTTCTTGCCATGCCCGCTCATTCCTGGGTCCCCGTGTTGTTTTTAACCGGGATACCAATATGCTAACGATGTTGTTTGAGTTCTGTACTTCTAGCAACCCTATTGCTTTAAAGTCAACAATCGACAGTTCATTCTTAGACTGTTGGTTATTGAATCATCACTTTAACATTGATCTTGCTGCCCAAGGTCATATTTCGGGCACACCTTTCAACTAATGATTGATGGTGTATGTTTTCCTCGAGCATACAATATTATATCATTTGAATTGACAATTGTCATCTTCTTGTTCACCTTATTGTGGAAATCCATCCGTTTAGGAATTCTTGATGAATTGTCGCTGAGCCCATCAGCCACCTTCTCATCCCCTCATTGGTTTAATGATGAAGTATTGTTTCAGGAACCCACTCCCATAGTTCATTTCCCGAGAATCTTGCAATGTCATTTCGTCGATTTGTGTTGCACCTTTTCTTCTCGGACATCCTGAGTCTGAGGTATCATGACACCAATCGGATCTGAATCTCGGTCAGATATGATGGTTGGGACAACTTTCCAGGAGTTATGATGTTGGTCCTTTGATGACCAGGTAATATGATGTCATGCCTAGCACCCCCTGGCTGGAGGACCTATCATTATAATTTCTTTTGCAAGGATAACCATTCTTCCTGGAGGAAATTGTAAGACTTATTTTATAAGTTGCTCCAGATGGATCATTGGTGTATCCAAAGTCCGGCCCTTGATTGAAACACCATATCATTGCTACCTCGAAGCAGGACTATGATACCCTGCTCATCAACAAGAACATTGGAGGCGCGATACTAAATGTTTCTTGGTGAGTTATCCGAACATCGTTGTATGGGTAACATCTTGATTAATCCTTGCCTCTTATCTGAATGGTTGGGTACTTGCTCTCCTGCCCTATATGCCATGTTCTGCTTGTCCATGGGAAGGATATACTCCTAATAATTGTGTGTAATCACAATTTTCCTTTCCATTGTTCTATTTAATCTGATAATCGCGTTTTCCTTTCCATTCTTTTGTTTAACCTTTCCTGTAATCTGACTTAACTAAGCAGATATAATTCCCTGCTTAGGTAAGCACCTTGTTGTACCACTCTGTTTGTAAGACCCTGTTACTATTGTTGATGACATTCCGGTAACCACCGATGGACGAGAACTTTGCCTATTGGTCCGCCTCGTTCAACGAGCAGGAAGATGGTTCTCTTCGTCCCTCGCCCTTGGCACCGATGGTGTTGCCGACATAATCGACAGGCTACCCTCTGACCTGCCTTGCTATCATAACCATACAAGATGTCATCGCCTTTCCTACTTTAAACCCACATGGTGGGCCCATAACCCACAACTCCACAGGATCGAAACCTGACTCTCTTGTACAACCTATTGTCAAAGTTATTCCTCGTGCTTGACTCGTATGTAATTCACGGGCCACCTGCCTAGTGATCTATTCTGGTATCAGACACAATACTTATTCCCATTGCTTTGAATCCCTTTTCACGCCCTATTTCAGGCATCGAACGATTGCCTGCCCGCTGGAAACTTCCCATGATACCTTCTCACTTTGCTCTCGATATTTTCGTAAGTTTCAATTCGAGAGTTACCTTCGCCACCTTCATCGATGTTATCGACCAGATTGTCGACCTTGCAGAGGTTTGTTCTCCCTGTATGCCCACCCTTTATTCTTTCGTAAGTATGATGGGGTTCCTGAAGAAAGGATGTCGACTTCATCATGATGCATTGGAATAAAGAATTGAAGACATCAACGAAAGGGATTAACTTCTTCAATAAGAGCAACCAAGGCCGAGAAGATCCGTTAGAATTTCACAACCACAAATTTCCCCTTACACCACCTCTTAAATCTCGGGACGAGATTTCTTGTAGTGGAGGAGAATTGTGACGCCCGGATCATTAAGCTACAGTAATCCCACGCTAATGATGCCACGTCATCACGGTCACTGTTGTTAACCTCGCGATGATTCGAAACCGTTTCAAAATTCAAATTCAAGCAAACAATAAAAGCTTTCAGATATTGAAACTAAAATGTTCGGAGTGAACCAAATGATGCATAGGTAATTGTGGTGGAGAAATCACACTTTTATAAAATATTTAAATACTCTAAAATGAACAAAACAGTAGCAAAAACAATTATTTAAAAGCTTTTATAATAATAAACAATCACAAACTATTTTACTTTATGTGCCAAGTTAAATGTGGTTGTGGCATATTTACATATACTAAATTAGGTGCAACTTTGATATTTTACTAAAACTAAGGTATATTGGAAATTAGAGAAAACAGTAAAAAGAAAATAAATAAAAAGAAATTAGATAAAACAAAACAAAAGAAAAACTAAAAAAACCATTGGGCGAACCGTAGCCCAAGCTGGCCAGCCCAACTGGGCAAAGGCCCAGCCGCCCCCGCACTGCCTTCTCCCCCAGGGCACCGAAACCCTAACCCCCTTTCCCCACGATCCCTACTCTCATTCCCCCACCCCCCGTGCGATCTGGATCAGGGGCGCCCCAATGCACGCCGCCCCGATCCCGTTGCCCCCGAGCTCGACGCCGGGGCCCGACGCCGCCCCGCCGTCGCCGGCCTGCCCCGCCCACCACTCCGTCGCCGGAACACCATCACCGCCGTCCTCTCCGCTCGACGCCGTCACCGGAGACCACCTCGCCGGACTGCCTCCCCTACATCGCCGGCGTCCCCGTCTTCCTCCTCGCGCCTCGCTGCCTAGTCCCTGCAACCCCTTTTGAGCGCCACCCCCATCTCCCTCTCTGACACCGCGCCGGAGTTGTCCTCGACGGGACTCGCTCGCCCGCGTGCTCCTGCAGCTCCGCCCGACCCTCGCCCCATAGCCTTCCCCGCGGACTGGTGCCCGCGGCCACCCTGCCGTGCACAGCGCCCGCACCGTGGCCTCCCCGCCCGGCAGCCTCTTCGCCCGTAGCACTGCGCTCCCGTCCGAGCGCACACGCCCCCGTCCGGCCACTGCTGCCCCTTGCCCAGCGCTCCTCGCCGCGGGCGCCTCTCCACCGGCCACGGCCAGCGCGCCCCGCTCCGGCCATGGCCTCGCTGTGGCCACTGCCCCCCTGCTCCGATGCCTTGCCGGGTCCGCCCGCAGCTGGGCGTGCGCCCGCTCGGGCCGCGTCATGCACCCGCGCCTACTAAGCGGCGCCCGATAGGCCCCTGTGCCTATGACATGTGGGGCCCAGCCCTGGAACGTTAAAAAAAGAGATATAAAAAATGGATTAAAAATAAATAAATAAATAAAAATATTAATTAACTAATTAATTAACTAGATTAATTAAGTTAATTAAATCCTAAATAGTTGACTAGTTAAATTTACTTAACCTACTAATTAAACTAAGTAACTATTAATTAGATATCAGTCAATGATAGAATGGACCCACGCGTCAGTTTGACCAAGTCAACTAACTATTGACTGCTGACATCACCCTGATGTCATGCTGGCATCATAATGGCATTTCCTAATTAAATTAATTTTGTTAATTCTAAAAATGAATTAAATCTTTAAAAGTTAATATAAAATAGTCCATAACTCGGATGAAAATACTTTGTACATGAAAGTTGCTCAGAACGACGAGACGAATCCGGTTACGCAGTTCGTTCGCCCGCCACACATCCCTAGCATAGCAAACCTGCAACATTTCATCTCCGGTTCATCTGTCCGATAACGCGAAACACCGGGAATACTTTCCTGGATGTTTCCCCATTTCGTCGGTATCTCCTCCTACCGGGTTAGGGCACACCTAACACCACTCATTTTCATGTCTTGCTTCGTCATGCTTATGTTTGCATGATATTTATTGTTTCTTCCCCCTCTTCTCTCCGGTAGACTACGAGACCGACGCTGCTGCTGCCCCGTTCGACTACGGAGTTGACGACCCCCTCCTTCTTGCCAGAGCAACCAGGCAAGCCCCCCCTTGATCACCAGATATCGCCTATTCTCTTCTATACTGCTTGCATTAGAGTAGTGTAGCATGTTACTGCTTTCCGTTAATCCTATTCTGTTGCATAGCCTGTCATTGTAGCTACAGTCATTGATACCATACCCGCAATCCTAAATGCTTAGTATAGGATGCTAGTTTATCATCATTGGCCCTACATTCTTTTCAGTTTGCCTTGCTATAGTATTGGGCCGTGATCACTCGGGAGGTGATCACGGGTATATACTATACATATATACATACTACAGATGGTGACTAAAGTTGGGTCGGCTCGAGGAGTACCCGCGAGTGATTCACGGATTGGGGGCTGAAAGGACCTTTGTCCCGACGGCCCTCTCTGTGGATCTTTGTGGAGGAGCAACAAGGCGGGTTGAGACCACCTGGGAGACAGGTGGGCCTGGCCCTGGTCGGTGTTCGCGGTTATTTCATAATAACACGCTTAACGAGATCTTGGTATTTGATCTGAGTCTGGCCACTGGCCTATACGCACTAACCAACTACGCGGGAAAGATATGGGCACTCAACGTCGTGGTATCAGCCGAAGCCTTCGTGACATCAGCGACTGAGCGGCGCGTGCCAGATTGGACCGCGTAACGTGACTTCCTTTGTAATGGAGGTTGCTAGGTCTGCTTCCGGCCGCCCTCGCAACATGCAGGTGTGCAATGGGCGATGGGCCCAGACCCCTGCGCATATAGGATTTAGACCGGCGTGCTGATCTCTCTGTTGTGCCTAGGTGGGGCTGCGACGTGTTGATCTTCCGAGGCCGGGCATGACCCAGAAAAGTGTGTCCGGCCAAATGGGATCGAGCGTGTTGGGTTATGTGGTGCACCCCTGCAGGGAAGTTTATCTATTCGAATAGCCGTGTCCCTCGGTAAAAGGACGACCCGGAGTTGTACCTTGACCTTATGACAACTAGAACCGGATACTTAATAAAACACACCCAGACAAGTTCCACAGACAACCCGGTGATCGCTTTTCCACAGGGCGACGAGGGGAGGATCGCCGGGTAGGATTATGCTATGCGATGCTACTTGGAGGACTTCAATCTACTCTCTTCTACATGCTGCAAGACGGAGACTGCCAGAAGCGTAGTCTTCGACAGGATTAGCTATCCCCCTCTTATTCTGGCATTCTACAGTTCAGTCCACCGACATTGCCTCTTTACACATATACCCATGCATATGTAGTGTAGATCCTTGCTTGTGAGTACTTTGGATGAGTACTCACGGTTGCTTTGCTCCCTCTTTTTACCCGTTTCCCTCTTCTTCTCGGATGCCGCAACTAGAGTTGGAGCCCAGGATCCAGACGCCATCGTCGACGACGACTACTACACTGGAGGTGCCTACTACTATGTGCAGGCTGCTGACGACGACCAAGAGTAGTTAGGAGGATCCCAGGCAGGAGGCCTGCGCCTCTTTCGATCTATATCCCAGTTTGTGCTAGCCATCTTATGGCAACTTGTTTAACTTATGTCTGTACTCATATATTGTTGCTTCCGCTGATTCGTCTATGATCGAGCACTTGTATTCGAGCCCTCGAGGCCCCTGGCTTGTTTTATGATGCTTGTATGACTTATTTTATTTGTAGAGTTGTGTTGTGATATCTTCCTGTGAGTCCCTGATCTTGATCGTACACGTTTGCGTGTATGATTAGTGTGCGATTAAATCGGGGGCGTCACAAGATCTCTTCTTCATCACCACCACCTTCTTCTTCATCACCAAATAAGAATTGAGTATTGGGTATGGGCACTCCCCTAGGCTTCCGCCAAGCTTGGGGGAGGTGCCCCGGTATCGTATCATCCCACTATCTTTACTTATTTTAGTTTGATCTTTTGCTTTAGATGAATAAAAGTTTAGTTCTATCCTTTCTTATTTGAGAGTTTGCTTAGTGATCTATCCTTGTAATCGTGTGCGAGATATATAATAAAGTTAGTTTGAGTTTTTGCTTTCTTTACTTTCATGTTGTAACAAAAAGAAAGGAAATAAATAAAAGAGAAAGGAAATAAATTAAGGAGATCATATACTAATCCTAGGGTAGGTGATGACACCACATAAGTAAAAGTATAAGTAGAAATTTTTATTAGAGATTGACAAACATAGCATTAGTCAATGATGCAACTCATGAAAGAATTAATAAGGGAAGAGAAGATTCACATATAAATATACTATCCTAGAAATCTTTTGTGATTGTGAGCCCTCATCAAAATATTATATGCCAAAATTGTTGACGTTGGACAAGGAAGACAACTTAATGGTTTATGTTTGTTTATATTCACATAGAAGTCATATTGTCATAGATCCTTCAACATGTGGTGCTTGCCCCCTATCTTTGCTAGCCAAAAATTCTGCACTAAATAGAGATACTACTTGTGCATCTAAAAAACCCTTAAACCCAAATCTTATTTTCAAGTGTCCATCATACCTACCTAGGGATTGAGCAAGATCCCTCAAGTAAGTTGTCATCGGTGCAAAAAAGCAATAAAATTGCTTCTAAATGTGTGAGATCATTTAGTGTAAGAGAAAATTGAGTGTTGCATGAACTTGTGATGGTGAAGAATAAAAGCGACATACTGCATAATAAAGGTCGCTATCACAAGGGGCAATGCAATGTGACGTTCTTTTGCATGAAGGGGTTGAGCATACAAACAAATAAGCGCATGGCAACCTATGCTTCCCTCTACGAAGGGCCTATCTTTTACTTTTACGTATTTACTTTTATGCAAAGAGTCAAAGTTTTCCTTCTATCCCTTTTTTTATTTTTCTCCTTTGGCAAGCATCATGTGGTGAGGAAAGATCTAGGCACATATGTCCAGTTGAATATAGATAACATAAGTTACTATTGTTGACATCACCCTTGAGGTGAATACGTTGGGAGGCAAAACTATAAGCCCCTATCTTTCTATGTGTCCGGTTGAAACATTTTGCTCATGTGTACACGGTGCGTGTTAGTAATCATAGAAGACTATATGATGGTTGAGTATGTGGACTTGCATAAAGGCTCCGACATGTGACCCTCCCTGAAAGGATGATTAATTGTAGTTGCAAAGTTGACTGAGAACATAGTTTGTTGGTTTCTAATAGAGTTTTTGCTTTATACTTCGATTGTGTGATGAACTGTTACTTATCCGTGAGAAGTATATGATAAAGTTCTATGATAAAAATCCTATGTCTAATTTTGTTGCTGTTATAATAATCAACATGATGCTTCTATGTCCGTATTTTGTTTTTATCGACACCTCTCTCTCAAAGCATGTGGACATGTTTTTTGATTTCGGTTTTCGCTTGAGGACAAGCGAGGTCTAAGCTTTGGGGAGTTGATACGTCCATTTTGCATCATGTTTTCTTACTGTTATTTATGATATTTTTATCCATAATAATGCTTTTTGGAATAATTCTAATGGCTTTCCTCTCATAATTTGCAAGGTACACACCAAGAGGGAGAATTCCGGCAGCTGGAAATCTGGACCTGGAAAAGCTACGTCAGACTACCTATTCTGCACAACTCCAAACAAGCTGAAACTTCAAGGAGATTGTTTATGGAATATTTAAGAATTATTGGAGCAAATAACTACCAGAGGGTGCCTACCAGGTGGGCACAACCCACCTAGGCACGCCAGGGAGCCCAGGCGTGCCCTGGTGGGTTGTGCTCACCCAGGCCCATCTCCAGTGCCCATCTTCTGGTATATAGGTCATTTTGACCAAGAAAAAATAAGGGGATGACTTTCGGGACGGAGCGCCGCCGTCTCGAGGTGGAACTTAGGCAGGAGAACTTTTGCCCTCTGACAGAGCGATTCCACTGGGGGAACTTCCCTCCCGGAGGGGGAAATCATCATCCTCATCATCAGCAACAACTCTCCCATCTTGGGGAGGGCAATCTCCATGAACAGCTTCAACAACACCATCTCATCTCAAACCCTAGTTCATCTCTTGTGTTCAATCTTGTTACCGGAACTATAGGTTGGTGCTTGTGGGTGACTAGTAGTGTTGATTACATCTTGTAGTTGATTACTATATGGTTTATTTGGTGGAAGATTATATGTTCAGATCCATTATGCTATTTAATACTCCTCTGATCATGAGCATGTTTATCATTTGTGAGTAGTTACTTTTGTTCTTGAGGTCACAGGAGAAATCATGTTGCGAGTAATCATGTGAATTTGATATGTGTTCGATATTTTGATAGTATGTATGCTGTTATTTCCTTAGTGGTGTCGTGTGAACGTCGACTACATGACACTTCACTATATTTGGGCCTAAGGGAATGCATTGTGGAGTAGCAATTAGATGATGGGTTGCGAGAGTGATAGAAGCTTAAACCCCAGTTTATGCGCTATTCCGTAAGGGACCGATTGGATCCAAAAGTTTAATGCTATGGTTAGAATTTATTCTTAATACTTTTATCATAGTTGCGGATGTTTGTGGGAGGGTTAATCATAAGTAGGAGGTTTGTTCAAGTAAGAACAACACCTAAGCACTGGTCCACCCACATATCAAATTATCAAAGTAGCGAACACGAATTAAACCAACATGATGAAAGTGACTAGATGAAATTCCCGTGTACCCTCAAGAACGCTTTGCTTATCATAAGAGACCATTTTGGCCTGTCCTTTGCCTCAAAACGATTGGGCTACCTTGCTGCACTTTTGTTACTAATATCGTTACTTGCTCGTGACAAACTATCTTGCTATCAAACTACTCTGTTACTTACAATTTCAGCACTTGCAGACATTACCTTGCTGAAAACCACTTGTCATTTCCTTCTGCTCCTCTTTGGGTTCGACACTCTTACTTATCGAAAAGAGCTAAAATTGATCGCCTATACTTGTAGGTCATCAACGTGGAGGTCGCTGCGCCACCTCGGGTACAGCAACGGCAGACGAATGGGCGCCGCCGCAGCGGTCAGGGTGCAGTCGTCGAGCTTGCGCTCAGAACTCACCTGGCTCGGGCACGGCGGCCCGACAACCTGGCGCGGAAGCAGCGGCTACATTGCTACCGTCGATCCCGACCCTCCCTTCTTTCTCATGCTCTCTCGCATTGCAGTTGCGGTTGCACTTGCCGGGTGGCGTCTGGGTATGGCGGTGGCCGTGTGTTGAGCAAGGAGGAGTCTGAGTCTGAGTCATTGATATACTATATGGGAAAGGGGAAAAGTCATTGTTGGGTCCATCTCGCCATGCTGGACGGCAATCGGCGGCACCTATTAATGTTGTTTACTTATTCTCTCTTCCGTGCTGCAATTGCAAACTTGCAAATCTCCATCACCATTTGTCAATACAGCAGCTAATCTCCATTGGCCACTCAGTGTGTGCGAGCTAGAGGACCCTGCCAGACCCATGGACCATGGTTACACCATGCTTGCTAACCCTGCTCATTATCCTCAGTACAATCTTGCCATCGCACGTTCAGAAGTACCGGCCGACTGGAGTCAGACCTGAAGAGAAAACAAGGTGATGGATCATTTATCAATAGCATCGAGGAGTGTGTGCTCAAGTCGACGGCCTGTTAGAGTGCCTGTATAACACATGTCCATAAAGAAATGCAACACGATGTAGTCATGAAGGTTGGTAGTATTGAGGAAGGAACCTGGCGAGCATATGGGCTGATGCATGTCTGCTGAGTGAAGCCGACGGAGGTCATCACGATGGGAGTACCTTGCCGTGTGCTCCGACCTGTGTTGCACGTAACTGAAATTGTAGAGAGGATGGAGAGTTTGGAATGGAAGGGATTCATGGAAAGCGGCATCCCTGTCAAAGAGTGGATGACTCATTCTTGCCATCTCGGTCCTCTACTCGGTTTCCATCCATGCAATGTTAGCACTTGACCTACCTATGAAGATCATCAAGGACATGAACAATATCATCCGAGCTTTCTTGTGGTGTGGAAAAGCAACAACAAATATGTGTGTGTGGGGGGGTGGGGGCGCATTGCTTAGTAGCTTGGGACAGGGTATGCATGCCCAAATGGGCTGGCGGTTTGGGAATCCTAAACCTCGCTTGGCTGAACATCGCGATGCTAACTCGATGGTCATGGTTACAATGTGTGGACCAGGAAAGACCATGGAGGGAATTCAACATCGTTGCACCTAAGGAATCCATGGCATTGTTTCGGGTGGCTATGGCCTGGGACAGATCACTCATAATTTTTTGGGAAGACCACTGGTTGAAGGATACGCGAGTGGAGCAAATCGCGCCCCTAATATATCCCAGGATTCCATAACGAGCAAAGAAGGCTAGAAAGCTAAATGACACATTGTCTACCGGGTCTTGGCCAAATAACGTGTGCCCAAGCTTGAACTTCGAGGATCTACAGCAATACCTAAATCCGTGGCAGTGGGTGAACGACTTCCAGCTATAGGATGGAACCCCACATGCGTTCCTGGCCCTGGGAAGGAGATGGCAAGTTCTTAGTCCGCCCGACGCACACCTCCAGGTTTACTAGGAGAGCCACGGAGTTCACATGCAAATCGAGAGCCCCACTAGGGTGTCGGTTCTTCCTGAGCCTTGCCCTGAAGAACCAGTGCTGGATCGCAGATCGCCTAGCATGTAGAGGCCTTCCACACCATGACACTTGCCCGTTTTTTGACCAAGAAGACGAAACCCTTGAGCACATCTTGCAGACATGCGTTTTTGCAAGGGAAATTTGGAGGGCGCTTTACACGAAGATTGGGAGGGAGGCATGTGCACCGATGATGCAAGATAGGCTGGTGATCTGGTTGGAGGAGAAGCCCAAGGATTTGCGAGCCCTCGACAGACTTGCTTGGGAACTATGCAAACATAGAAACTCCATAGTCTTTGAGGGTGAATCACCGTCGCTTGTGGTGGTCATCAAGAGGATTGCAAAGGAAGTAAATGCATGGCATCGGGCAAGACGGCTCAAGGGGGAGTAGGAGAGGATCTCGAGGGAGCTGTTCCGGTGGGTGAGACGCGAGTATTCCACATAGTTGTAGAGTGGACGTATAAGCTTCGACTATGGTGTTGGTTGATGTACATCATTTTCTTGTAACATCAACTGTGGACTCGGGTTCTATACCCATCCCCTATCTATATAATATGATACGCACACTTGTGCTTATTTAAGAAGAAAAAAAGAATGAAAGGGATTAATCAAAAGATTAAAATAATTAATAATGAATTGTTTGGGCCTGCGAGCACACGTGGAATGCAGTGATTGGGCTGCTACTTCTTGAGCTTGCGTTGGTTTTTCCCTTGAAGAAGAAAGGGTGATGCAGCAAATTAGAGATAAGTAGTTCCCTCAGTTTGAGAACCAAGGTATCAATCCAGTAGGAGGTACACACAAGTCTCCAATCTATGCACCTGCACAAACAATCAAACACTTGCACCCAATGCGATAAGGGGGTTGCCAGTCCCTTCACGGTCACTTGTAAGGATGAGACCTGATAGAGATAGATATAAAAGATTACTAAAACATCAAAACAAAGTAAAAGTAAATAAATTGCAGCAAGGTAATTTTGGGATTTTTTGGTTTATATATCTGAAAATATATGATGGAAAATAGACTGGGGGTAATAGGTTTCACTAGAGGCTTCTCTCTTGAAAGAAAATAATACAATGGATGAACAAATTACTGTTGAGCAATTGATAGAAAAGCGCAAAGTTATGGCGATATCCAAGGCAACGATTATGAATATAGGCATCATGTCCGTGTCAAGTCGACCGACTCCTGCCTTCATCTACTACTATTACTTCAGACATCGACCGCTATCCAGCATGCATCTAGAGTATTAAGTTCAAAAGAATGGAGTAACGCCTTAAGTAAGATAACATGAAGTAGAGGGATAAACTCAAGCAATATGATGAAAACCCCATCTTTTTTGCCTTGATGGCAACAATACAATACATGCCTCGCTACCCCTACTTTCTCACTAGGTGAGGACATCGCAAGATTGAACCCAAAACTAAGCACCTCTCCCATTGCAAGAAAAACCAATGTAGTTGGCCAAACCAAACCGATAATTCAAAGAGAAATACAAAGATATCAAATCATGCATATAAGAATTCAGAGAAGATTTAAATAATATTCATAGATAATCTAATCATAAATCCACAATTCATCGGATCTCGATAAACACACCACCAAAGAATATTACATCGGACAGATCTCCAAGAACATCGAGGAGAACATTATATTGAAGATCAAAGAGAGAGAGAGAACAAACCATCTAGCTACTAGCTATGGACCCGTAGGTCTGTGGTAAACTATTCACGCTTCATCAGAAGGGCAATAGAGTTGATGTAGAAGCCCTCCGTGATCGAATCCCCCTCCGGCAGGGTGCACAAAAAGGCCCCAAGATGGGAACTCATGGGTACAGAAGGTTGTGGCGGCAGAAAAGTATTTTGGTGGACACTTCTGGTCGTCTAGGAATATTTCTGAATTTATAGGCCAAGAATTAGGGTTAGAGGAGCTCCGAGGGGCCCACAAGCCCTTAGGGCGTCCCCCCCAAGGGCGAGCCCCTGAGGCTTGTGGCCGCCTCGGGACTCCTCTGACTTCGTCTCCAAGTGCTACATGTGTTTTCTCATCCAAGAAAAAGCATCACGAAAGTTTTATTCCGTTTGGACTCCATTTGATATTCCTTTTCTATAAAACTCAAAAACAAGAAAAATAATATAAACTGGCACTGGGCTCTTGGTTAATAAGTTAGTCCCAAAAATAATATAAAATGGAATATTAATGCATATAAAACTTCCAAAACAGATAATATAATAGAATGGAATAATAAAAAAATTATAGATACATTGGAGACGTATCTGATACGTCTCCAACGTATCTATAATTTTTCATTGTTCCATGCTGTTATATTATCATTCTTGGATGTTTAATAATCATTTTATATCATTCTTTGGTACTAACCTATTGACATAGTGCCAAGTGCCAGTTGCTGTTTTTTGCATGTTTTTTACATCGCAGGAAATCAATAACAAACGGAGTCCAAACGTAGCGAAATTTTTTGTGGATTTTGTTTGGACCAGAAGACATCCAGTGGGCCGAAGAAGCGCCTCGGGGTGCTCTGAGGGGAGAACAACCCAACAGGGCACGCCAGGAGGCCCAGGCGCGCCCTGGTGGGTTGTGCCCACCTCGGGTGCCCCCTGAACGGACTCTTTGCTCTATAAATACCCCCAATATTCCAAAAACCCTAGGGGAGTCGACGAAAATCAATTCCAGCCACCGCAGAGTCCAGAACCACCAGATCCAATGTAGACACCATCACGGAGGGGGTGCATCATGTCCATTGGTGCCTCTCCAATGATGCGTGAGTAGTTCTTTGTGGACCTACGGGCCCGTAGTTAGTAGCTAGATGGCTTCCTCTCTCTCATTTGATTCTCAATACAATGGTCTCTTGGAGATCCATATGATGTAAGTCTTTTTGCGGTGTGTTTGTTGGGATCGGATGAACTTTGAGTTTATGATCAGATCTATCTTTTTATTCAGGATAGTTATTTGAGTCTTCTTTGATCTCTTATATGCATGATTGCTTATAGCCTCGTATTTCTTCTCCGATATTTGGGTTTTGTTTGGCCAACTTGATCTATTTATCTTGCAATGGGAAGAGGTGCTTTGTGGTGGGTACGATCTTACGGTGCTTGATCCTAGTGACAGAAGGGGAACCGACACATATGTATCGTTGCTACTAAGGATAAAATGATGGGGTCTATTTCTACATAAATAGATCTTGTCTACATCATTTCATCGTTCTTGTTGCATTACTCCGTTTCTCCATGAATTTAATACACTAGATGCATGCTGGATAGCGGTCGATGTGTGGAGTAATAGTAGTAGATGCAAGTAGGAGTCAGTCTACTAATCTTAGACGTGATGCCTATATAATGATCATTGCCTGGATATCGTCATGATTATTTGAAGTTCTATCAATTTCCCAACAGTAATTTGTTCACCCACCGTTTGCTTTTTTTGCTCGAGAGAAGCCACTAGTGAAACCTACGGCCCCCGGGTCTCTTTCTCATATTATTTGCCTTTGCGATCTATTTTATTTGCCTTTTATTTTCAGATCTATTAAACCATAAATACAAAAATACCTTGCTGCAATTTATTTTATTTGGCGTTTGATCTATCAATATTTACAACTCTTTCATGTCCGTTTGCCAATTTCTGGCGCCGTTACGCGAAAGGGATTGACAACCCCTTTTACACGTTGGGTTGCTAGTATTTGTTATTTGTGTGCAGGTGCTGTTTAAGTAGTGTTTCTTGGTTCTCCTACTGGTTCAATAACTTTGGTCTCATCACTTAGGGAAATACCTACCGTCACTGTGCCGCATCATCCCTTCCTCTTTGGGGAAATACTGATGTAGTTCAAGCAAGCATCAAAAGAAATTTCTGGCGCTGTTGCCGGGGAGGATTATCAACATCTACCAGGTTCCTAATCACAAATCTCATCTCCTCGCAATTTACATTATTTGGCATTTGCCTTTCGTTTTCCTCTCCCCCACTTCACAAAAATTTGCCGTTTTATTCGCCCTCTTTTTCGTCGCCATTTTCTCATCGGATCTCTTGTTTGCTATCCCTACTTGTGTTACCATGTGCCTTCTATTTGCTTGCATCTTCACTCGTTAGAAATCTATTGATATGGATCCTCATCCACTTGCTAATCTTTTCAAAAGATCCAATTAAATGATGAAGCAATTGCTAGTGAATCGAGTTCACTAGATTATCTTTATGAAGTTTTGCTTGAGATTTATGAATCTGGAAATTGTGATGAAGTATTAAACGAAGGAATTCGTAAAGTGATTCATAGCATGATTGCAATGATGTTATTATAAATTCTATTTATGTCAATTGTGCTAATAATATGCAAAACCCCAAGCTTGGGGATGCTAATGTTGCAAGGTCCACTATTTATTGCAATGATCATGGTTGGGGTGATAATGATTCTTATGATCTTGAAATTTTATTTGACCTTCATGATGAATATGTGTGTGAAAATATTAAAAGTGGGTTTGGAAGAGTGTCAACTTTAGCTAAAAATAATCCCACTATTTTGGAAGAGTATCAACTTTGCTTGCATGTGGATCATGAAAAGAATATTTTATGTGAAAGTTAGATTGTTGAATTTGATTATGATCCTACATGTAATTATTATGATATAGGAAAATATGGTTGTAGAAATTTTCTTGTTACTAAATTTCTTCTCGTTATGTTGAGGTTGCTATTGTTTCTTTCTTCTTCTTTGCATGTGCTAGAAATTTCTTGTCTTGATAATTTGTTTTCCTATAAAATGGCTATGCATAGGAAGTATGTTAGACTTAAGTGTGCTGGTCACATGTTTTATGATGCTCTCTTTATTCTTAAATTCTTATCCTTCATGTGAGCATCAATCAAGTCTTATGCCTAGCTAAGGGCATAAAACGATAGCGCTTGTTGGGAGGCAACCCAATGAATAAATTTATTTTTATTTTTTGCTTTATGTTCTTGAGTGTTTGCACAATTATGCTACTGTTATGATTGTGTTCTTTGTGTTTTAGTTAGTGTTTGTGCCAAGCAAATCCTTTAGGAACTTCTTGAGTGATAGTTGTTTGATCTTGCTGAAAAATAGAAACTTATGTACTCACGAAAATAATTTTCATAAATAACACAAACGTTATTTTTCCCTGATTCTTTTTTCAGAAGATTAATATACAAATTTCTAAGGATTTCCTAATTTATCAAGATTTTTGGAGTTTCATAAGTATTTGAAATATTCATATTTCTACAGACTTTTCTGTTTTTGACAGATTCTGTTTTCTTTGTGTTGTGTGCTTGTTTGGATGATTCTATGGTTTTCTTTGATGAGTTTTTGCCATAGAAAAGTTGGAATACAGTATATATAATGCAAAAATAAAATATGAATTGGTTTTCTACATTACTTATTGTCGTGGAATTGTCACGACAAATTTCCTGGTGAAAGGACTTAGTCGTGGAGCCATCGCAACTAGGAAGCTTAACGGGGTTAAAATGGGACAAAGGGCACGTGAGTTTATACTGGTTTGGCCCCTTGCGGTGAAGGTAATGGCTTAATCCAGTTTGAGGTGGGATTGCTTATGTCTCGATTACCAGGGAGCGAATCTTCTTGAACTAGTTCTCGATCTGATGTTACCTGTCCTGAACCGCCGCCGGGTCGTCCCTTTATATACAGAGGTCAACGCCCAGTGGCTCACAGAGTCCCGGCTGGCTTATAAACAGTGTATGGTTCGGTGTCTATCTATTCCTGCCTTACAATACAAGTTATGTACATATGGCGGTTTATCTCTATGGGCCTTAAGTTGCCTTTGGGCCTTGGGCCCTTAACTGAACCGCCATCTTCAAGTATCATCTTGGGATTTATGAATCGCCATAGGTATAACCCGCCCCCTCCTGGGCGGGTCATACCTAATAGTTATATCCCCAACATTAGGCCCCAGATTGATTTGAACTGGTTCATGTCAATCTTCTACACTTAGAAAAAAATCTTCTACTCTTAGCTTGTGCAAAGTTTTATAACCCATCATGACGTCATCTTCTGGATCTGCGATAACCCGCCATGACATCATCTGTCATTAATTCACACTTTGTCCAACATATCTCAACAGATCTTTATCTATTAATAATCATCCAAAAATCGAGGCGCCGAAGCAGCTGGATTGTGACTCCCCTGATTCAATCATACACTAATCATACACGCAAATGTGTACGATCAAGATCAGGGACTCACGGGAAGATATCACAACACAACTCTATACACAAATTAAAATAACACAAGCTTTATATTACAAGCTAGGGGCCTCGAGGGCTCGAATACATAAGCTTGAATACAAACGAGTTAGCGGAAGCAACAATATCTGAGTACAGACATAAGTTAAACAAGTTTGCCTTAAGAAGGCTAGCACAAAAGCAACATCGATCGAAAAGGCAAGGCCTCCTGCCTGGGAGCCTCCTAACTACTCCTGGTCGTTGGCGTCCGTCACGTGGTAGTAGGCACCCTCGGGGTAGTAGTAGACGTCGGTGGTGTCGTCTGGCTCCTGGGCTCCACCATCTGGTTGCAGCATCCGAGAAGAATGGAAAACGGGGGAAAAGGGGGGGGGGCAAAGCAACCGTGAGTACTCATCCAAAGTACTCGCAAGCAAGGATCTACACTACATATGCATCGATATCAATGAAATGGGTTGTATCTGTGGACTAGACTGCAGAATGCCAGAAGAGAAGGGGAAATCCTAGTCCTATCAAAGACTAGCATCTTCTGGAAACTACCATCTTGCAGCAACATGAGGGAGTAGATTAGTATAACATAAGTCATATTTATTTTGTTGTATCAATGCTCCGTGATCCTTTCTTGACTCCCGAAGCAACATATCCAATTCATGCCTCAACATCCAGTTCTAGTTGTATCGTTTGGGATACAACTCTGAGTGTCCGTTACCGTAGGACAGACTATCGATATATGTTTTCTTCCCTGCAGGGTTGCACCAACTTACCCACCACGCTCGATTGACTCTGGTCGGACATACTTTCCTGGGTCATGCCCGGCCTCGGCCAAACAATACGCCGCAACCCGACCTAGGCTAAATAGAGAGGTCAACACGTCAGACTAAACCTATGCCCCCAAGGGTCATGGGCCATCGCCCCGGGAACTCCTGCATGTTGCGAACGCGGCCGGTGAGCAGACCTAGCTACCTCCTTAAAAAAGACAGGTGCTTACCAGTCCAACCCGGCACGCGCCGCTCAGTCGCTGACGTCTATTAAGCTTCGGCTGATGCATACAACGCAGAACGCCCATACTATGCCCACATGATGGTTAGTGCTATCAGGCCAGAGGCCCCTCAGATCAAATATCCAAATCGTAGTGGATTAGGAACGCGCGGTAACAAGCAGAGACTCACGAAAGATATGACCCCGTTTCCTCATCTCGAGGACTTGCGGTAAGGGCTAGGAATGCCCGACCACGCCTCGTAAGTATCTCGTGGGCACCCTCCAGGTCAACCCGACTCCTCATCAACCGTAAATATGCTTGCGCGGGTACCCCTCAGGGCTGACCCGTCTTTAGTAACATGGTTCTGTGTAAAGTCATAGTAACCATAGTAACCATGTGTCTAACACCAAGGGGAAAACCTGAGGAGTCACCCTCGACGGATTCCACTTGATGTAATCATCAAGGTGAACGTAAGAGGATCCACCCTCGAGGTTCACACTTGAGGGGTTGCACGACAGAGTCGTATTGGAAGTGGTTAAGGCAGAATCACCCTCGATGACCATGACCGAATAACTACACTACAAGGTTAACATCAGAAGTGCTGATGAGGTCTCACCCTCGGCACTCGATAGTAACCCAGTAGTGTCGAGCAACTAAGGGAAAGTGATGTGCGGTGCTGGGGCCTGGTCTTCAACCACGTTGATTGGGTCTTCAATGATGAAGCCGGGGCAACAAGGGCAAGGTGGGGGGTCACTGATGGATCACTAACCAACCTATACTAAGTAGTTTATGATAAACAGGTAGGTAACAATAAGCAGGTTACAAAAGCATGCTATGCATCAGAATAGGGGCAATCAATTACAATAGCAAAATCTAATGCAAGCATGAGAGAATGGAACGGGCGATATCAGGATGGTCAAGGGGGGGGGGCTTGCCTGGTTGCTCTGGCAAGGAGGGGCCGTCGTCGACGTAGTCTATCACAAGGGCGGCATCGGTCTCGGGGTCTACTAGAGAGAAGAGGGGGAAGAAACAGTAAATATAAAGCAAACATAGCATCACAAAGCATAATGTGGCAATATTCTGTGCCGGGTGTGACCTAACGTATGGCTACACGATATAGGTGAAGGGGAAATTCAACTGGGAATGTATTCCCGGTTCCGGACCTGTGTCAGACAGATGACCATAGGTGAATGTTCCATGTTCAGATAGTTAGAGGCATCTGACATGTATGTGGTTAGCGTATTCGGGTTCGTCTTGTTGTTCTGAGCAACTTTCATGTATAAAACATTTTCATCCGAGTTACGTTTTATTTTCTATGATTATTCAAAGATTAAAGCATTTTTTGGAAACTATTTAAATAACAGAAATGGAATTATGATGTCAGCAGAGTGTCAACATGACATCAGTAGGTCAATAGACCCGCTGACTGGTCAAACTGACCAGTGGGTCCCACCTGTCATAGACAGTAGGGCTAATAGAGGTTAACCTAAACTAACTAAGTTAATTAATCAGAAGGGGCACACCTGTCAGTGTCTAATTTTGTTAATTAAATAAGCTTAATTAACTTCGTTAATTAGGGGTGTGGGCCCCATCTGTCAGTTGCATGGGCCGGTCCAGTCAGCATGGTGGACCGGGTCAACAGGTCGGTCGGGCCCCTGGGGCCCACGGGTCAGTGACCCAGGGACGGGGCCCACTGAGCCACATCGGCGTCGGCCGGAGACGCACCGGAGATGGCTCCGGTGATCCAAAATGCGGCGGCCGAACGCTGGAGCAGCTCGAGTTTTCGCCCTCGTGCACCAAAACGCGTGGTTCTACTTGCGTTCGAAAGCTGGGGCTGCCGCGCATCGAGTGGTGCCTCTGGACCGACTAGAGATGGCCGGAGCAGGGAGCTGCAACATCGCCGGCGGTGGTGATCTACGGTGGCTCGGCGGAAATGAAGACCTAGCGCGCGTGCGAGCGATCTAAAGCATCGGCCGCACCATTGGGGGTGTCCCGAGCACAACGGTGTGCTCGGACGTCCATGGCCACGACGAAAGCTACAACGGCGATCTCATCTACGGCGACCGAAGCACGGCAACATCACGAGCTCGGCTGGGCGGCGCGTGTGAGCAAATGGAGAAGGAGGGGAAGCAGGGGAGCTCACCGTGCGGTGCAAGATAGGCCGTTGACGGGTTAGTAGCTGCAGGGGTAGCCGGAATTGAGGGATCTCGCCGGCGACAAAGGCAGAAGGGGGCGAGGTCATGCAACGTCAGCGATGCTTCCTAGTTCCACCTGAGGGCACCAGACGATGGAGTCGACCCCGGCGGAGCTTCACGACAAGACGGCGGAGCAAGGCGGTGGTTGTGGCCCGGTGACGATGGAGAACGGCGGCGACCACGTTGGTCTCCTCTCCAAAATGAAGCAGAGGGAGAGGTGGATCTGGGGGAGGAGAGATGCAAGTGAGGGGGTGAGAGGGGACCAAGGCGACAGGGAGGGAGGGGATCCTTATCCCCTCGTCGGCGAGGCGCATGGCGACGAGCGGGTTCGACGGAAACTGCTCGCGCGGGTCGGTCGAACAGGAGAAAGGGGAAGACGACAGGGGAGGGGGAGTGGGCCGGCTGGCGTGGGCCGACGGCCAGCTAGGACGTTTGGCCCAGTGGGGCAGGGGCTTTCTCTCTCTTCCCTCTGCTTTACTTTTCTTTTCGGTTTTTGATTTATTTCTGTTTTGCAAATTGCTTACCCACCATTAGAGTTTTGTAAAATATGTGACTTAGCTCAACAATTATAGTGCAATATTTACCACTGCCAAAAAATGGTTTGGAGCCAAAATGATTTCATTTGAATTTTTAATAAATGATATGGCACTTTAAATTTCTGTTTTGATGCTGTTTCATGTTGTTTTGAGTCACATAACTAATTTAGGTGATGTTGTTTTTCTGAAGATAATTAGTTATGAATTATTTTCTATTTAATGAACATTTTAATTTGCATGTTTGTGAAATTTTGAATTTCACTCATGATTTGAATTTGAATTTGACTTTGATTTATCATCAAGTGATAATTAGCTCAGTAAGCATGGTGGCCTGGCACATTAACATGGGATTACTGTAGCATGACACTGGGGGTCACTACTAGGAAAAGGCCTACTAGTGGCGCACCAGTTTTGCCTACTAATGGCGCACTACTGGTGCGCCACTAGTACCACGCCACTAGTATTATATACTAATGGTGCACCACTGGTGCGCCATTAGTATACCAGATACTAATGGCGCATCAGGGAGTGCGCCATTACTAACCCTTAGGTGCTCCACTGGTATTCCCTCTAGGTGCGCCACTAGTAATAAAGGATGGTGCGCCACTAATAAGGGCTGAAATGCGCCACTAGTAATGTATTTGGAAAACAAAAAAAATCCAAATTTACAGAAAACAACCTATAAGGAAAAATAATTTTAAAACAAAAAAATGAAATAGAATCATAATTTTTGTTATAGTAAGAATATTACAATGTCTTGACAAGTACCAAATAAAAGAAAAATTACAAAGAAATAAAAAGGAAATTCTAAAACTAATCTTCGAGTAATCTTTTCTTCTTTTTCTTTACTTTATCCCTGCAAAGAATGATAGAAATATGTGAGAATGAACATTGCAGAGAAGTGAAAATGAGCCAAGAGTCATAATTTATTTACTTTATTTGCATCCGACATCGAAGATCTAAGATACCTTGAATCATAGACATGGGTCATTTCATGAAGCCAAGAGTCTATGCCATTCAGGATGCATAGTTCCCTATCAGAAGAACTTAATTATTTAGTAAACATAGTCCTATGCTTTTTACATGAGACAAAACATAAGGTACATGCTTGACCTAAGCTACGGCCACGCTAATTCTGCTAACAACACACATGCAACTAGCTAATCAAGATTACTACTAACATAATTCACCGAAAAGAGTAACAGGTGATGCATCAAAAGGAATCTGGCCAGATCCGATCACATTAGACGAGCCTAGGTGTGTGGATCCAAAACAAAGTGTGCTAATCTTTGATAAATGAAAGTTAAGGTTAATAATCTAAACTTTAATATTCTGAACTTTGTTACAGTTTAGCCCAAGGAGAGATGCTCTATTCCTAACAAATTAACTATTTAGTGACATAAACGTTGTGATTGATGTGACGATGAAGGAGTTTAAGTTCTGTACCTCATGCATTGTGCCACCGTCCAGTGCGACTCGTTGTGCCATAGGGTCCTCATCTCGACAATGTGTGCGTTTTGAAATGAGAATGTGTTCTATTCTAGAACCATAACTGAATTCTTCAGCTCCAACGGTTTGATTAAAGCAAGTATAAGCTCCCTCCCTGCGCAAAACAAATGAAGGAAGCATACGGTACATCGTTAGCATGTGATTATCATGAAGTACACTATAGTTGTAATAATCCTATATAACTATAAAGTCAATCCCCACTGAACATTTTTCCTGCCCTCACAGCCTACCACATCAGCAAATTACTAAGTTCTTTTACTTGTTCAAAGATGGAAACCAGCACTGATATACGTGCAAAGTTCTGAGGACATTGTTTAACCAATAGTAAAATATGTACTTACATTGTTGGTTCTGAGGACATGGAGTAATAAGCTATAATAAAGTTGCAAAATTGTGAGAAGAATAAGAGTAGCAAGTAAAAAACAGAAGCCGCGATACCTTTCAGGGTATTTTGATTTGAAAGCATCCAATAAGGGACCTCCATGTTCTCTCAACATGGATGTCAGCCACTCATGAAACCTTGAATCAGAAGTAAAATTCAGTAAAACACCTACACATGTTCTACTGCAACTAGGACATCCAAAGCAGTACATAGGTTCCTATATACCTAAGCAACTACTGAATCGATCTAAACATCTAAAAATTCAGAGCTTGAACCCTAGGCTAGTGATAGTTCAGTACAGAATGCAGAAGCAGAGCAGAGAGAGAAGAAGGAGGATTACCTGGAGATCTCGATGCAGAAGGAGCGTCGATGCAGTGAAGAGGCGAGGCAGTGAAGGCGTAGCACCATAGTACCATCCATGGCGGAACCCTCTGCTGCACCAGTAGACGACACCAGCCACGGTGGGGACCACAGCGCCGAAGGGCGGCACCAGAGACGCCAGCACCACCAGTGTATACAAAAAAAGTTAGGGCTTGCAAACAGGTCACGCTTCTGCTCTTCCTTTAATACAAATATACAATGTTTACAAATATATTACAAAAGTAATTTTTAAAAATCCTAAACTATTTTTTATTGCTTTAATACAAATATAATGTTTACAATATATTACAAAAGCAATAAAGCCCCAAAGTCAAAATAGGGCATATTGTTATACATGAGACTAGAAGCGAGCCTTCTCAAATCCTTGCTCCTTGCTCCTCACATGCATCTCGCCCTCCAAACCACTGACTAGAAGAACCTGCAAAAGAGTAGTAGCAGCATTGGCAGATCAAATCTCCAAAATCAGGCAGTATTGCTTCAAGTATCATGCGGCATATTCTTCATGATCAATATGAATTCTTATAACTAACCAATACCGCTGTTGCCAAATGGCTAAGTCTACTGCCTACTGCCAATGCATAATTAGCACACACAAGGATTTTATTGAGTGAAACAAAATTATCATCCATACTTCCTCTACTACCTACACATCCAACAGGATAAAAAGAAACATTTTTCAGCAAAATTGAGTTAAATAGATGGATGAAGCTGGTATCTCACGAGCCTGTACATCGTGAGTAATAAGTACTACACACATCGTGAGCTGGGTTTCTCGGTATCTCAGTTTCCTTCCGACGAGTACAAACTAGTAATGGGATGTACTACGTACCAAATAGAACCACTGGTCATCAGGGGAACACGAGGCGCCTATCTGCTTCGAGAACTAATTATCAACAAAGGTTTCAGACGTTCAGCCCGTCATCTCCTAGTATAGTAGTAGTAGGCAAATTAATTAATTGACTAGCAGTTTTTGAGCATGGTCCTATGATCCTCCTGACGAAAGATAGATTGATACACTAATGAGAAAATCAAATTCCGGAGGGAGAGGAAGAAAACTCACAGCCACGTAGATTCCTCACCGCCCACCTCACAGTCACACCTCGCCGCCGAGCAGATTCCCCATGGTCGCTGCCCCCACCCTCTCACCCTTCACCTCCACCTCCCCGCGCGCAACCGCACTGATGCGTCGTTGCCCAAGCAGAACAACCACGCAGAGGAAGCCACCCCCTCCTCTCCCGGCGGGGTGCAGTGCTATAGCCATCGATCTAGGAGCCGCCTGGCCGTGACCGCGGGGATCCCTGCCTGATGGAGGACGGGGACAAGACCTGGAGATGGGGGAGAAGGAGATGTGGAGAGGGAAGGGGAGGGCCGGCTGGCCACTGGGTGGGCGGAGAACGGCGGCGGAGGAGGACGAAGACGACCGCTAGGTGGGCGGAGAACGGCGGCTTCGGCAGAAGAAGAGAACAAACACGGACGCCTCCACCAGCACGGACACGGCATCCAGATGCGAGGTCCTGGCTGGCCTAGGGTTTCGTGGCAGCACGCTTGAGGCTCGATTGGAGGCGTGTCCATGAGGGAATCTGTAGGGGGCGGCGTTGGAGCTTCCCCGGACGGTGGCGAGGTTCGGAGGGCTTGTAGGCGGCATGGCGGAGGTGGGGCGAGGCTGGGTCTCGCGCGAGCTCAGGGACAAAGGGGAATTCGGGAGAGGACTGGGAGGCGGATGGGGTAGGAGAGGTCTAGGGCCAGCAGCGGAAGGAGGGCTGCGGTGGCCGGCTGGCGGCGTAGGTGAGGGGACGTGGTGGCCGGCGGCTGTTGGTGGAGTTGAGGAATCGTGAGAGGGAGCTCGAGCTATGCGGTGGATAGGTGAGAGGGGAAAAGAAAAGAGAAAGGCGGGCCGGTCGGTGCAGCACATAGCAATGGCGCATCATGGGGTGGTGCGCCGTTGCTAGCCAAGAATGCCCACCTCCCCTGGCTTACCAATGGCGCACCTTTGTCAGGTGCGCCATTGCTACTTAAAATAGCAATGACGCACTTGGAAAAGGTGCGCCATTGGTAAGCCTGTGGAATGGGGTGGACCCGGGGAAAAAATAGCAATGGCGCATTGGACTAATGGTGCGCCACTACTAAAAAAATAACAATGGTGCACCTACTTCTAGTGCGCCACTATTATATAGTAGTGGTGCACCACCACCATGGTGCGCCATTAATAGGGATATTGGCTATAGCCATTTTCCTAGTAATGGGTGTTGCAAATCTCCTACACTACAAGAAATCTCGTCCCGAGATTTAAGTGGTGAAGTAAAGAGTAACTTCGGGAGAACTGACCCTTATAGGGTTAATTATCTAGTGAACAATTCAGGGAATGAGGCAGAAGTATCTCTCGAGTTGAAACTTAATTAACATCGAGAGCAAAGTATGAAGGTACAATAGGAAGTTTCAAGCGAATGGGCAAACGATTGATACCTTTACAGAGTGTGAGGAAGGGGTTCAGAGCATTGGGAACAGGTCATCTCTCGAAAGGTGGCTCGTGACATGATACGAAGCCAAATGTAAGAATATTTCGGAATCAAAGATATACATGAGGGTCAGGTTCCGATCCTGTGGAACTGTGGGTTATGAGCCCACCGTGTGGGCTAAAAGTATAAAGGGGGCCGATAGCAAGGCATGTCAGATGATAGACTGTCCGTTATGTTGCCAACCAAGTTGGTACCAAGGGCGAGGGACGAAGACAACTATTTTCCTGCTCGTTGAACGAGGCGGACCAATAGGCAAAGTTCTCGTCCATCGGTGGTTACCAGAATGTCAACAACAATAATAACAAGGTCTTACTAACAAATTCTACACGGAGGTGTTTACCTAAGCAGGGAATTATTTTTTCTCAAATAATTTAGATTACATGAAAGGTTAACAAAACATGGAAAGGATATGATTAGTATATCAATCAGACCAACAGAAAGGAAATGTGTTTATACCCAATTATCAAGAGTATATATTTCCCATACACGACAGGACAACAAGTAGATAACCAAGCAGATAAAGGGGTGAGAGAATTCATGTTGTTACCCATACAATGGTTTTTGGATAATTGATCAAGAAACATTTAGCATTATGTTTCCAATGTTCTTGCTAATGCTCATAGTACCACAGACATGCTTCGGGGTAGTGTTGACATGGTCATCAGGGAAAGGTCAGACTTCGGATACACAAAGGATCCATCGGAAACAACTTAGAAACTAAGTCATACAATTTCAGCAAGGAAAAGATGAGGGTGTGGCCGACGGGCTCAGCAACAATCCATCGACATGTCAAAAAGGACATATTTCCAAAAATACATGAACAAGTTTGTGTTGGAGAAGGCAAGAATGTTGTCGATGATAACATAAATCATCGAGGGGCAAGGATTGTATTTCTCATCATGAAGTCGATTGATATCCTGGAAGAGCTCAGAATGTTGATGATGATCACGACACATTTGTCGAGAGATTTCATGAAGATGTAATCGATCGGCGATGACATCAAGTCAAAGGAATGATGAAGCGAAAGGTTATTGGAACCATGGGTACGACACAAACTCGAAATTAAGCTTGCTATTCAAGAGAAAATGATATGACGAGGAAAATCGATGTAGGCTTAGCTCATCGTCAAAAATTGTGCTCCGGGAAGATGGATCAGGTAGCATAGTTAAAATTTATCACGATAATGATATAGCCGATCAGGCTAGGAATGACTTGAAGGATTATTAAACTCGTAAGAAAAAAAAATTACTTAGAGTTGCTGAATTGGATTGCGGGATCGATTCTCTTATCGGTGTTCTCGAGTGACTAATAACTCAGAACCCGGGGGAAAATCTGAAATCGGTGAGAAGTAATACTAGATGAATATTCATGGGAAGCAACTCAATTATTTGATATTCTCGAGATACTAGGGGTAGTACTCGAAGGTAGACCGTATTAGAGTTTGGACATGTGTATTGATATGCAGAAGGCAAGCACTTCAACTTGTCCAAGAAAAGGATCAAAGAAGACAATCTTGGTTGGAACCACGATTGCAAAGGCTAAAATCACATATACAGGATCAAATTATACCAAGGGAATAATTATTTTTATGAGAAGCTTCCATGATAAGATCTACATCGTTTCCACGGGCATGAACACAAAGTTGAAGGTCGACTCCCACTTCTCCAATGCATAACCTTTCATTCACTTATCGCGTTCAATGAAGTTGTAGTGTTGAAATGTTATCTGGCAAAACACTAGAAGAGTATGAGTCACGGAACTCTCGGGTTCACATGGATTAAGGAAGGCATAGGTTCAACCCATAGGGGCATCTTGGGAACATATACCACAAACTCCATGAGTAAAATAACACAAGCTCGAAGGCAGAGCATGGTTGAGAAGGCAAAGGATACAGTTTACCAAAGGCATTATGTATCTGAGGAAAGGCTCAAAAGGTTATTGAATATGAACGACGTTGTCCGATAAAATCCAACAAAGGATCTGGTGGTCCACATAGGATCTGATGTGAGTATCGGTACTCAACTAGAATAAGAAAGAATGCAAAGGCTTCGGATTATAGAAACATCTGAATAATTTGATGCTTATATGCAAAGAAATCATGATTTCAAAAATAGAAGATCAGAAGCAGACTCTCTGATCAAAAGATAAGTAAGTTGAATAGCCATAGGGATACAATTGACGGCAATTTGATTGGTCGAGAAACAACTCTTGGTCAAATGACGTCCAAGCCGAAAGGATGAATTCTATGATTCGACCGAGGATTGCGAGCATCCGCAACATATTGAATCAACGGACTCCAAAGGATAGTGACAAAGGATGCCAATAAGATTACTAGACTTATGGGATTATCCATAATGCAAGCAGGAAAGGAGAATCAAGAGTAATAGGCTGCAGAGGATTTTCGAAAGATCAGATAGTATTTCCAAGTATTTAGGAAAGTATATGAACAACTGGGGATGAAGGTACAAGTGGCAAGGATGTTATTCACGGGGATTACTGGCGGTCAGAAACTGCAAGGCGTGGACACAGGGTCTCGGGATACCTCGAGAAGTGTCTTCAGAGTCTTCTAATGTAGCGAACGATCATCTGTGCTGAAGGAGCTCTCCGGGAGGAAGCAGTTATGAGTACCTAGTGTAAGAGTTATCCAAATTATTTAACTCGAATGGATGAGAGATCAGAGTCCCAGAGTATAGACGAGGAATAAAAGATACTAATACCACCCAATGGCGACGTGGGCTCGTAAGCCACACAACCATGTTAGTAAAAGTTTTTCCAAAGACTAGACTAAACTTCAGCTAAGGAGTTGGAAAGGGGGCTACCTACAGGCAATCGGCTCTAATACCAACTTGTGATGCCCCTGATTCAATCGTACACTAATCATACACACAAATGTGTACGATCAAGATCGGGGACTCACGAGAAGATATCACAACACAACTGTAGACACAAATTAAAATAATACAAGCTTTATATTACAAGCCAGGGGCCTCGAGGGCTCGAATACATAACCTCGAATACAAACAAGTCAGCGGAAGCAACAATATCTGAGTACAGAGATAAGTTAAACAAGTTTGCCTTAAGAAGGCTAGCACAAAAGCAACATCGATCGAAAAGGCAAGGCCTCCTACCTGGGAGCCTCCTAACTACTCCTGGTCGTCGGCGTCCGTCACGTGGTAGTAGGCACCCTCGGGGTAGTAGCAGTCGTCGGTGGTGTCGTCTGGCTCCTGGGCTCCACCATCTGGTTGCAGCATCCGAGAAGAATGGAAAAAGGGGGGAAAGGGGGAGCAAAGCAACCGTGAGTACTCATCCAAAGTACTCGCAAGCAAGGATCTACACTACATATGCATCGATATCAATGAAATGGGTTGTATCAGTGGACTGGACTGCAGAATGCCAGAAGAGAAGGGGAAAGCCTAGTCCTATCAAAGACTAGCATCTTCTGGAAACCACCATCTTGCAGCAACATGAGGGAGTAGAGTAGTATAACATAAGTCATATTTATGTTGTTGTATCAATGCTCCGGGATCCTTTCTCGACTCCCGAAGCAACATATCCAATTCATGCCTCAACATCCAGTTCTAGTTGTATCGATTGGGATACAACTCCGAGTGTCCGTTACCGTAAGACAGGATATCGATAGATGTTTTCTTCCCTGGAGGGGTGCACCAACTTACCCACCATGCTCGATTAACTCCAGCCAGACACACTTTCCTGGGTCATGCCCGACCTCGGCCAAACAATACGCCGCAACCTGACCTAGGCTAAATAGAGAGGTCAACACGTCGGACTTAACCTATGCCCCCAGGGGTCACGGGCCATCGCCCTGGGAACTCCTGCACGTTGCGAATGCGGCCGATGAGCAGACCTAGCTACCTCCTTAAAAAAGACATGTGCTTACCATTCCAACCCAGTGCGTGCTGCTCAGTCGCTGACATCTATTAAGCTTCGACTGATGCATACGACGCAGAACACCCATACTATGCCCACGTGATGGTTAGTGCTATCAGGCCAGAGGCCCCTCGGATCAAATATCCAAATAGTAGTGGATTAGGAACATGCGGTAACAAGTAGAGACTCACAAAAGATGTGACCCCGTTGCCTCATCTCGAGGACTTGCGCCAAGGGCTAGGAATGCCCGGCCATGCCTCGTAAGTATCTCACGAGCACCCTCCAGGTCAACCCGACTCCTCATCACTTACAAATATGCTTGCGCGGGTACCCCTCAGGGCCGACCCGTCTTTAGTAACATGGTTCAGTGTAAAGTCATAGTAACCATAGTAACCGTGTGTCTAACACCAAGGGGAAAACCTGAGGAGTCACCCTCGACGGATTCCACTCGATGTAATCATCAAGGTGAACGTAAGAGGATCCACCCTCGAGGTTCACACTAGAGGGGTTGCACGACAGAGTCATATCGGAAGTGGTTAAGGCGGAATCACCCTCGATGACCATGACCGAATAACTACACTACAAGGTTAACATTAGAAGTGCTGATGAGGTCTCACCCTCGACACTCGATAGTAACGCAGTAGTGTCGAGCAACTAAGGGGAAGTGATGTGCGGTGCCGGGGACTAGTCTTCGACCCCGTTGATCGGGTTATGATGACGCAGCAGGGGCAACAAGGACAAGGTGGGGGGGGGGGTCACTGATGGATCACTAACCAACCTATACTAAGCAGTTTAGGACAAAAGCAAGCTATGCATCAGAATAGG
>NC_041385.1:602525448-602526997 GCF_002162155.2 Triticum dicoccoides
GAATAGGGGCAATCAATTACAGTAGCAAAATCTAATGCAAGCTTGAGATAATGGAACGGGCGATATCGGGATGATCAAGGGGGGGGGGGGCTTGCCTGGTTGCTCTGGCAAGGAGGGGTCGGCGTCAACATAGTCGATCACAGGGGCAGCATCGGTCTCAGGGTCTACCGGAGAGAAGAGGGGGAAGAAACAGTAAATATAAAGCAAACATAGCATCACAAAGCATAACGTGGCAATATGCTGTGCCGGGTATGACCTAACATATGTTTACACGATATAGGTGAAGGGGGAATTCAACCGGGAATGTATTCCCGGTTCCAGACCTGTGTCAGACGGATGACTGGAGGTGAATGTTCCATGTTCAAATAGTTAGAGGCATCTGATAGGTATGTGGTTATCGTATTCGGGTTCGTCTTGTTGTTCTGAGCAACTTCCATTTAGAAAACATTTTGATCGAGTTATGGTTTATTTTCTATGATTATTCAAAGATTAAAGCATTTTTAGAAACTATTTAAAATAACAGAAATGGAATTATGACGTCAGCAGAGTGTCAACATGACATCAGCAGGTCAATAGACCCGCTGACTGGTCAAACTGACCAGTGGGTCCCACCTGTCATAGACAGTAGGGCTAACAGAGGTTAATCTAAACTAACTAAGTTAATTAATTAGAAGGGGCCCACCTATCAGTGTCTAATTTGGTTAATTAAATAAGCTTAATTAACATCGTTAATTAGGGGTGTGGGCCCCATCTGTTAATTGCATGGGTCGGTCCAGTCAGCATGGTGGACCGGTTCAACAGGCCGGCCGGGCCCCTGGGACCCATGGGTCTCTGACCTAGGGATGGGGCCCACTGAGCGACGTCGGCGTCGGCCGGAGACGCGCCGGAGATGGCTCCGGTGAGCCAAAACGCGGCGGTCGAACGCTGGTGCAGCTCGGGTTTTTGCCCTGGTGCACCAAAATGCGTGGTTCTACTTGCGTTCGAAAGCTGAGGCTGCCGCGCATCGACTGGTGCATCTGGATCGACCGAAGATGGCCGGAGCAGGGAGCTGCAACATCGCCGGCGGCGGTGATCTATGGTGGCTCGGTGAAAACAAAGACCTATCACGCGTGTGAGCGATCTAAAGCATCGGCCGCACCATTGGGGTGCCCCGAGCACAACGGTGTGCTCGGACGGCCATGACCACGACGAAAGCTACGGCGGCGAGCTCATCTGTGGCGACCGAAGCACGGAAATAGGAGGAGCTCGGCTGGGCGGCGCGTGCGAGAAAATGGAGAAGGAGGGGAAGCAGGGGAGCTCACCGTGCGGCACAAGACAGGCCGTTGACGGGTTAGTAGCTGCAGGGGTACCCGGAATCGAGGGATCTCGCCGGCGGCAGAGGCGGGAGGGGGCGAGGTCATGCGACGTCAGCGATGCTTCCCAGCTCCACCTGAGGGCACTAGATGATGGAGTCAACCCCTGCAGAGCTTCACGACAAGACGGCAAAGCGAGGCGGTGGCTGTGGCCGCGGTGACGATGGAGAACAGCGGCGATCACGTCGGTCTCCTCT
>NC_041385.1:602527597-602537718 GCF_002162155.2 Triticum dicoccoides
GATAGGGAGGGAGGGGATCCTTATCCCCTCATCGGCGAGGCGCGTGGCGACGAGCGGGTTCGACGGTGACCGCTCGTGCGGGTCGGTCGAACAGGAGAAAGGGGAAGACGACAGGGGAGGGGGAGTGGGCCGGCTGGCGTGGGCCGACGGCCAGCTGGGCCGTTTGGCCCAGTGGGGCAGGGGCTTTCTCTCCCTTCCCTGTGCTTTACTTTTCTTTTCTTTTTTTGATTTATTTCTGTTTTCCAAATTGCTTAGCCACCATTAGATTTTTGTAAAATATGTGACTTAGCTCAACAATTATAGTGCAATATTTACCACTGCCAAAAAAGGTTTGGAGCCAAAATGATTTCATTTTAATTTTTAATAAATGATATGGCACTTTAAATTTCTGTTTTGATGCTGTTTGATGTTGTTTTGAGTCACATAATTAATTTAGATGATGTAGTTTTTCTGAAGATAATTAGTTTCGAATTATTTTCTATTTAATGAACATTTTAGTTTGCATGTTTGAGAAATTTTGAATTAATTTGACTTTGATTTATCATCAATTGATAATTATCTCAGTAAGCATGGTGACCTAGCACCATTAACAGGGGAGTACTGTAGCATGACACTGGGGGTGTTACATCGATAACCATGTCTTTGGCCTCCTTGTTTTTCGCGCCCACTTAAAAGTCTCTCCTTATAAATAGGCATGACCGGTCTTTTCTCATTCTCCCCCTTTCCATCGTCTTCCTCCTCTCGCGACCTTCTGCCGCTCGAGATCCACCGCCACCACAGAGTGCACCATTGTCTTCGTCCCAGGCCGCTGCATCACCCTGAATCGAACCAGAGAACGGCGGCGACCCTCCGCAGTAGATGTGCACCTGTAAGTTTTTTGCCTTCCCGCACCTCATATTCACATTAGGGTTTCTAGACTTCTCTGTATTCTTCATAGTTCATCATAGTTCATCTTCAATGCTTGCACCGTGAACCTATTTGATCTGAAAATGGCATATAACAAATGCAGTAGTTGTTTTGCTTTCACCTTTCATACCAGCAGATCCCCTTTCCTGAAGAAAAGATCCTTTGAGAGCTTATGAACTCATCTGTACTGGTTTTTTAGGTCTAGATTTATTTCCTTTTCCTGACCACCCGTTGATCCAAAATAATAGCTGCAGCCTGTGAAACTTGTTTGTGTAACACTTCTCTAAAAACTGCATTTTGTTAGATCCATCTAGCCATGGTGGCTCAAATCACTGGCTTAAAATTGCAATGCTCAATAGATAACATCAACCACTCATGGCGGCTTAAATAATTTGACTGCTCATGGCGGTTTAAATAACCTGACATAATTAGCCATATACAATTAGGCCCCTTCATAAGCTGCCATTCTGAACATGTGTTGTAATATTTTTCCTCCGGATTAAATTTGAACCAACAATTTTTACTCTTTGTTAGGCTTCCTTCCTCACAATGCCGTCCAAAACAACCACTTCATGCAACTGGGTCAAATCCATCGTCACGGATAGTACCCTTGATGACTTTGTGAAAACCGGCTATCTGCCAAAGAAGGAAGTCATGTCGTACCATGCTCCTGATCCAATAGAAGAAAAAGGGGAAGTCATCGTTTTCACTAATCACATGAACCGGGGCTTTTCGCCACCCGGCTCAAAATTCTTCAGAGATGTTCTGCACTTCTTCGACCTCCGTCCTCAAGACATCGGACCCAATTCCGTGTCTAATATCTACAATTTTCAAGTGTTCTGTGAGGTGTACCTTGAAGAAGAGCCCAGCTTGCTAGTTTTCAGAGAGTTGTTTTATTTGAACCGCCAGAATGAATGTGCCAATGGACCTAGTTTTGAGCTCGGCGGGGTCTCAATCCAACGATGAAGAGATGCCATTTTTCCTTATGCCCAACCGCCGAGTCATCCTAAAGACTTGAACCAAACATGGTTCTACTGTCAAGACACATCTCTGGCTGATGAGAACCCTCTGCCCGGCTTTCGCGCCTTGCGCCTCGAGTCTAATCATCCTCTTCCAGACAAGTTGTCAGCCACTGATCGCCAGAAGCTCGCCCCCACCATGGCTAAAGTCAAGGCTCTTTTGGGGAATTGTTTAAATGGTATTGGCTTGGTCCGGGTTTGGGTTGCCTGGCGGATCATTCCGTTGAGCCGCCGCTCCGGTTTGATGTCCACCTACATAGGCGAAAATAATGATCCTCTGCGCCACAACCCTGATGATTTACCCGACGACGTCATCGATGATATGACAAAGTCGCTCTTGAACGAAAGCCTAGCAGATTGTGGCAAGGTGGGCTTAAGCCCTTTCTGAAACGCTAACCCGGCTCCAGCGGTAAGCCGCCAAACTGAGTAAATTTACCTTCATCCTTGATGTTTTGTCTTTACTCAAACCTTTGGTGATTTTCACAGTTTGACGACAAATTTTGGAAGAAAAAGTATGATCATGAGGCTGCAAAGAGAGCCAGGAAGGCCAAGTAAGCCGCCAGGAAAGCCGCCACCAAGAAAAGAGGGAAAAAGCCCATCGCTTCTAAATTACTTCAATTGGAGGACTCCTCTGAGTTGGAGGTATCCCTTGACTCTCTTGGCTCATTTTTCAATCACCTTATTGACACCGATTATCATCAGGCTGACACGGGAATGAGTCAGGGATTGGAAGAAGAGGTAAATATTATTTCCTCCGACTCCGAGCCTTTGCAAAGACAGAAAATCCGAAGAGTAACCCGGAAAGTAAGATTTTCACATCCCTAGCTTATTAGGATCCTCAATTTGTTTTGAAGCGACAGATTCATGAGAGCCAGACGCAGACACAGACTAGCAAAGATGCGGAACTCTCCTCCGGCTTACCGAATACACCAAGGAAGTAAGCGTCAAAATACACCAAGGAAGCGCCGGAACGAGGTTACCTCCGACTTAAACCCTTTTTATCCTTTGGCGGGTCTCACTCATCAACCGCTCAATTCTTCTGACTCAAATTATCAGGAGAGCTCACATTCTTCCGGCGACTCAATTCAGTCCAACATGCCAGCTTTTAAGACCGCTCCAGGGTAATGACAATTTATTTATCCTGTACTCGTTACAATCCTTTATACTTGTACTGACCTCTTTGATCTTATGCAACGAAAAAGCAAAGCCCAGCAAGAGGGTGAAGAAGAAAAAGGCGGCCGAAGAGCCAACCATCAATGAGCCAGAGCTCCAGACGGCCGCGCCTGAGGCCTCTGTTCTTGAGCCGCCGCTTGAACCGGTTCATGATACGCCAACAATGACCGCCGACCCGCGTGTCAAACAAGCCGCGGATGGCTCTTTAAACCCATAAGCTTCAAGCCCGGTTAAAGCAGCCGACCCGCTAGATGTTGATGTGGAAATCACCAAGACCGGTATACTGAGCTGGGGAGACCTACTGTGCTAGCCAAGTGTTCTGCCAAAGAGGAGCACATTGAACAACGTAAAGTCAGATTTGATGTTGCTGACTATACTCACATGAGCCTTGGCGAAGTATTTTCTGGCTATCTTAGCCAAGTGCACAGCGGCTGCGATCTTGAATTTGATGGTGAAAGAAATGCACCAGAAATTTGAGGTACAAAATTTTCCCTTCATTGATTTATCCTTACTATGCCAGCCCCCAGTTCTATTGCTTATGATGAATATGCTGTAGACTTAGAACGAACTTATGAGCATCAATAATATCTTTTGATTAAAACCTTAAAAAATCCGGCTTAATCCGTAGTCCCCAAGGGCTATGTTGTTTTGTACTCTGTGATCATGTTATACATGCTAGTATTACTTTTCCTATGATTATGCTTGTTAGTAGTACATGTTGATTTTGGAGATGGTCATGCTAGTCGGTATGTGATGCTCAGTGGATATGATTTACTGTTGATATGGTGGAAAGTTATGTGATACTCTCATGGTGATGTTGATATCATGTTCATGTATTATAGTTGGCATCATGTTATTTTATCATGGCTCAACATATTTGCATTCATGTTAACCGGACTAAATTGAACTTGAACATCTGTTGGCTGAGTCATGGTGCCGCTGAATCGATGCTGACCAGTGCAACCACGATTACCGGTATGAGACGGTCCTAACTGGGTCTATTGCCGTGCCTCTCGCCGGTGCCTCCAACGAGGGAAGGTTATGGGCATGCTATACCCTGGCCCGATAGGCAAGCATAACCTTGTGTGCCCGTTGTTGAGTTAGTTTTTGGATCCGTGTCACTGTGTGGGACGGGCCACGACGGTGGTCGTTGTGTCTGGAGGTAGGCACGGGGCCACCCACGACTTAGCTCAGTGAGGAGTGAGTCAGAGTGGCCGGGAGAGTGTCATGGCAGTAGATCGGTTTTGTCGGAACGCCGTTGGTCCACACGAATGGGAGTGCGAGGCCATGGGTTCCGTAGTGTGGGTACAGTGTACTAACCTCTGCAGAGTGTATATTAATCTATCGACAGCCGCGCCCGCGGATAAGGGACCAGGTTGAGAGAAGGTAACACCATGAGTTAACAGTAATAATAATAATGTGCGTAATAACAGTGAGATAAGTTGGCCAAGTATTGGTCGGGTTGTGATCGCCGTAAGGATCACGGGCCTTGTAGTGGTCGGGTTGTGATCTCCATAAGGATCACGGCCATGTATTGGTCGGGTTGTGATCGCCGTAAGGATCACGGTTTGAGACTAGTGTTGGTCATGGTTGTGATCGCCGTAAGGATCATGAGGGTATCGAGGATACCGAGTTGATGTATATTCGTGATGTTGTGCGAGAATCGTGGGTAAAGATCAAGCTCCTTGTGTTCATTTACTGATCGCTACCGTATTGTTTATACCAAGCTTGATTTGATCCTGAGATGATCGTGTGATGTCCGAGGTTGGTATGTGATGCATGCGTTGGTTACGAGGTAGCCGGAGCAAAGTACGTGGTGCATATGGTGTCATTATGTTGCATGCTGGTATTGTCGGATTTATATGCTCATGTTGTGTTAGCTGTATAATGTTTATGTTTGTCATGCCATGTTATTTTGATGATATCATGTTAATTTCTATTTAACCTATAATTGCCATGCTGTTGTTTATCTTGAATGCTTCTGGTTTATTGTGAGCTTGCAAGTACATTCAATGTACTGACCTGGCGTGTCATGCCAGTTTGCAGGTCATGCCGGATTTGATTGCTTGCTTGTCGTGGTTTCCGTTCGTGCGAGCTAGGATAAGCGTTCTATCCAGAGTCCATGCGGAGTGGAGTTCACCATCGTCTTCGTTGTTCCGCTGCTAGAGTCATTCCGCTGCTTCGAGTTGTTCTGCTGCTTGCATAGAGCAACTGAGGATGGCGTAGTGTCGCCGTACTGATGTTATTCATTGGAATATCGGAGACCTTGTAATCATATTCATGTAATAATAGAAAGTCGATTTGTTCTATGCTAAGCAGTGCCGTATTCCAGAAGACTTCTCCTTGATCTCTGGGCTGGAATACGGGGCGTTCCGGTTTCTCTGAGACGGGGTGCCACAGGCTTGGTATCAGAGCCAGGTCTGGCTGTAGGACGCCCTAGACCGCGTGAATGTTAGAAAGCGGTAGTATAGACCCCTGTTGGTTTGTTGCACTTGATTGCTGCATTTGTTTGTCGCATAGCATGCATATAGCCTTAGTATTTGTGATAATGGTTTATCTGGTGAGTGTAGCTGGCATCAGTTTGGATCCACTACAGCTTAGCCTTTGCATTTCCCCAGTCCCTTTTTCTTTTGGTGTTTGGTGTCATTTTTGTCCCAGCAGAGTGATGCCAAGTGATCCCGACACTGTTTGCAAAAATGGTGCTCAGGTATCGCACCGATGTCTTTCTTTCAGCCCCGTCTATCGTTTCGATGATGGACATGCATCTATCCCGGATCATTCTTTTGTTTTGTCGTGTTGACAACCCTTAATGATCATAGTTATCAAGAAAGGGCAATGTCAGTAGCCTCAGTTTTTCCCCGCAATCCTATTTCTTGGACGAGTACGGATCTTTTTCCGTCTACTTGATAATGATGTGGTTGCGACCCTCGTGTCCTACTGCATGATTACCGAGTACATCCTCGCCTCCGAGCTAGTTCAGGTTGCCACCTGGCTAAGCCAGCACTTGGTGTAGCGCTGTTTACACCAATTCTTCCACACATTTATTCGTCCTCGTGCACATCGTCACAGCATATTAGACCGCAATACCGGAGTTTCGTGTGATTTGTGTGCTTAGGTGTGCATGCATACTATTGTGTGAGTAGCAGTAATATGTGATGATTGCTTGATTAATTATATTAGTAGAATGCTTGTGTGCTTTTGTTTTAGTTGTTTCTGTTGTTCCTTTCTTTGGACCTTCGGTGTTACAAATTCTTCCCCTATTAAAGTTGCTTGTCAGCCGACACTGGACCCGAAGAGTCAGCAAGGAATGCATATGTTTGGAAATTCAGCTAAACATAATGGAATTATCAGCAGACTGCAATGAAAATTGGGAATATCTTGTCTGGATGCAAAAGAAATCCTGGAAGGACCGTCAGTATCAAGTTTGCATGAGCGTGCACTCATCACAACAAAATGATTAAATCAGCAAGAAGATAAATTGTGTGCAAGGTTGACAGAATATTATCGAAGGTATGGCTCAGATACAATTTTAATTTTTCGTTGAGGATGATTTTGGAACTTGATGTACCTGGAAGCAAGGAAAAATATGGCATATACTTAGAAAGGAGAATAGTCCTGCAAACCCCCGTTTCATGCAAGAAATCAATATCAAAAATATTCAGATGGTTATATATGTGGAAATTGGTCCGCGTATCACAATAAGAAGCTTCTGGTGTAAGCAACCCAATCTTCCATCGCAAGATACCAGAGAAGCTTCCAAGGCAAGATTCATCTATCTTCCTCAGTATGATATATGGATGATTTCTCACGCAAGGTACTCTGCCTTCTTCAGTAAGCAACCGCAACAGCTTCCGGCATAAGGTACCGAGTCTTTCCCCAGCAGAGTCTTTAAGGGGGTAACCTTCTGAAGCACGATACTCAGTCCTCTTTAGCAAGCTGTCCGATGAAAGTTTAGAGCACAAGCTTGCAAATATTCTTCAGTAAAAGATTGGTACAAGGTAGTACGCTGTGAATTGACAACATATGGCAGTGAATCCCAAGAATCAGATCCGCAACATTTTGGTCAGAATCAAGAATCAGTCAGTATACGCCACAGTGTGACAAAGGATTATGAGGATTGACGACATCAATGAGCTCAATACAAGTACCCGTGAACCTTGAAAATGATCCTGATGAGCCCTTGTCCCCTTTTTCTCAATGACGGCACCACGCCTGTGATCTGAGCTGTTTCTAGCTATCCGGGGTGGATGCCTATTTTTGTTTCTCTCTTCAACGATTGTCACGAGTCTGAGCTGCTTTTCGGCCGTCTCGTACAGTTGTTGAGTTTCTTTTTGTGACAGTAGCCCTATTGCTGCTTTTGGCTATTTTAGGGAGCTGCCACCTTCTTCTTATCAACCCGGTCTCATGCTCTGAGCTGTTTTTCGGCCGTCCTGAGCCGTGGTTGAGTTATTTCAGTAATGTCCCAGATCTGAGTTGTAAAGACCGTTCTGGTGGCTACTGATTTATTTGCCGATTTCTTGCAAGGGTTTCGGATGATCATTTCCCAACGCTCAGAACTTGAGAGGTGTTGAACCTACCATTTAATGGGTTACCTTATCAGTAAAATGAGGAATAACAGTCTGCAAGCCTGAGTCCTCACTTATATGAATCATCATGGATAGCCTGTCGTGAACAAAATTTTTCCGTTAGGCCTACCGTCAGTCAAGTCTGTAGATATTATCATACAAGCCAAACCCGTTATGCTGGCCGCGACAAGAGATAATCAAATATTTGGTAAGGATCCGATACTCAAGACAATGAAGTCAGTTAGAATAATTCAAAAACTTCCGCGATGAGTCAGAATCTGCCAGGAAATGTATTAACTCACTGTTTGGAACCGAAAGGACCTGCATTTAGTGGAGAAACCCAATGCAATGAGTCAGAGCTTGAGTTTTCATCAGAAAATTATGATCATCATTACATGACAGGTTGTCAGTACCGGATGACACACCCAGCGGAAATCACTTTTGGATTTGTGAGACGGACATATATTTCAGTCATGATAATCAAATCACACTCAGCTAGTCGGTAGATCTAAAAAGAAATTGGAGCCTATATAAGCATGAGCAAGCGAGGTAAAATCTGTCAGAATGTGGATACAGTGAATCAAACCACCCAGGGCCAGTCGGATAAAAATTTAGTTGGAACAACACTAAAGGAAAAAGGATACCCGAGTTGGAAACGGTTTCCTTAAGTCGGAATATTCATACTAGTTCCCTGAGCAACCAAATCTCGATGACGAGATTTCTTTAAGGGGGTAAGGTTTGTCACAGCCTGATTTTTGGCCCTTTCTTTTCCTTTTGTTTTTCCGAGGTTTTTGCGTGAGTTTTCTTTTTCCGTGGCTTTGTGGTCTGGAAACTGAAGAAGATGCCCTCTTCTTTGCTTCCAGAGTGGCTTGTCGTTTCCAAATCTTTCCCTAGACCCTGTCTTCCATCCTAGCCCAAATCCCAATATTCTTTTTATTGCGAATATTCCTTTTCTGTTAAAGGAATAACTCAAATTGCCCTAGGTTGTGAAGCAACCTATATTTCCCTCACTCCTAAAATTCCCAAATAATTCTCATAATTGTTTGGGTCATATTTTGATCAAATATGGCAAAACTTTTCATTGCCATGATAAAAAATAATCCTCCAATAATTCATTTCCTATTCTGCCCTAAATGGCACTTTGTGAAGGAAGTGTCATTTATATTCCTCCTATTGACTCCCAACCTTTTTGGGCATGTTTATATGTCCAAATAATTGCCTCATGCACAAGTTCAAATTTATTTGCCTAGCCAATCTTCCTCAGTGAATTGTCAAAGTTTCTGTCAAACAGAAGGCTTTGTGAAGGAAGTACTAGCTAGGAGTACCCAAATAAGTTGAGCTTTTGCACACTCCTTAATATGCTCATAATAACCCCTTCCACCTATTGTCAGCCTCATCCAATCATCTATGTGAGCACAGGAGCAAATCTTTGATTCTGGCATTATTTTCAGGTTGTGAAGCAAGTATATTTTATGTTGCTTAAAAAATCCTGATAAATTACCAGATCATTCTTCTACCCATAAAACATCCCCCCACCCATTTTGGCATCATTTCATTGAGCCATTTGACCACCAAAAGTATTTCAAGTTTCTGTCCAGAGGAGATGTTTGTGAAGCAAGTACCATTTTGGCTTTGCCAAATGGTATGATACTTTGTGAGCATCTTCATATGACCTAATTCCTAAGACTTGCCCAATATAAGCCGTAGGTGACACTCCATGTGAGTGCACCATCATGGTCTTCATTTCTGACCAGATTATGTGGTTGTTAAGAAACTATATTAAATATTTATTCATTTACCCTCCCAACCTCCAGGATGAAAGTCCTTCTTTACCTCAACCTCACAGACAACTCCATTTGACCCAATCACATCCCTATTGAGCAGCAGTACATGATCAAGTTTACTGCAGTAAACTTCAGGTGCTAACTACCATCTAACCGTGTCACTTTTAAGCAAACTACCACCACAGCTGCAACCTCCCCAGGAAGGACAAGCCCCCAGACATAGTTTTGCCGGCCGTGTGCCACTGTGAGCACCAGTGCACGTGGTGACCACTGTTTTCGCATGCAGTGTGCATGGCCAGAACGTCGTTTGTGCTTGGGCCCCTCTCCCTCTCGGCGTCTTCGCGCTCTTGAGCATGTCTCACCGTTTTACCGCATCGTCGCCGTCCTCCTGGAGCCTTCTACCCCTCCGTCATCCCCTCCGTCAGCTGTCGTCGCCGCGTGCCCACGGGCACACTATGGCCGACCGAGACTTAATGGCGCTCGGCTTCTTCCTCCTCGTGTCCTCGAGCGCTGCTCGTCTCCGTGACCTCTGCAGTTCGTCCGCACCCCCTTCGTCGCCTTCCCCGTGCCCCCCGTGCTCGCTGTCCGTCGCCAGAGCCTCGGCCGGACGTGCACGGCGGCACCCGAGCCCATCTCCTCTGCCCCGCCTATAAATGGCCACCCCCGAGGCCGTA
>NC_041385.1:602538055-602588450 GCF_002162155.2 Triticum dicoccoides
ACGGCCGTCGCCTCTGCCCTCACTACATTCGGTCGAGCCCGAGCCCCCCTCCTCCTCTAGCCACCACCATTGCCTTCCCCACACTCCGGTGAGTCTCCCTGCCCTTTTCCCCGTCGCCGGAGCCCCTCCAGTGCCGTGCCCGATCCCAGCCGAAGCCCCATCCGCCACGGCCACGTTCCCGCCCTGCCCGCGTCTCCCTGACGTTCGTGTGGTGGTGGGACGGGTGCGCCTCGTCGTCCCGAGCATGCCGACGGTCCAAGCTCCGTCGGAGGTGGCGCGAGTGGTCGGAGCGAGCGCCGGCGCCGGCGGCCTCTCCTCTGTTCTGCGTACGACGTCGGGAGAGGGAGAGAGGAAGAAGAGAAAAGAGGAGAGAGAAGAGTGGATAAGGTGGGACCCACCTGTTAGCCACACAGGAGCCGGCCCCGCCATTGCCATGCTGGATAAGTGGAGACGTAAACCGCCGAGTACGCTTTCCAGTTTTCTATTTTGGCCCAGTCTGTAAAATAAATGTTTACAAAGAGGTCCCTGACAGTAAAACTCTTATAACTTTTTAACCGTAACTCCGTTTAAGGTGAATCCAACGCTAACTTCTTTGTTTCGTCGAGCCCTTTCTGTTGGTGTCACTTTCATTATGTTTTGGAATACTTAAACTGACCATTTCCCCCTGCCCTTAACCAGCCCCCTCCAAGAGAGAACGTTTTCCGGCGATTCTTTCCGCGACTTCACCGCACTTCTTCCCGGTGCCTTCTTCATCCCCAGGCAAGCCACAATACCCACTTGCATGATAGTCATGCAGTAGCCATGGTTTTCAACTTGAATATTTAATAAATGTTTGCTTGTTGAAAAGATGGTTATTGTTGTTTTGGTGATGTTTAGATTGGCATTTTCACTTTTGTGCTATGTTGTTTTGTACTCTGTGATCATGTTATACCTGCTAGTATTACTTTTCCTATGATTATGCTTGTTAGTAGTACATGTTGATGTTGGAGATGGTCATGCTAGTCGGTATGTGATGCTTAGTGGATATGATTTACTGTTGATATGGTGGAAAGTTATGTGATACTCTCATGGTGATGTTGATATCATGTTCATGTATTATAGTTGGCATCATGTTATTTTATCATGGCTCAGCATATTTGCATTCAAGTTAACCGGACTAAATTGAACTTGAACATTTGTTGGCTGAGTCATGGTGCCGCTGAATCGATGCTGATCAGTGCAACCACGCTTACCGGTATGGGACGGTCCTAACTGGGTCTATTGTCGTGCCTCTCGCCGGTGCCTCCAACGAGGGAAGGTTATGGGCGTGCTGTACCCTGGCCCGGTAGGCAAGCATAACCTTGTGTGCCCGTTGTTGAGTTAGTTTTTGGATCCGTGTCCCTGTGTGGGACGGGCCACGACGGTGGTCGTTGTGTCTGGAGGTAGGCACGGGGCCACCCATGACTTAGCTCAGTGAGGAGTGAGTCGGAGTGGCCGGGAGAGTGTCATGGCAGTAGATCGGTTTTGTCGGAACACCGTTGGTCCACACGAATGGGAGTGCAAGGCCATGGGTTCCGTAGTGTGGGTACAATGTACTAACCTCTGCAGAGTGTATATTAATCTATCGATAGCCGCGCCCGCGGATAAGGGCCCAGGTCAAGAGAAGGTCACACCATGAGTCAACAGTAATAATAATAATGTGCTTAATAACAGTGAGATAAGTTGGCCAAGTGTTGGTCGGGTTGTGATCGCCGTAAGGATCATGGGCCATGTAGTGGCCGGGTTGTGATCGCTGTAAGAATCACGGGCCATTTATTGGTCGGGTTGTGATCGTCGTAAGGATCATGGTTTGGGACTAGTGTTGGTCGTGGTTGTGATCACCGTAAGGATCACGAGGGTATCGAGGATACCGAGTTGTTGTATATTCGTGATGTTGTGCGAGAATCATGGGTAAAGATCAAGCTCCTTGTGTTCATTTACTGATCACTACGGTATTTTTTATACCAAGCTTGATTTGATCCTGAGATGATCGTGTGATGTCCGAGGTTGGTAAGTGATGCATGCGTTGGTTACGAGGTAGCCGGAGCAGAGTAAGTGGTGCATATGGTGTCATTATCTTGAATGCTGGTATTGTCGGATTTATATGCTCATGTTGTGTTAGCTGTATCATGTTTATGTTGGTCATGCCATGTTATTTTGATGATATCATGTTAATTTCTGTTTAACCTATAATTGCCATGCTGTTGTTTGCCGGTCATGCCGGATTTGATTGCTTGCTTGTCGTGGTTTCCGTTCGTGCGAGCTAGGATAAGCGTTCCAGCCAGAGTCCCTGCGGAGTGGAGTTCACCACCGTCTTCGTTGTTCCGCTGCTAGAGTCATTCCGCTGCTTCAAGTTGTTCTGCTGCTTGCATAGAGCAACTGAGGATGGCGTAGTGTCACCGTACCGATGTTATCCATTGTAATATCGGAGACCTTGTAATCATATTCGTGTAATAATAGAAAGCTGGTTTGTTCTATGCTAAGAAGTGTCGTATTCCAGAAGACTTCTCCTCGATCTCTGGGATGGAATACGGGGCATTCCGGTTTCTCTAAGCCGGGGTGCCACACAAACGCTCATTACGCAGAGCCGGTACCAAACAAGGTACACCCCCAGTCCTAGTGGTCACGTCTGCTTCAATTGAAGTCATCGGATAAACCAGAAACGACTGGTAAGCCGCCCGCTAAGCCGCCTGCTCAGCTGCTTGCTGAGCCGCCCGCTCAATCTCTTGACATATCATGTCCTGATCAACCAAATTAGGAACTCCATTGCCGGGTCATACCCGCACAGCTGGTCAGGGCGCCAGGCGTTGCTTGAAATGGCTGTTGAATCCATGTGCCTGCTATAGCTCGGGCTCCAGCTTGGGCGAGGGGTCGATGAATCCTGTCTCGGCTATAAGAATATGCCTCCTGCTGCGCCAAAGCCGTCTGAAGAAGTTCTCTGTCCCTTCATGTTTCAACCGCTATCGGAGAGTCACCATCCACTGGGAGAGCCGCCAATCGTGCCGCCGCAGTAATCATGTTCTCCAAAGGCTTAGCATAATGACCTGGTGGTGTTGGTACATAGTGAGGTGGAGCAGCATTCAGACGAGGAGGTTTCGTTACTCGTGGCTGAACTGGCATCCCAGCCCCGGGTGTTGCAACCCGGTTTACCTCCGGCGGGTTACTAGGGCCTGCTCTGGTTGGGCGGAAGAGGTTTCTAGGATCATAAACTAGAGGCAGACGGGATTGAGTCTTTTGGTGCCTTCTCCTCATGACCCCGTTTGACGCGTTCAGATCCATCGTGAGCTAGAGCGCCTCTGATTGAATCTGCTGGGCTCGAGCATCCAGAGCCGCCCACTTTGCAGCCATCCTGACGTCCTCTGCCGCGAGGTTTTCCTTGGCTTGCGCTACCTCCTCACGTAGTTGTGCCACTTCCGCATCATGTTGAGCTTGATCCGCCGGACTGACCACAGCGGTTAACAGAGCTGTCATCTTATCCATTAAAGCCATCAGGACCCGAGCCGGTGGGCACGCAGGGCCTCCTTCCCCGGCTGCTGTAACCGCTGCTGACCCGGAAGTCATTGCTGCCACGGCCGTAGAGTTTTGCCCAGGTTGTGTGCCAGCCATGAAGATCCCAACTCTGCTCGGCGGCTCAAAGGGGTCCGGAATACTGCTGCCATCGGAGCAGCCCCCAAGCCCGCCATCTTGCAGTTGATACAACAAATCTGTCTCACCCGTGGACGATTCACCATCAGAGTAGATGGCTGTCTCACCGCCGCACACAGATCCTTCAGAAAATTCCCCTCCATGGATGAATCCCATGAAGGCACGCTTCACGGCGGGCTGAGCTCGGGCGGGTCTAGCACGCTGAGCCGTCTCAATGATGTCGGTGCAGATGTCTGGCTTAGGGTCCGGCTCGCCAATCTTGCCGATGAAGACGTGGATTCCACCGAAGGGGACACGTTACCCATAGTCAATTGAGCCGGCGTCGAGGGCCCAGCCTACATCGTCGATGTAGAGCTTGCCACGATGACTCTTGGTCATCCGACCCATAGCGTATCCCTTGAGCCCTTCAAAGCTGCCCTTCAAGAACTCAAATCCACCATGCGCTGGCCCCATGGTGGGCGCCAACTATCATGGAATTGTCACGACAGATGTCCTAGTGAAAGGACTTAGTCGTGGAGCCATCGCAACTAGGAAGCTTAAAGGGGTTAAAATGGGACAAAGGACACGAGAGTTTATACTGGTTTGGCCCCTTGCGTTGAAGGTAATGTCTTAATCCAGTTTGAGGTGGGATTGCTTATGTCTCGATTACCAGGGACCGAATCCGCTTGACCTAGTTCTCGATCTGATGTTACCTGTCCTGAACCGCCACCGGGTCGTCCCTTTATATACAGAGGTCGACGCCCAGCGGCTCACAGAGTCCCGTCCGGCTTATAAATAGTGTCCGGCTCGGTGTCTATCTATTCCTGCCTTACAATACAAGTTATGTACATATGGCGGTTTATCTCTATGGGACTTAAGTCGCCTTTGGGCCTTGGGCCCTTAACTGAACCGCCATCTTCAAGTATCGCCTTGGGCTTTATGAATCGCCATAGGTATAACCCGACCCCTCCTGGGTGGGTCATACCTAATAGTTATATCCCCAACACTTATAGTAGTGATTTGCTTTCTTATACTAACGGATCTCACGAAGGTTTTTTTGAGTTTTGTGTGAGTGAAGTTTTCACGTTTTGGGTTATCTTACGATGGATGAAGTAATAAGAAGTAAGAAGAGCCTAAGCTTGGGGATGCCCATGGAACCCCAAGTTATTATCCAAAGAGAAGCAAGCAACTAAGCTTGGGGATGCCCCGAGTGGCATCCCCTCTTTCTTCTAACGACCATCGGTATTTTACTCAAAGCTATATTTTATTCATCACATACTATGTGTTTTGCTTGGAGCATCTTGTATGATATGAGTCTTTACTTGTTTTGCTTTGTATTCTAAGTCTTGAATCCTTGCTGGACACACCCATTTGAGAGAGCCAAAATTATTCCATGACTTGCTAGAATTGCTCTCTATGCTTCACTTAAATTTTTATGAGCTATGGATTTGCTCCAGTGCTTCACTTATATCTTTTTGAGCACAGTGTGCTTTAGTATTTTTGAAGAAATACTCTCTTCCTTCACTTAGATTTATTTGAGAGTTAGTAAAATTTTGAAGAAATTTTCTCTTACTTCAATTAAATTATTTTGAGAGAAAAAAATATGCTCATGATCTTCACTTATATTTGTTTGAGCATATCACAAGCAACACATGAAAATTAGTCCCAAAGTTATATATATCCAAGGAGGATATAATAAAAAATTCTTGAAGATCATTGGACAAGATAAACTTGATTCCTTGTAATAGTTTTGAGATTTGATGATGTGATATGTGAGTCATGTTGATGAGTAATTGTGCTTCAGTAAGAATATTGGTGTTAAGGTTTGTGATTCCCTATGCAAGCCCGAAAGTCAATAGTCATGCAATGAAATTACATCCTACTTGTGGTGCATTATTCGGTGTTAATTATGCTTAATGCTCGCTTATGAGATTATTCATTTCTTGGTTGGTCGCTTCTCAATCTTGTGCTAGCCTTCATTTTGCACTAAGTATGATCACTACCTGTGCATCCAAAATCCTTTAAACCAGTTTTGCCACATGAGTCTACTATAGCTACCTATATGCGGTACTCTTTTGCCATTCTAAGCAAATTTGTATGTGTCATCTCTAATTTTCAAAATAAATTTCTCTTTTGTGTGCTCGTACCGCTCGCGAGGCGGTGAGGGGTGTCCAATATTTTCCATGCTAGATGTGTTATTCTCACGATGGGTGTTTATTCACTTGTCATTGCACGAGAGTAAGGAAAGGCATTAGGGATGCCCAGTCCCGAAATGAAAAATGAATTTACTTTATGTTGTCAAATAATAAATTCCTTGGAAAGTGTTGGTATGGAGGCAACCGTGGATACGGCTGGCCATGGAGAGTGAAATATGGTTGAAAAAGTAATAAACTTTATTTTCTGTTTGGGAACCGCCTATGATATATCTAGCATGGAAAATGTTGGGAGCTCTAAGTCGTTTTTGTTGGTGGGAAAAGTATGCCTCTCAAAATGTTTTTATCTCTCAATTTTTGCTTTGAGCTCTGGCACCTCTACAAATCCCTACTTCCCTCTGCGAAGGGCCTTTCTTTTACTTTATGCAATTTTTTTTTGAATTTGAGCCTCCATCTTCTCTTCTAAAGCACCAACTAGGAGGCACTATGATTATACTTGAGCATTGGGTGTAGTTAATATGCGAGTGTGTTTCATGGTTGGATCAATGATTGAGCATGATGGGCTAGGGATAAGTTAGCGTTGATATTTTGAAAGACATGGTTGCTTGTTGATATGCTTGAGTATTTAAGTCTCATGTCAAAACTAAACTATTGTTTTGAACCATAAAAAGTCCAAATGTCCATGCTATAAAGAAAAGAATATGAGATGACATTTTAGGCAGCATTCCACGTAAAAAATCTGTTTTTATCATTTACCTACTCGAGGACGAGTAGGAATTAAGCTTGGGGATGCTGATACATCTACAACGTATCTATAATTTTTTATTGTTCCATGCCGTTATATTATCATTCTTGGATGTTTTATAATCATTTTATAGTCATTTTATATCATTTTTTGGTACTAACCTATTGACATAGTGCCAAGTGCCAGTTGCTGTTTTCTACATGTTTTTACATCGCAGGAAATCAATACCAAACGGAGTCCAAAAACAACAAAACTTTTTGTGGATTTTTTTGGACCAGAAGACATCCAGTGCGCCGAAGAAGCGCCTGGGGGTGCTCCGAGGGGAGCACAACCCACTAGGGCGCGCCAGGAGGCCCAGGCGCGCCCTGGTGGGTTGTGCCCACCTCGGGTGCCCCCTGAACCAACTCTTTGCTCTATAAATACCCCAATATTCCAGAAACCCTAGGGTATTCGACGAAGATCAATTCCAGCCGCCGTAGAGTCTAGAACCACCAAATCCAATCTAGACACCATCACGGAGGGGTGCATCATGTCCATTGGTGCCTCTCCGATGATGCGTGAGTAGTTTTTTGTAGACCTACGGGTCCGTAGTTAGTAGCTAGATGGCTTCCTCTCTCTCGTTTGATTCTCAATACAATGGTCTCTTGCAGATCCATATGATGTAACTCTTTTTGTGGTGTGTTTGTTGGGATCAGAAGAACTTTGAGTTTATGATCAGATCTATCTTTTTATCCATGAAAGTTATTTGAGTCTTCTTTGATCTCTTATATGCATGATTTCTTATAGCTTCGTATTTATTCTCCGATACTTTGCTTTTGTTTAGCCAACTTGATCTATTTATCTTGCAATGGGAAGAGGTGCTTTGTAGTGGGTTCGATCTTATAGTGCTTGACCCTAGTGATAGAAGGGGTACTGATACGTATGTATCGTTGCTACTAAGGATAAAATGATGGGGGTCTATTTCTACATAAATAGATCTTGTCTACATCATGTCATCCTTCTTATTGCATTACTCTATTTCTCAGTGAACTTAATACACTAGATGCATGTTGGATATCGGTCGATGTGTGGAGTAATAGTAGTAGATGCAGGTAGGAGTCGGTCTACTAATCTTGGATGTGATGCCTATATAATGATCATTGCCTGGATATCGTCATGATTATTTGAAGTTCTATCAATTGCCCAACAGTAATTTGTTCACCCACCGTTTGCTATTTTTCTCGAGAGAAGCCACTAGTGAAACCTACGGCCCCTGGGTCTCTCTCTCATACTATTTGCCTTTGCGATCTATTTTATTTGCCTTTTTTCAGATCTATTAAACCAAAAATACAAAAATACCTTTCTGCAATTTCTTTTATTTGGCGTTCGATCTATCAATATTTACAACTCTCTTACATCTATTTGCCAATTTCTGGCGCCGTTACCCGAAAGGGATTGACGACCCCTTTTACACAGGTTGCGAGTATTTGTTATTTGTGTGCAGGTGCTGTTTAAGTATTGTTGCTTGGTTCTCCTAGTGGTTCAATAACCTTGGTTTTATCACTGAGGGAAATACCTACCATCGCTGCGCTGCATAATCCCTTCCTCTTTGGGGAAATACCGTCGTAGTTCAAGCAGGCATTAGTATCAAGCATCCCCAAGCTTAATTCCTGCTCGTCCTTGAGTAGGTAAATGATAAAAACAAAATTTTTGATGTGGAATGCTACCTAACATATTTATCCATGTAATTTTCTTTATTGTGGCATCAATATTCAGATCCATAAGATTCAAAACAAAAGTTTAATATTGACATAAAAACAATAATACTTCAAGCGTACTAACAAAGCAATCGTGTCTTCTCAAAATAACATGGCCAAAGAAAGTTATTCCTACAAAATCATATGGTCTGGCTATGCTCCATCTTCATCATAGAAAGTATTAAATCATGCATAACCTCAATGACAACCCAAGCAATTGTTTCATACTTTTGATGTTCTCAAACTTTTTCAACTTTCGTGCAATACATGAGCGTGAGCCATGGATATAGCACTATAGGTGGAATAGAATATGGTGGTTGTGTAGAAGACAAAAAACAGGAGAAAGTCTCACATCAACTAGGCGTATTAACATGCCATGGAGATGCCCATCAATAGATATCAATGTGAGTGAGTTGGGATTGCCATGCAACGGATGCACTAGAGCTATAAGTGTATGAAAGCTCAAAAAGAAACTAAGTGGGTGTGCATCCAACTCACTTGCTCATGAAGACCTAGGGAAATTTGAGGAACCCCATCATTGGAATATACAAGCCAAGTTCTATAATAAAAAATTCCCACTAGTATATGAAAGTGACAATATAGGAGACTCTCTATAATAAAGATCAAGGTGCTACTTTGAAGCATAAGTGTGGTAAAAGGATAGTAGCATGGCGCCTTCTCTCTTTTCTCTCATTTTTTCTTTTTTGGGCTTCTTTTGGCCTCTTTTATGTTTTTAAAGTCCGGAGACTCATCCCAACTTGTGAGGGAATCATAGCTTCCATCATCCTTTCCTCACATGGGACAATGCTCTAATAATGACGATCATCACACTTTTATTTACTTACAACTCAAAAATTACAACTCGATTCTAGAACAAAATATGACTCTACATGAATGCCTTTGGCGGTGTATCCGGATGTGCAATGATCAAGAGTGACATATATAAAAAATATGAATGGTGGCCTTGCCACAAATACTATGTCAACTACATGATCATGCAATGCAATATGACAATGATGGTGCGTGTCATAATAAACAGAACGGTGGAAATTGCATGGCAATATATCTCAGAATGGCTATGGAAATGCCAAAATAGGTAGGTATGGTGGCTGTTTTGAGGAAGGCATATGGTGGGTTTAATGGACCGACGAAAATTGCGTGGTACTAGAGAGGCTAGCAACGGTGGAAGGGTGAGAGTGCGTATAATCTATGGACTCAACATTAGTCGTAAAGAACTCACAAACTTTAAAGTCTATTAGCTATCGAAACAAAGTGCTACACGCATGCTCCTGGGGTATAGATTGGTAGGAAAAGACCATCGCTTAACCCCGACCGCCACTCATAAGGGAAAAAATCAATAAATAAATCATGCTCCGACTTTATCACATAACGGCTCACCATACGTGCATGCTACGAGAATCACAAACTTTAACACAAGTATTTATACCAATCAACAATTACTCACTAGCATGACTCTAATATCACCATCTTTATATCTCAAAACAAATGCAAGGAATCAAACTTCTCATAGTATTCAACGCTCTTTATAAGAAAGTTTTATTTATATCCCTCTTGGATGCCCATCATATTAGGACTAAATTCATAACCTAAGAAAATTACCATGTTGTTTAGATACTTCAAAATAATATAAGTGAAGCATGAGAGTTCAACAATTTCTATAAAATAAAGCCACCGTCGTGCTCTAAAAAGATATAAGTGAAGCACTAGAACAAATTGCCTAGCTCAAAAGATATAAGTGAAGCAGAAAGAGTATTCTAATAAATCATGATTCATGTGTCCCTCTCAAAAGTTGTGTACAGCAAGGATGATTGTGGAAAACTAAAAATCAAAGACTCATATCATACAAGACGCTCCAAGCAAAACACATATCATGTGGTGAATAAAAATATAGCCTCAAGTAAATTCACCGATGGATTGAAGACGAAAGAGGGGATGCCATCCAAGGCACCCCCAAGCATAGATGCTTGGTTGTCCTTGAATATTACCTTGGGGTGCCTTGGGCATCCCCAAGCTTAGTCTCTTGCCACTCCTTATTCTAGAATCCACAAATCTCAACCCAAAACTTGATAACTTCACAACACAAAACTCAACAGAAAACTCATGAGATCTGTTAGTATAAGAAAATAATCACCACTTTTTGGTACTGTTGTGAACTCATTCTTTATTTATATTGGTGTAATATCTATTGTATTCCAAATTTTCCATGGTTCATACCCCCCGATTCTACCCATAGATTCATCAAAATAAGCAAACAACACATAGAAAACACAATCTGTCAAAAACAGAACAACCTATAGTAACCAGAATATTAGTCATACTTCTGTAACTCTAAAAATTCTAAAAAATCAGGATAACAAAGGCAATTGTATATCAATCTTGTGTAAAATATTCAGAGTTTACACGCTCCAGAGTATATCAATTTTATTGTGATTATAAGCATGAGGAGAATTCAACATGGATTGCAACAAGGTAATACAATCTATCAAAGAAAAATTATCATAATTAAAGTCCGTGAAATCCAAAAGAGTGGGTTCATTGCTACTTAAAATTTTGACCTCTCCAATCCCACTTTTATCATTTTTTGCATTAAGATCTAAAAATTCCGAATCACTGGGACACCTTCTAGCTAAAGTTGACTCATCTCTAGTCCCATCTTAATCAAGATTTATATTAGAAAACAAAGATTTAGTAGGAGTCACACCAATCACTTCAATACCCTCATCATTATTACCACAAGAAATCGAAGAACATGCTTTTACAAACTAATATCGCTTAGCACACATCCTAGCAGTTCTTTCTTTGCACTCATCAATAGAAATTTTAATAGATTTTAGGGATTCACTAATATCATGCTTGGGTGGCATAGATCTAATTTTCAAAGAATCAATCTCAAGAGAAATTCTATCAATGTTCCTAGCCAAATCATCAATCTTGAGCAATTTTTCTTCAACCATAGCATTGAATATTTTTTGGGAATTAATAAATTTTTTAATATTGTTCTCAAGATCAGACGACATCTTATTATAATTTCGATAAGAATTGTTGTAGGAATTACCATATTTATTAGAGGAATTACTAGGAAACAGCTATTGGGGATCGTTGCAGAAATTAAAAAAATTCTACGCATCACCAAGATCAATCTATGGAGTAACTAGCAATGAGAGAGATGGGAGTGTATCTTCATACCCTTGAAGATCGCGATACAGAAGCGTTACAAGAACACAGATGAAGGAGTCGTACTCGTAGCGATTCAGATCATGGTGGATTCCGACCTAAGCGCCGAACAACGGCACCTCTGTGTTCAACACACATGCAGCCCGGTGACGTCTCCCGCGCCTTAATCCAGCAAGGAGGAGGGAGAGGTTGAGGAAGAAGGCTCCAGCAGCAGCGCGACGGCGTGGTGGTGATGGAGTGGCAGTTCTCCGGGAGGGCTTCCCCAAGCTCACGCGGAGGAGGAGAGGTGTTGGGGAGGGGAGGGGCTGTGCCTTGGATGTGGTGCTGCAGCCCTCCCTCCACCCCTCTATTTATAGGGAGAAGGGGAAGGGGCCCGGCCCCTCTAGATGAGATCTAGAGGGGGGGCGGCGGCCAAGAGGGAGGGGGCTTGCCCCCCAAGCGAGGGGGGTGCCCCCTTTAGGATTCCCCCCCAACCCTAGGCGCATGGGCCCTAGGGGAGATGGCACCCAGCCCACTTAGGGGCTGGTTCCCTTCCACCTACATCCCATAAGGCCCTCCGAGGCAGGTGGACCCTCCTGGTGGACCTCCGAACCCCTCCGGTGGTCCCGGTACAATACCGGTACACCCCCGAATATTTTCGGTGACCGTATGATGACTTCCCTTATATAAATCTTCACCTCCGGACCATTCTGGAATTCCTCATGACGTCCGGGATCTCATCCGGGACTCCGAACAACATTCGATAATCACATACAAATCTTCCTTATAACCCTAGCACCATCGAACCTTAAGTGTGTAGACCCTACGGGTTTGGGAATCATGCAGACATGACCGAGACATCTCTCTGGCCAATAACCAGCAGTAGGGTCTGGATACCCATGTTGGCTCCCACATGTTCCACGATGATCTCATTGGACGAACCACGATGTCGAGGATTCAAGTAATCCCGTATACAATTCCCTTTGTCAATCGGTATGTTACTTGCCCGAGATTCGACCGTCGGTATCCCAATGCCTCGTTCAATCTCATTACCGGCAAGTCACTTTACTCGTTCCGCAATGCATGATCTCGTGACCAACTACTTAGTCACATTGAGATCATTATGATGATGCATTACTGAGTGGGCCCAGAGATACCTCTCCGTCATACGGTGTGACAAATCCCAGTCTCAATTCGTGCCAACCCAACAGACACTTTCGGAGATACCTGTAGTGCACCTTTATAGCCACCCAGTTACGTTGTAACGTTTGGTACACCCAAAGCATTCCTACGGTATCCGGGAGTTGCACGATCTCATGGTCTAAGGAAATGATACTTGGCATTAGAAAAGCTTTAGCAAACGAACTACACGATCTTATGCTATGCTTAGGATTGGGTCTTTTCCATCACATCATTCTCCTAATAATGTGATCAAACCATGACCATCTATTGATCAACAAGCTAGTCAACTAGAGGCTCACTAGGGACTTGTTGTGGTCTATGTATTCACACATGTATTACGGTTTCCGGTCAATACAATTATAGCATGAACAACAGACAATTATCATGAACAAGGAAATATAATAATAACCACTTTATTATTGCCTCTAGGGCATATTTCCAACAGTCTCCCACTTGCACTGGAGTTAATAATTAGTTACATTGTGATGAATCGAACACCAATAGAGTTCTGGTGTTGATCATGTTTCGCTCGGGGAAGAGGTTTAGTCAACGGATCTGCGACATTCTGATCCGTATGCACTTTACAAATATCTATGTCTCCATCTTGAACATTTTCACGATTGGAGTTGAAGCGACGCTTGATGTGCCTAGTCTTCTTGTGAAACCTTGGCTCCTTGGCAAGGGCAATAGCTCCAGTGTTGTCACAGAAGAGAGTCATTGGGCCCGACACATTGGGAATAACTCCTAGGTCGGTAATGAACTCCTTCATCCAGATTGCTTCATGTGCTGCCTCCGAGGCTGCCATGTACTCCGCTTCACATGTAGGTCCCGCCACGATGCTTTGCTTGCAAATGCACCAGCTTACTGCCCCACCATTCAAAATATACACGTATCCGGTTTGTTACTTAGAGTCATCCAGATCTGTGTCGAAGCTAGCATCGACGTAACCCTTTACGACGAGCTCTTCGTCACCTGCATAAACGAGAAACATATCCTTAGTCCTTTTCAGGTACTTCAGGATATTCTTGACCGCTGTCCAGTGTTCCATGTCGGGATTACTTTGGCACCTTCCTACCAAACTTACGTCAAGGTTTACATCAGGTCTGGTACACAGCATGGCATACATAATAGACCCTATGGCTGAGGCATAGGGGATGACACTCATCTTTTCTCTATCTTCTTCCGTGGTCAGGCTTTGAGCCGAGCTCAATTTCACATCTTGCAACATAGGGAAGAACCCCTTCTTGGACTGATCCATATTGAACTTCTTCAATATCTTATCAAGGTATGTGCTTTGTGAAAGACCTATAAGGTGTCTCGATCTATCTCTATAGATCTTGATGCCTAATATGTAAGCAGCTTCTCCAAGGTCCTTCATTGAAAAACACTTATTCAAGCAGGCCTTTATGCTTTCCAAAAGTTCTATATCATTTCCCATCAATAGTATGTCATCCACATATAATATGAGAAATGCTACAGAGCTCCCACTCACTTTCTTGTAAATGCAGGCTTCTCCATAAGTCTGCATAAACCCAAATGCTTTGATCATTCCAGCAATGCGAATGTTCCAACTCCGAGATGCTTGCACCAGCCCATAGATTGAGCGTAGGAGCTTGCATACCTTGTTAGCATTCTTAGGTTCGACAAAACCTTCCGGCTGCATCTTATACAATTCTTCATTAAGGAAGCCGTTAAGGAATGCCGTTTTGACGTCCATTTGCCATATCTCATAATCATAGAATGCGGCAATTGCTAACATGATTTAGACGGACTTCAGCTTCGCTACGGGTGAGAAGGTCTCATCGTAGTCAACCCCTTGAACTTGTCGATAACACTTAGCGACAAGCCGAGCCTTATAGATGGTAACATTACCATCCGTGTCCGGCTTCTTCTTAAAGATCCATTTATTTTCTATCGCTCGCCGATCATCGTGCAAGTCTGTCAAAGTCCATACTTTTTCTCATACATGGATCCTATCTCGGATTGCATGGCTTCAAGCCATTTGTTGGAATCTGGGCCCGCCATCGCTTCTTCATAGTTCGAAGGTTCACCGTTATCTAACAACATGATTTCCAGGACAGGGTTGCCATACCATTCTGGTGTGGAACGTGTCCTTGTGGACCTACGAAGTTCAGTAGCAACTTGATCCGAAGCACCTTGATCATCATCATTAATTTCCTCTCTAGTCGGTGTAGGCACCACAGAAACATCTTCCTGAGCTGTGCTACTTTCCGCTTGAAGAGGTAGTACTTCATCAAGTTCTACTTTCCTCCCACTTACTTCTTTCGAGAGAAACTCTTTCTCCAAAAAGGACCCGTTCTTGGCAACAAAGATCTTGCCTTCGAATCTGAGGTAGAAGGTATACCCAATGGTTTTTTCCTTAGGGTATCCTATGAAGATGCATTTTTCCGACATGGGTTTGAGCTTTTCAAGTTGAAGTTTCTTGACATAAGCATCTCGCATCCCCAAACTTTTAGAAACGACAGCTTAGCTTTCTTCCCAAACCCTAATTCATACGGTGTTGTCTCAACGGATTTAGACGGTGCCCTATTTAAAGTGAATGTAGCTGTCTCTAGAGCGTATCCCCAAAATGATAGCGGTAAATCGGTAAGAGACATTATAGATCGCACCATATCCAATAGAGTGCGATTACGATGTTCGGACACACCGTTATGCTGAGGTGTTCCAGGCGGCGTGAGTTGTGAAACAATTCCACATTTCCTTAAGTGCGTACCAAATTCGTGACTCAAATATTCTCCCCGATGATCTGATCTTAAGAACTTTATTTTTCAGTCACATTGATTCTCTACCTCATTCTGAAATTCCTTGAACTTTTCAAAGGTATCAGACTTGTGTTTCATCAAGTAGAAATACCCATATCTACTTAAGTCATCAGTGAGGGTGAGAACATAATGATAACCTCCGCGAGCCTCAACGCTCATTGGACCGCACACATCAGTATGCATGATTTCTAATAAGTTGGTTGCTCGCTCCATTGTTCCGGAGAATGGAGTCTTGGTCATTTTGCCCATGAGGCATGGTTCACATGTGTCAAATGATTCGCAATCAAGAGACTCCAAAAGTCCATCTACATGGAGCTTCTTCATGCGTTTGACACCAATATGACCAAGGCGGCAGTGCCACAAGTATGTGGGGCTATCATTATCAACCTTACATCTTTTGGTATTGACACTATGAATATGTATAACATCACGTTCGAGATTCATTAAGAATAAACCATTGACCAGCGGGGCATGACCATAAAACATATCTCTCATATAAATAGAACAACCATTATTCTCGGATTTAAATGAGTCGCCATCTCGCATTAAACGGTATCCAGATACAATGTTCATGCTCAAAGCTGGCACTAAATAACAATTATTGTGGTTTAAAACTAATCTAGTAGGTAAATGTAGAGGTAGCGTGCCGACGGCGATCACATCGACCTTGTAACCATTCCCAATGTGCATCGTCACCTCGTCCTTCGCCAGTCTCCGCTTATTCTGCAGCTCCTGTTTTGAGTTACAAATATGAGTAACCGCACCGGTATCAAATACCCAGGAGCTACTACGAGTACTGGTAAGGTACACATCAATAACATGTATATCACATATACCTTTGGTGTTGCCGACCTTCTTGTCCGCTAAGTACTTGGGGCAGTTCCGCTTCCAGTGTCCGTTTCCCTTGCAATAAAAGCACTTGGTCTCAGGTTTGGGTCCATGCTTTGGCTTCTTCCCGGCAACTGGCTTACCGGGCGCGGCAACTCCCTTGCCGTACTTCTTGAAGTTCTTCTTACCCTTGCCTTTCTTGAAACTAGTGGTTTTATTGACCATCAACACTTGATTTTCCTTTTTGATCTCCACCTCCGCTGATTTCAGCATTGAATATACCTCAGGAATGGTTTTCACCATCCCCTGCATATTGAAATTCATCGCAAAGCTCTTGTAGCTAGGTGGGAGCGACTTGAGGATTCTGTCGAGTACCGCGTCATCCGGGAGATTAACTCCGAGCTGAGATAAGTGGTTGCGCAACCCAGACATTTTGAGTATGTGCTCGCTGACAGAACCATTCTCCTCCATCTTACAACTGTAGAACTTGTCAGAGACTTCATATCTCTCGACCCGGGCATGAGCATGGAAAACCATTTTCAGCTCCTTGAACATCTCATATGCTCCATGCTGCTCAAAATGCTTTTGGAGCCCCGGTTCTAAGCTGTAAAGCATGCCGCACTGAACCAGGGAGTAATCATCACTACACGTTTGTCAGGCATTCATAACGTCTTGAGTTGCTGGGAAAACGGGTGCTTGACCTAGCGGTGCATCTAGGACATATGCTTTCTTGGCAGCTATGAGGATGATCCTCAAGTTCTGGACCCAGTCCGTATAGTGGCTACCATCGTCTTTCAGCTTTGTTTTCTCTAGGAACGCGTTGAAGTTGAGGGCAACATTAGCGTGGGCCATTTGATCTACAAGACATATTGCAAAGATTTTAGACTAAGTTCACGATTATTAAGTTCATCTAATCAAATTATTTAATGAACTCCCACTCAGATAGACATCCTTCTAGTCATCTAAGTGATACATGATCCGAGTCAACTAGGCCGTGTCCGATCATCATGTGAGATGGACTAGTCATCATCGGTGAATATCTTCATGTTGATCGTATCTTCTATACGACTCATGTTCGACCTTTCGGTCTCTTGTGTTCCGAGGCCATGTCTGTACATGCTAGTCTCGTCAAGTCAACCTAAGTGTTTTGCATGTGTAAATCTGGCTTACACCTGTTGTATTCGAACGTTAGAATCTATCACACCCGATCATCACGTGGTGCTTCAAAACAACGAACCTTCGCAATGGTGCATAGTTAGGGGGAACACTTTCCTAAAATTTTATGAGGGATCATCTTATTTATGCTACCGTCGTTCTAAGAAAATAAGATGCAAAAACATGATAAACATCTCATGCTATCAAATAGTGACATGATATGGCCAATATCATTTTGCTCCTTTTGATCTTCATCTTTGGGGCGCCATGATCATCATCGTCACCGGCATGACACCATGATCTCCATCATCATGATCTCCATCATCGTGTCTTCATGAAGTTGTCTCGCCAACTATTACTTCTACTACTATGGTTAATGGTTTAGCAATAAAGTAAAGTAATTACATGGCGTTATTCAATGACATGTAGGTCATACAATAAATTAAGACAACTCCTATGGCTCCTGCCGGTTGTCATACTCATCGACATGCAAGTCGTGATTCCTATTACAAGAACATGATCAATCTCATACATCACATATATATCATTCATCACATCCTTTTGGCCATATCACATCACACGTAATATGCTGCAAAAACAAGTTAGACGTCCTCTAATTGTTGTTGCAAGTTTTTTTTACATGGCTGCTATAGGTTTCTAGCAAGAACGTTTCTTACCTACGCCAAAACCACAACGTGATATGCCAATTGCTATTTACCCTTCATAAGGACCCTTCGAATCCTATCCGACTAAAGTAGGAGAGACAGACACCCGCTACCCACCTTATGCAACTAGTGCATGTCAGTCGGTGGAACCTATCTCACATAAGCGTACGTGTAAGGTCAGTCCAGGCCGCTTTATCCCACGATGCTGCCGAATCAAGATAAGACTAGTAGTGGCAAGTAAATTGACAAAATCGACGCCCACAACAACTTATGTTCTACTCGTGCATAGAAACTATGCATAGACCTAGCTCATGATGCCACTGTTGGGGATCGTTGCAGAAATTAAAAAATTTCTACGCATCACCAAGATCAATCTATGGAGTAGATCGCAACGAGAGAGAGGGGAGTGTATCTTCATACCCTTGAAAATCGCGAGACAGAAGCGTTACAAGAACGCGGATGAGGGAGTCATACTCGTAGCGATTCAGATCGCGGTGGATTCCGATCTAGCGCCGAACAACGACACCTCCGCATTCAACACACGTGCAGCCCGGTGACGTCTCCCGCGCCTTGATCCAGCAAGGAGGAGGGAGAGGTTGCGGAAGAAGGCTCCAGCAGCAGCACGACGGTGTGGTAGTGATGGAGTGGCAGTTCCCCGGCAGGGCTTCGCCAAGCTCACGCGGAGGAGGAGAGGTGTTGGGGAGGGGAGGGGCTGCGCCTTGGATGTGGTGTTGCAGCCCTCCCTGCACCCCTCTATTTATAGGGAGAAGGGGAAGGGGACCAGCCCCTCTAGATGAGATCTAGAAGGGGGTGGCGGCCAAGGGGGAGGGGGTTTGCCCCCCAAGCAAGGGGGGCGCCCCCTTTAGGGTTCCCCCCAACCCTAGGCGCATGGGCCCTAGGGGAGATGGTGCCCAACCCACTTAGGGGCTGGTTCCCTTTCACCTACAGCCCATAAGGCCCTTCGGGGCAGGTGGACCCTCCCTGTGGACCCCCGGAACCCCTCCGGTGGTCCCGGTACAACACCGGTATACCCCCGAATATTTCCGGTGACCGTGTGATGACTTCCCATATATAAATCTTCACCTACGGACCATTCTAGAACTCCTCGTGACGTCTGGGATCTCATCCAGGACTCCGAACAACATTCGGTAATCACATACAAATCTTCCTTATAACCCTAGTGTCATCGAACCTTAAGTGATTAGACCCTACGGGTTCGGGAATCATGCAGACATGGCCGAGACAGCTCTCTGGCCAATAATCAACAGCGGGATCTGGATACCCATGTTGGCTCCCACATGTTCCATGATGAACTCATCGGATGAACCACGATGTCGAGGATTCAGGTAATCTCGTATACAATTCCCTTTGTCAATCAATACATTACTTGCCTGAGATTCAATCGTCAGTATCCCAATACCTTGTTCAATCTCGTTACCGGCAAGTCACTTTACTAAAGCATTCCTACGGAGATCATGCATTTCGCAATGCATGATCCCGTGACTAACTACTTAGTCACATTGAGCTCATTATGATGATGCATTACCGAGTGGGCCCAGAGATACCTCTCCGTCATACGGAGTGACAAATCCCAGTCTCGATTCGTCCCAACCCAACAGACACTTTCAGAGATACCTGTAGTGCACCTTTATAGCCACCAGTTACATTGTGACGTTTGGTACACCCAAAGCATTCCTACGGTATCCGGGAGTTGCACGATCTCATGGTCTAAGGAAATGATACTTGACATTAGAAAAGCTTTAGCAAACGAACTACACGATCTTGTGCTATGCTTAGGATTGGGTCTTGTCCATCACATCATTCTCCTAATGATGTGATCCCGTGATCAATGACATCCAATGTCCATAGTCAGGAAACCATGACCATCTGTTGATCAACGAGCTAGTCAACTAGAGGCTCACTAGGGACTTGTTGTGGTCTATGTATTCACACATGTATTACGGTTTCCGGTCAATACAATTATAGCATGAAAAATAGACAATTATCATGAACAAGGAAATATAATAATAACTACTTTATTATTGCCTCTAGGGCATATTTCCAACAACAGCCTAGTGTTGAAATTACCTCTATATGCGTTATTACCAAAATTGTTCCTACCAACAAAATTCACATACATAGATTCATTATTGTTCTCAATCAAAGTAGACAAAGGCATATCATTAGGATCAATAGCAGCACTCTTACTAGCAATCAATTTCATAAGTTCATCCATCTTTCCACTCAAAGTATTAATTTCTTCAATCGCCTACACTCTTTTACTAGTGGAAGATCTTTCGGTATGCCATTGAGAGTAATTGGACATAATATTATCTAGGAGTTTAGTAGCTTCTCATAATGTAATTTCCATAAAAGTACCTCCTGCAGTGGAATCTAAAATATTTCTAGATGCAAAATTCACTCTCGCATAATTTTTTTGTATGATCATCCATAAATTTAAACCATGAGTAGGGCAATTTCTTATCATGCATTTCATCCTCTCCCAAGATTGTGCAACATGTTCATGATCAAGTTGCTTAAAATTAATTATATTGTTCCTAAGGAAGATGATCTTAGCGGGAGGAAAATACTTGGAAATAAAAGCATCTTTACACTTATACCATGAATCAATACTATTTTTAGGCAAAGATGAAAACCAAGTTTTAGCACGATCTCGTAGTGATAACAGAAATAGCTTCAATTTAAAAATATCATTATCCACATATTTTTTCTTTTGCTTATCACACAACTCAAGGAAAGTATTTAGATGGGATGCGTCATCTTCACTAGGAAGGCCAGATAATTGATCTTTCATAACAAGATTCAACAAGGCGGCATTAATTTCATAAGATTCTGCACTAGTGGCGGGAGCAATCGGCGTACTAATAAAATCATTCTATTTATTATTATTATTATTATTATTATTATTATTATTATTATTATTATTATTATTATCATTATTGGAAAAATCACATAACTCGGTATTCTCTTGACTCATCGTGACAAAGCAAGCAATCTAGCACACAAGCAACCAAAAAACAAACGAAAAGACGAATGGAAGAAGGGCGAATAAAAATGCAAATATTTTTGTGTTCTTCTGAAATTGTTTTAGAAGTGGGGGAGAGGAAAACGAGAGGCAAATGACAAATAATGTAATGCAAGAGATGAGAGTCTATGGTGGGTACTTGGTAGGCTTGATGTAGAACCTCCCTAGCAACGGCGCCAAAAATTCTTCCTACTACTTCTTGAGCTTGTGTTGGTTTTTCCCTGAAGAGGAAAGGGTGATGCAGCAAAGTAGAGATAAGTATTTCCCTTAGTTTGAGAACCAAGGTATCAATCCAGTAGGAGGTACACGCAAGTCTCCTATCTATGCACCTGCACAAACAATCAAACACTTGCACCCAACACGATAAAGGGGTTGTCAATCCCTTAACGGTCATTTGCAAGGATGAGATCTAATAGAGATAGATATAAAAGATTACTAAAACATAAAACAAAGTAAAAGTAAATAAATTGTAGCAAGGTATTTTTGGGTTTTTTTGGTTTATAGATCTGAAAATATATGATGGAAAATAGACCCGGGGGCCATATGTTTCACTAGAGGCTTCTCTCTTCAAAGAAAATAATACGGTGGGTGAACAAATTACTGTCGAGCAATTGATAAAAAAGCGCAAAGTTATGACGATATCCAAGGCAATGATTATGAATATAGGCATCACGTCTGTGTCAACTTGACCGACTCCTGCCTACATCTAGTACTATTACTCCACACATTGACCGCTATCCATCATGCATCTAGAGTATTAAGTTCAAAAGAACAGAGTAATGCCTTAAGTAAGATGACCTGATGTAGAGGGATAAACTCAAGCAATATGATGAAAACCCCATGTTTTTACCCTTGATGGCAATAATACAATACATGCCTCGCTACCCCTACTTTGTCACTGGGTGAGGACACCGCAAGATTGAACCCAGAACTAAGCACCTCTCCCATTGCAAGAAGAACCAATCTAGTTGGCCAAACCAAACCGATAATTCGAAGAGAAATACAAAGATATCAAATCATGCATATAAGAATTTAGAGAAGATTCAAATAATATTGAAAGATAATCTGATCATAAATCTACAATTCACCAGATCTTGACAAACACACCGCAAAAGAATATTACATCGGATAGATCTCTAAGAACATCAAGGAGAACAATGTATTGAAGATCAAAGAGAGAGAAGAAGTCATCTAGATACTAGCTATGGACCCGTAGGTCTGTGGTAAACTACTCACGCTTCGTCCGAAGGGCAATAGAGTTGATGTAGAAGCCTTCCATGATCGAATCCCCTTCCGGCAGGGTGCCGAAAAAGGCCACAAGATGGGATCTCACGGGTACAGAAGGTTGCAGCGGCGGAAAGGTATTTTGGGACGCATCTGGTTGTTTGGAAATATTTCTGAATTTATAGGCCAAGAATTAGGGTTAGAGGAGCTCCGAGGGGCGCACAAGCCCTCAGGGCGCACCCCCTAGGATGGGCCCCTAAGGCTTGTGGCCGCCTCGGGACTCCTCTGACTTCATCTCCAAGTCCTACGTGTGTCTTCTGGTCCAAGAAAAATCATCGCAGGAGTTCTGTTCCTTTTGGACTCCGTTTGGTATTTCTTTTTTGTAAAACTCAAAAACAAGGAAAAAACAGAAACTGGCACTGGGCTCTAGGCTAATAAGTTAGTCCCAAAAATAATATAAAATAGCATATTAATGCATATAAAATATCCAAAACAGATAATATAATAGCATGGAACAATCAAAAATTATAGATACATTGGAGACGTATCATGGGCCTGCAACATAATAGGTGAGGTGACCCCTGCACCTGAGCCGAACAATGAGTGCACTAATAGTGGTGGCTTTCGCTTCTCATTGCACTTCTTTCTTTATTTTTTTTCTTTTTTGCGACTGGGTAAACTTCCATTAATTAAACAGGTAATTCTATGGATCACAACCTATAGTAAGCTACACAATAGTTCTGGGGCTGCTCTACCCACCCGCCCGAGCCTATATCCCACAACACTGGTGAGTTCGATGCCCTCCTTGTCATGAGCTCTGCCAACAGTGCACTTGCAGACGAGCGAAGGAACCTACATGATGCAATATGGTTGCCCTGCTCTGATCGCGGAGCACCATGCCATCTCCACATGTGTCGTCCTCGTGGATGAAGGCTCCATCCATGTTCAGCTTTGTCCATCCCGATAGAGATTTCATCCACACTTTTGGCAGTCTAGGGTAAGATCTTACCACTAGCCGAAGCTTCTCCATGCGCAGCTAGTCCGACGATATAACCATCTTGCCATTTAGCAATCACCATTTCGGTGTTGTTGAATGCATAGCAGGAAGTTGATGTAATTGGAGATAAACCTTCTTGACACTTCCATTGATAGCGTCGACTTGTGATGTGTGATTTGATTCCTGACATGCCAGTTACATCACATGGTCATGATTATGGGCAGCCGGACATGCTCGTCACACTGGTTAAGGTGATCCAGGAACCAGTTCGGCCCCGTGTTGGAGATGTCTTCCAACTTGGGCATGTTCCACTCTTTCGACATCGCCTGCCATAAAGCTTACATTAGTGGGCACCTGCAAAGCGCGTAGAGATTATCCTCATGTCCTACCCCACAAATGATACAGATACCAGCCCCCTCTAGTTTCATTTTCTTTTTGTTCTCCATCATTGCTAAAGAATTCGTTGACACATGCCATGCAAACACACATGCGCCACCTGCAGTTAGAGAGGGTACCTCAATTGCTTTCCACCCAAATCCCTCTCCTACCACATAGCCAAATCTGTGAGAGAGTGTTCGAGTGTTGAGGAGACTATCTTTTGAAGCACAAGAGAAAGGAGTTCACCATCAACAACAACCTCTATTACCTTTTGGAGAGTGGTGTCTTCTAGATTGGTTCTGTGTCACGCTTGAGAGACACCAAATCATGTGGAGTGAACCAATGAGTTTGTAAGGGAAAGATATCGCCTATTTCATGAGGCTAGTCCTTCGTGGACATAAGCCATGGTAGAATATGCAAGGTTCCTTCTTCGTGGACCCTTTATGGGTGGAGCCCTCTGTGGGCACGCACAATCATTATCTATCGTGGATTGAAGTCTCCATAAACACGGACGCATGATAGCACCACCTATCGGAAGCACAGGAAAAATCTTCATGTCACCATAGCGTCTGCATATCTCCAAACCCTTCTTCTACTTACTATGGCTGGCAAAGTATTTAGTTTCTGCTAACCCACTACTAGACTTGCATGTGTAGGGTGTGTTTGTAGACTTGCGAGAATTGCTAGAATCTCCCAAGAACTAAAATTGGGAAAATGTTAAGTTTTTTGGCAAGTAGTCTAATCACCCTCCTCCTCCTCTAGAGCTACTTACAATACTTCACCTTGGCTTGTCTGACTGAAGGGTAAGTTGTATAATGACATGTGCTACCTCTTGAGCTTGTGTTGGTTTTTCCCTTGTAGAGGAAAGGGTGATGCAGCAAAGTAGAGTAAGTATTTCCCTCAGCTTTTGAGAACCAAGGTATCAATCCAGTAGGATATAACGCAACAAGCCACCGAATACCTACACAAACAAACACCAACTTGCACCCAACGCGATAAAGGGGTTGTCAATCCCTTCACGGTTATTTGCAAAGTGAGATATGATAGAGATGGATAAACTGCAAAGTAATATTTTTGGTACTTTTGGTTTATGGAACGTAAAGTAAAAGATTGCAAAGAAAGTAAATAGGAAACTAAAATTGTAGATTGGAAACTTGTATGATGTAAAGTAGACCTGGGGGCCATAGGTTTCACTAGAGGCTTCTCTCAAGATAGAAAATATTACGGTGGGTGAACAAATTACTGCCGAGCAACTGATAGAGAAGCGCAAAGTTTTGACGATATCTAAGGCAATGATCATGAATATAGACATCACGTCCATGTCAAGTAGATCGACTCCTGCCTGCATCTACTACTATTACTCCACACGTCGACCGATTCCTGCCTGCATCTAGAGTATTAAGTTCATAAGAACAGAGTAATGCATTAAGTAAGATGACATGATGTAGCAGGATAAACTCAAGCAATATGATGAAAACCCCATCTTGTTATCCTCGATGGCAACAATACAATACGTGTCGGTTCCCCTTTTGTCACTAGGATCGAGCACCGCAATATTGAACCCAAAGCTAAGCACTTCTCGCATTGCAAGAAAAACCAATCTAGTTGGCCAAACCAAATCGATAGTTCGAAGAGACTTGCAAAGATATCAAATAATGCATAAAAGAATTCAGAGGATATTCAAATAATATTCATAGATAAGCTGATCCTAAATCCACAATTCATCGGATCTCGGCAAACACACTTCAAAAGAGTTTTACATCGAATAGATCTCCAAGAACAACGAGGAGAACATGGTATTGAGAATCAAGGAGAGAGAACAAGCCATCTAGCTACTAGCTACGGACCCATAGGTCTGTGGTAAACTAATCACGCTTCATCGGGGAGGCAATGGTGTTGATGTAGAAGCCCTCCATGATCGAATCCCCCTCCGAGAAGATGCCGGAAAAGGCCCCTAGATGGGATCTCATGGGTATAGAAGGCAGCAGCGGTGGAAAAGTGGTTTCGTGGCTCCTTTGGAAGGTTTTGGGATATTTGATAATATATAGGTGGAAGAAATAGGTTGGTGGAGTCACGAGGGGCCCACAAGGGTGGGGGTGCGCCCTACCCCCCTGGGCGTGCCCTCCGACCTTGTGGCCGCCCTGTGGCTTTTCTGACATGCACTCCAAGCCCTCTGGATGTCTTTTGGTCCAAGAAAAATCATCGCAAAAGTTTCATTCCATTTGGACTCCGTTTGGTATTCCTTTTGTGTGAAACTCTAAAACAAGGAAAAACAGAAACTAGCACTGGGCTCTAGGTTAATAGGTTAGTCCCAAAATCATATAAAATAGCATATTAATGCATATAAAACATCCAAAATAGATAATATAATAGCATGGAACAATAAAAAATTATAGATACGTTGGAGACATATCAGGCATCCCCAAGCTTAATTCTTGCTCGTCCTTGAGTAGGTAAATGATAAAAACAGAATTTTTGATGTGGAATGCTACCTAACATATTTATCCATGTAATTATCTTTATTGTGGCATGAATGTTCAGATCCATAAGATTTAGAAACAAAAGTTTAATATTGACATAGAAACAATAATACTTCAAGCATACTAACAAAATCCTTATGTCTGCTCAAAATAACATGGCCAAAGAAAGCTTATCCCTACAAAATCATATAGTCTGGCTATGGTCCATCTTCAGCACACAAAATATTCAAACCATGCACAACCCCGATGACAAGTCAAGCAATTGTTTCATACTTTTGACGTTCTCAAACTTTTTCAACTTTCACGCAATACCTGAGCGTGAGCCATGGACATAGCACTATAGGTGGAATAGACGGTGGTTGTGTGGAAGACAAATAGAAGGAGATATTCTCACATCAACTAGGCGTATCAACGGGCTATGGAGATGCCCATCACTAGATATTAATGTGAGTGAGTATTGCCATTTAGCGGATGCACTAGAGCCATAAGTTTATGAAAGCTCAAAAAGAAACTAAATGGGTGTGCATCCAACTCGCTTGCTCACGAAGACCTAAGGCAATTTGAGGAAGCCCATCATTGGAATATACAAGCCAAGTTCTATAATGAAAATTCCCACTAGTATATGAAAGTGATATCACAGGAGACTCTCTATCATGAAGATCATGGTGCTACTTTGAAGCACACGTGTGGTAAAAGGATAGTAACATTGCCCCTTCTCTCTTTTCTCTCATTTTTTTGTTTGGGCCTTCTCTCATTTTTTGGCCACTTTTTTCTGTCCAGAGTCTCATCCCAACTTGTGCGGGAATCATAGTCTCCATCGTCCTTTCCTCACCTGGGACAATGCTCTAATAATGAAAATCATCACACTTTTATTTACTTACAACTCAAGAATTACAACTTGATACTTAGAACAAAATATGACTCTATGTGAATGCCTCTGGTGGTGTACCGGGATGTGCAATGAATCAAGAGGGACATGTAAAAAATGATGAACGGTGGCTTGGCCACAAATATGATGTCAACTACATGATCATGCAAAGCAATAAGACAATAATGGAGCATGTCATATAAACAAAATGATGGAAAGTTGCATGGCAATATATCTCGGAATGGCTATGGAAATGCCATAATAGGTAGGTATGGTGACTGTTTTGAGGAAGGTATATGGTGGGTTTATGGTACCGGCGAAAGTTGCGTGGTACAAGACAGGCTAGCAATGGCAGAAAGGTGAGAGTGCGTATAATCCATGGACTCAACATTAGTCATAAAGAACTCACATACTTATTGAAAAAATCTATTAGTTATTGAAACAAAGTACTACGCGCATGCTTCTAGGGGGATAGATTGGTAGGAAAAGACCATCGCTCGCCCCCGACCGCCACTCGTAAGGAAGACAATCAATAAATAAATCATGCTCCGACTTCATCACATAACGGTTTACCATACGTACATGCTACGGGACTCACAAACTTTAACACAAGTATTTCTCAAATTCACAACTACTCACTAGCATGACTTTAATATCACCATCTTCATATCTCAAAACAATCATAAGGAATCAAACTTCTCATAGTATTCAATGCACTTTATATGAAAGTTTAATTATATCCTCTTGGATGCCTATCATATTAGGACTAAATTTATAACCAAAGCAAATTACCATGCTGTTAGAGACTCTCAAAATAATACTCCCTTCGTCTGGAAATACTTGTCAGAGGAATGGATGTATCTAGATGTATTTTAGTTTTAGTTACATCCATTTTTATCCATTTTTAAGACAACCAATTCCAGACAGAGGGAGTATAAGTGAATCACGAAAGTTCATCAATTTCTATAAAATAAAGCAACCGCCGTGCTCTAAAATATATAAGTGAAGCACATGATCAAATTATGCCTAGCTCAAAAGATATAAGTGAAGCACATAGAGTATTCTAATAAATCACGATTCATGCATGTCTCTCTCAAAAGGTGTGAACAACAAGGATGATTGTGCCAAACTAAAAAGCATAGACTCAAATCATACAAGACGCTCCAAGCAAAACACATATCATGTGGTGAATAAAAATATAGCCTCAAGTAAAGTTACCAATATAGCCTTCCCGGGGCATCCCTAAGCTTAGGCCCTTAGTGTCCTTGAATATTACCTTGGGGTGGCTTGGGCATCCCCAAGCTTCAGTTCTTGCCACTCCTTATTCCATAGTCCATCAAATCCTTATCCAAAACTTGAAAACTTCACAACACAAAACTCAACAGAAAATCTCGTAAGCTCCGTTAGTATAAGAAAATAAATCACCACTTTTGGTACTGTTGTGAACTCATTCTTTATTTCTATTGGTGTAATATCTACTGTATTTCAACTTTTCCATGGTTCATACCCCCGATACTGGCCATAGATTCATCAAAATAAGCAAACAACACGCGAAAAACAGAATCTGTCAAAAACAGAACAGTCTATAGCAATCTGGGTATTTAGAATACTTCTGTAACTCCAAAAATCCTGAGAAATTAGGAAGTCCTAAGAATATTTTTATTAATCTTCTTCAAAAATAATCAACTCACAAGCACGCTTCTGTGAATTATGGAAATTAATTTTGTGAGCACAAAAATTTCTGTTTTTTCAGCAAGATCAAATCAACTATCACCGTAAGCTATCCCAAAGGTCTTACTTGGCACAAACACCAATTAAAACATAAAACCACATCTAACCAGAGGCTAGATGGAATTATTTATTGCTAAATAGGACAGAAAAATATTGGGTTGTCTCCCAACAAGCGCTTTTCTTTAAAGTATTTTTAGCTAGGCATTGAGATTTCAATGATGCTCACATGAAAGACGAGAATTGAAGCACAAAGAGAGCATCATAAAACATGTGACAAACACTCTTAAGTCTAACATACTTCGTATGCATAGGTATTTTATAAGCAAACAAATTATCAAAGGCAAGCAAAAACTAGCATATGCAAGGAAGAAGAAAGAGACGATAGCAATCTCAACATGAAGAGAGGTAATTTAGTAACATGAAAATTTCTACAACCGTACTTTCCTCTCTCATAATAATTACATGTAGGATCATAAGCAAATTCAACAAAATAGCTATCACATAACATATTCTCAACATGATCCACATGCATGCGAAGTTGACACTCTTCCAAAATAGTGGGATTAACATTAAATAAAGTCATGACCTCTCCAAACCCACTTTTATCAAAAAAAATATAAGATTGAACATTCTCCAAATATGTGGGATCTAAAGTTGACACTCTTCCAAACCCACTTTCAATATTATTGCAAACATTGTTATCAATCTCATATTCATCATGGGGCTTAAATAAATTTTCAAGATCATAAGAAGAATCATCCCAATCATGATCATTGCAATTCATCGGATCTCGGCAAACACATCGAAAAAGAGTATTACATCGAATAGATCTCCAAGAACATCGAGGAGAACATGGTATTGAGAATCAAAGAGAGAGAAAAAGCCATCTAGCTACTAGCTATGGACCCATAGGTCTGTGGTAAACTACTCACGCTTCATCGGAGAGGCAATGGTGTTGATGTAGAAGCCCTCCATGATCGAATCCCCCTCCGTCAGGATGCCGGAAAAGGCCCCTAGATGGGATCTCAGCAGCACAGAAGGTTGCGGCGGTGGAAAAGTGGTTTCATGTCTCCCCTGGAAGGTTTTGGGATATTTGAGAATATATAGGCGGAAGAAATAGGTCGGTGGTGTCACGAGGGGCCCACAAGGATGGGGGCGTGCCCTACCCCCCTGGGCGCGCCCTCCGACCTTGTGGCCGCCTCGTGGCTTTTCTGACATGCACTACAAGACCTCTGGATGTCTTCTAGTCCAAGAAAAATCATCGCAAAAGTTTCATTCCGTTTGGACTCCGTTTGGTATTCCTTTTGTGTGAAACTCTAAAACAAGGAAAAACAGAAACTGGCACTGGGCTCTAGGTTAATAGGTTAGTCCCAAAAATCATATAAAATGGCATATTAATGCATATAAAACATCCAAAATAGATAATATAATAGCATGGAAAAATAAAAAATTATAGATTTGTTGGAGACGTATCAACATGTGTTACCTCAGTTAGATAATTTATGAAATTAAATAGAGCATGCTTGGATTCATTCAAACCATTCATTGTCTTTGGCAAGGTGATCCCATATCTCGATTCCTATTCTTGTATGTGGCTGATGGATTATCTGTCTAGTTGAGATAGCTTGTGCAATCAAACATAGTTGATCACGTGGAAGTGCGTGCTTGGGTTCCATGGCATGTCACACCTATTTTTTTGCTGATGATACATTGTATTCTTCAATGCTGATCAGAGATAGGCAAGGTACATCAAAGGAGGCTATTAATAAATATGCAAGAGCCACATGACAACTTGTAAACCCTCAAAAGTGTTCTATCCGATTTGGTGAAAACTATCAGGAGGAAGTTCAATAGGAGGTGAAACAAATTTTGGAAGTGCAACATGCCAATTTTCAAGGTAAATATTTGGGGCTCCCAACTCCGGATGAACGCATGCACAAAGGCAAATTCAGATGCTATAGGAAAGTTTCACCAAAAGAGTTATCATCTGGGGCAATACGCTTTCACAAGTTGGCAAGGAAACAATGACCACGGCCATTGCACAAGCCATCCCAACTTATATTATTGGGGTTTTCCAAGTTTCCATTCTCAGCTTGTGACGAACATACTCCTTGCTTTGTGTTCCTCTTGAAGGCGTGAGGGTATGCACTCCTCATCATGTTCAGCTAGGAGAAACACAAAAATTTCCATGTTATGACTTTAGATTTACCATGATATAATGCAAGTATTTGCCATACTTATTGTAAAAAATGCCACATTAAAACTACAGTATTCATCCTGGTGATAAAAAATATATATGACATACAAAAAAATTGCCATGGTATGGACAATGAAACTGCCTTAAGAACAATACATATATTTTGCATGAGCCATATAAAAACATGCCAACTCAAACAAAAATATCAAAAATAGCATGGAAAAAATCTCTATGAAGAAGGACGACAATTCTTGGACACATGGCAATTCTCCAATGATGTAGCATGGCAACTAACTATGCTCACAATGTTGCCCAGTAAAAAAAATCATGTTTAAAATTAATTAAAAAGGTTAAAATCATGGCAATTTAATTTCCCTAAAAAATCATGGAAAAAATGAGAAAAATTTGTGCTGGTGATATGGCAAAAGTTTTAGATATTTCCATGGCAAAAGTTTCAAAAAAATTGACATGGCAAAAATTGTATTGGTGACATGGAAAAAAGTTTTAACTTTGTCCATGGCAAAAAAATTAATTTTTACATGACATAAATTGTATTAGTTTCCATGTGAAGCATAAAGAATTTGTATTAGTAGACCAGAAAACTGAAAATACCATGGCAACATGATTTAAGTTGACATGGCAATGATTCTTAAGTCACCATGAAAACTTCCATGGAAAAAGAGTGAAAATCACGGCAATTTAATTTTCCTAAAAAATCATGGCAAAATTGAGAAACTCCGTGTTTGTGACATGGCAAAAGTTTTAAGATTTTTGCCATGGTATTTTTTTTGACAGGGCAACTTTATATTAGGTGACATGGATTTTTTTTTGTATTAGTGACATAGGAAAAGTTTTAACATTTTTGCCATGGCAAAAGATTTAACACATTTTGCTAATTTTCCATGGCAACATTGGCATTAGTTTCCACGTGAACAAAATGAATTTGTATTAGTAGCAAAGACAACAAATTAAAGATGTCATGGCTACAAGAATTTAAGTTAGCCATGGGAACACATGTAAAGCTGCCATTGTGCTATTGCATACATCAATATTCTCGGTGTTGACAATCAGGAATTAACTTTTGACTAGGGGGTATCCTTAGTAGCATGGTCAGAAATTAGCAAGGGTGCGTACGACGACCTTATATTGCAGGTCGTCATATACTTGACAAGGTGGCAAAACAATATTTTTTAAATAGGTTCAGCCACCATGTGGGAGTGTCACTTACATCCTATGGGAGGGTCGACGAGAGTGGTACCCGAGGCATCTTCACTTGGAATGCAGCCGTTTCCGGAGCCCCACGACCCCGACTAGTTTGAGCTGCACAAGGTCCCTTGGACTGCGAGCCCTCGCCCTTCATTTGCCTTCCTGAGAGGGCTTGGAAGGAGGGAGTGTTGGGGATATAACTATTTGTGTAAGCCTCCCAGGAGGGGCCGAGTTACGCAAAGAAGACTTACCAGAGAGAAGCCCAAGACCAGAGCATGAAGATGGCGGTTCATAGAGGGCTTAAGGCCCATAGGCGACTTAAGGCCCGTTGTAATAAACCGCCGCAGTAATATGACTGGTATCATAAGGTAGACTTAACTAGTCCCCGAGCTGGACACTGTTTATAAGCCGGCCGGGACTCTGTGAGCCGCAGGGCGTCAACCCGTGTATATAAGGGGACAACCTGCTGGTGGCTTAGGGCAAGAAACAACTCATCGAGAGCCGGGCATAGCATATCTCGCTCCCTGGTCATCGAAACATCAATACCAACCCAACTAGACGTAGGCCTTACCTTCACCGTAAGGGGCCAAACTAGTATAAACCTCTTGTGTCCCTTGTCCCGATTAGCCCCTTCAAGCTTCCTAGTTGCGATGGCTCCACAACTAAGTCCTTTCATGAGGACATCTGACGTGACAATTCCACGACAGTTGGCGCCCGCCATGGGGCCAGCGCACAGTGGATTTGAGTTCTTGAAGGGCAACTTCGAAGGGCTCAAGGGATACACAGTGGGCCGGATGACCAAGAGTCGTCGTGGCAAGATCTACATCAATGACGAAGGCTGGGGCCCTGATGCCGGCTCAATTAAGTACGGGTACCGGGTCCCCTTCGGAGGGATCCACATCTTCATCGGCCGGATTGGTGAGCCGGGACCTGAGCCGGACAATTGCACCGACCTCGTCGAGACGGCTCAGCGTGCGAAACCCGCCCGGGCTCAACCCGGCATGAAGCGTGTCTTCGTGGGCTGCGTCCACGGAGAAGAGCTTTTTGAAGGACCTGAAGATGGTGGTGAGACGGCCGTCCACTCTGACGGTGATTCGTCCGCCGGTTCAACAGATTCGCTGTATCAAGTACAAGATGGCGTGCTCGGGGGCTGTTCCGATGGCTTCAGTATTCCGGACCCCTGTGCGTCGCCGAATTGGGCAGGAGTCTTCATGGCTGGGACTCAACCCGGCCAAAACTCTACAGCCGCTGCTGCAATTACGTCCGGGATAGGAGCGGCCGGGGTAGGAGGCCCTGTGCGCCCGCTGGCTCAAGTGCTGATAGATCTCATGGATAAGCTTACAACCCTGTTAACCGCCACAGTTATCCCTGCGAACAAAGATGAGCATGACGCGGAGGTGGCACGGGTGCGTGAGGAGATAGCTCAGGCCAAGGAGGCCTTGGCAGCTGAGGATACTAGACTAGCTACAGAGCGGGCGGCTCTCGACGCCCGGGCACAGCGGTTGCAGTCAGAAGCTTACCAGCTCCCGATGAGCTTAAACACATCCAACGAGGTAATGAGGAGGAGACACCAGAAAACCCAATCCCGTTTACCTCCGAATTATGACCCTCGGGTTCTTTTCGCTACACCCGGAGCCGGCCCAAGTAACCCGCCAGATGCCAATCCGTTTATGACAGTCGGAGCAAGTGGACCGGCTCAGCCTCGAGAGATGCCGCCTCCTCATGTGAGCATGGCACCACCGCGTTATGTGCCGATACCAGAGGGTCACTTTTCCAACCCCATGGAGAATTTAATCGCAGCATCAGCACGTCTGGCGGCTCTCCCAGTGGACGGTGATGATCCGGCAGCAGTGGAGACCCGGAGGATCAGGGAACTTGTCCAGATGGCCCTGGCTCAGCAAGAGACCTATTCTTATAGCCGGGAGAGGATTCATTCAACTCCTCCGCCTTGGTTAGCACCACCTCGTCAGAACCGGAGCCCGAGTTACATCAGGCACATGGAGTCCGAAGCTTTATCAAGCAACGCCCAACTCCGTGACCAACATGGTGGCTATAACCCGGTGCAAGACCGAGTATGTCAGGAGAACGAGCGGGCGGCTCAGCTGGCCGCTCAACAGGCGGCTCATCAGAATATTCCAGAGTATCCAACGATGTCTGTTGAGACGGGAGTAGCCACCAGAACCGGTGGTGTTCCTTAATTGGTACTGGCTTTGCACAACATGCGCCTGCCCAAGGACTTCAAGGGACCTCGAAAAGTGCCAAATTACACGGCTGACTTACAGCCTGGAGCATGGATTGAGAGTTATGAGATGGCCATGGAGCTGTTGGAAGTCAGTGATGCGGCAATGGCTAAATATTTCACCATGATGTTAGATGGAACGGCCCGGTCTTGGTTAAAAAGCTTACCACCCAATTCCATTGCTTCGTGGGAGGAGTTAAAAGCCCGTTTCATCCAAAACTTCAAGGACACCTGTAAGCAATCTATGTCGATCGTGGACTTGACGAATTGTAAGCAGGGGGAGGGTGAATCCACCACCCATTGGGTACGCCGGGTCAAGGAGATAATTCATTCATCTGATAAGATGGATGCCGGCTCTGCAGTCCTCATGTTGGAGAAAAATTGTAGCTTTGAGCCGCTGAGGCAGAAACTGGGGCGCCTTAAGCGTGACTGCAAGGATATGGGTACGCTAATGGCGGCTTTAGTCAAATATGCCGATTCTGATAGTACCAAGGATCCCGCGTCTGACGATGAGAAGACAGGGAAGGGAAAAAGGAACGGCAATGGAAATGGTCAACAACACAACCCAGTGAATCAAAGCGACAATAAGCATAAGGCGGACGGCAACCCGGAGCTTGTAGCCAATGCTAATGCACATGGTAACAATCAGAGACGTAAGGGTAAGTGGCCTCGATCCGGCGGGTCAGGCCCATCTCTTGAGCAGCTACTCAATGAGCCCTGCCCGAAACACGGCACCCGGGAGCACCCCGCTACACACCTGTGGAAAGATTGCGCGATCATGAAGGCGTTTAAAAATTCCAATACCTTTGATGGCAGTCATGGATCTGGCGGCGGTTCAGGGGCTGGCGGCTTTCATGGCCCGGGTGGCGGTTCAAGCTCCAATTTTCAGGGACATCCGTGTGGAAATAATCAGCAGCAATGTGGTCAGGGAGGACAATAGCAGAAGTAGTCGGGTTATCAAAGCCATCCGAAACAGTTGAGTGGTTGGCAGTACCATGTGTTTACCACTAGCATATGCAAACGTGACCAGAAGGTTCATAAGAGGGCCGTAAATTCTATTGAGCCGGCAATTCCTCGTTATTTGAGATGGTCAGAGCAACCCATTATATGGAGCAGAGAGGATCGCCCTCCACGGGTCGATAATCCGGGTCAATTAGCCATGGTGGTAGCACCCCAGGTTGGTGGATATAAATTCACTAAGGTACTCATGGACGGAGGTAGCAGCATCAATATCCTCTACTACGAGACTTTTCAGTGCATGGGGTTGACTGAGAACAATCTGAGAACATCCAACACTGTTTTCCATGGGGTGGTTCCCGGCAAGTCGGCTTACCCAGTTGGCAAGATTGAATTGGAGGTGGCTTTTGGAGATGAGTATGATTCCAGGGCTGAGAAATTGACGTTTGAATTGGTTAAAATTAGGAGTCCATATCACGCTCTGTTTGGGCGACCGGCTTATGCTAAATTCATGGCACGACCGTGTTACGTTTACTTACAGCTCAAGATGCCGGGTTACAAGGGCACCATCACTGTGCATGGGAGTCGAAAGGTGGCCTTGGAATGTGAAGAAGGCGACACGGCTTACGCTGAGACTGCCTGTGCTGTGGAGGAGCTCAAATTCTATCAAGACAATGTTGACCCGGCGGATATGACCTCCCTCAAGAAACCAACTACTGAGCATGACCCGGCGTTGAAGTTTAAATCGGCCGCTAAGACAAAGGTTGTTGACTTTACCCCTGGAGACGCCTCTAAGCAGTTCAGTATCAGTGCCAATTTGGATCCTAAATAGGAAAGCGCGCTCATCGAGTTCATCCATGAGAACCGGGACATCTTTGCATGGAAACCTTCTGACATGCCGGGTGTACCGAGGGAACTCGCTGAGCACACTCTCAATATTGATCCAAAGTATAAGCCGGTCAGGCAGTTTCTCTGATGGTTCGACAAAGAGAGACGGAAAGCTATTGAGGAAGAGGTCGCCCGGCTCTTAGCGACCGGGTTTATTGTTGAAGTTTTTCACTCGAAGTGGTTGACTAACCCGGTGTTAGTACTCAAGAAGAACGACACTTGGCAGATGTGTGTGGATTACACGGACTTAAACAAGGCTTGTCCGACTGATCCCTTTGCTCTCCCCCATATTGATCAAATCATTGATGCTACGGCGGGTTGTGAACGTTTGAGCTTCTTGGATGCTTACTCTGGTTATCATCAAATCAAGATGGCAGTTAAGGACCAGGAGAAGACAACTTTCATCACTCCGTTTGGGGCCTTCTGTTATGTATCTATGCCGTTTGGACTCAAGAGTGCCCAGGCGACTTATCAACGATGTGTACAGAACTGTTTGCACGATCAAATTGGGCGTAATGTTCATGCTTATGTGGATGACGTCATGGTGAAGTCCAGAGAAAAGGAAACCTTGATATCTGACTTGAGAGAGACCTTTGACAATCTCCGGGTTTACAAGATGATGCTTAACCCGGCCAAGTGTGTGTTTGGTGTACCTGCGGGCAAGCTCTTGGGTTTTCTGGTGTCAAACAGAGGCATTGAAGCTAATCCGGAGAAGATCAAGGCGATTACCTCTCTGGCTAAGCCGGCATGTATCAATGATGTTCAGCGCCTGGCGGGTCGTGTTGCCGCTTTAAGCCGGTTCATAAGCCGGTTAGGGGAGAAGGCCTTACCGCTATATCAGATGATGAAGAAAACAGACACCTTCATCTGGAGTGATGCTGCTAACACTGTCTTTGAAGATCTAAAGAGACAGTTGTCTGAGCCACCGGTTCTTGCGGCTCCCATTGATAGAGAGCCGTTGTTGTTATTTGTGGCTGCTAACTCGCGGGCCGTCAGTATTGCCATTGTGGTGGAGTGTAAGGAGGCAGGCAAGGAGCACATGGTTCAACAACCGGTTTACTACGTCAGCGAGGTGCTCATTGAGTCTAAACAAAGATATCCACATTGGCAGAAACTTGTTTATGGTGTGTTCATGGCAAACCGGAAGCTGAAGCAGTACTTCCAAAGTCATCCTATAACGGTGGTAAGTTCAACCCCTCTGGGAGATATCATTCAGAACAGGGAGGCCATAGGACGAGTCGCTAAGTGGACTATTGAGCTTGGGCCCTATGGTTTGAAGTATATTCCCCGTACTGCTATCAAATCTCAAGCCTTGGTCGACTTTATCAATGATTGGACAGAGTTGCAGGCACCTGAGGAGAAGCCGGATAATACGTATTGGACTATTCACTTTGATGGGTCCAGGCAGCTAGAGGGCTCAGGGGCTGGAGTTGTTTTAACTTCCCCTCGAGGTGACAAATTTCGTATGTGCTCCGGCTCATGTTTCCCTGTACTAACAATGCAGCTGAATACGAGGCTTTGCTCCATGGTCTCCGGATGGCCAAGGAGATTAATTTGAGCCGGGTAAGGTGTTTGGGCGACTCAGATCTCGTGGCTCAACAGGTCTCAGGCAAGTGGGATTCTAAAGATCCCCTTATGGCAGCTTACCATCGTGAAGTAGATGTTGTAGCTGGGCACTTCAAAGGGTATCAAGTGGAGCACATTGATAGAAGGAAGAATGAGGCAGTTGATGCGTTAAGCCGGTTGGGATCTCAGCGTAAGCCGGTGACCATCCCCTTGAGTGTAGAGTAAGTTGTTTACATGTCCAGCCTAGGGGTCCTTAACAAATGACCAAGGCTACCTTGAACTAAGGTGGTGACAGTGTTATATTTCTTTCCAAAACAAGGAACGTCGACCCAATGTTATCTTTCTTTATGAAACTAGACAAAATAAAGAATATGTTGAGAGTTTACGTTATCGCTTGAGTATGATTTTTTTTTCACTATTTCTTTGTCAGGCAAAGGTGGTGGACTGGTAGTCTTTTGGGATGATCTGTACACTTTGGAGTTGAACAAATATGGTGAACACTTAATTGACATGTACATTTGCAATGGTGCTCGAAGTAAATGGAGAAGCACATTTGTCTATGGGGAACCAAAGGCGAGCCAAAGGTATGTGATGTGAGAGCTGTTCAGACGAATTAAACCGCTTAGGGATGGGCCGTGGTTTATGGTTGGTGACTTTAATGAGGCAATGTGGCAGAATGAGCACTTTTCTCGGATTAAGCAAGCTCACAAACTTATGGCTTATTTTCGTGAAGTTCTCTCTCATTGCAACTTATTTTTGGGTTTTGATGGAGTTCCTTGGACCTGCAATAATAAACAGGAAGGTAATAAAAATGTGAAAGTTTGACTTGATCATGCGGCCGCTTGCCCTCAATGGTCTTCTATCTTTCCTAACCGCAAGGTTTCTCATATTATCAGTTCCAGATCTGATAATTGCCCTATTCTTATTGAATTGATGGGTGCCTCTCGCTCTGGTCCATTTGTTAAATACTTGAAATATGAAGCATACTAGGAGAGAGAGGAAGCAAATTTGAAAGTGCAGATTGAATCATGTTGGAACAAAAGTATGTGTCTCAATGATCTGGGACACGTGGCAAATATTTTGGAAAAGTTGATGAAATCTCTTCATGGTTGGAGTAAGGTTCACATATGCTATCTGCCAAAAAAGCTTGAAACTGCTCTAACAGGTTAAATGTGCTATTTAAGAGAAATGAACATAATGCAATAGAGGAAAGGAAGAAAATCCTATCAGAGATGAATGAGCTCCCAATTAAGGAAGTTATGTGGAAGCAGAGATCATGTTTGGGCAAAATGAGATGGGGGGGATAGGAATACAATTTTTTCATAGGAAAGCCACTTGGCGAGCGAACAAGAATAATATTTCTGCTATCACAAGAAGCGACGGATCTCTATCTGTAACACCCCAAAAATTTAACCAAATTTTTGATAATAAAATTTTGCCAAGAGTTTAAAATTTTTGCCTGCAAGAATATTTCTGTTGATTTCAGAACCTTTCTTTTTATATTAATGAGTATCTACCCAAGTGGATCCTTCCAAACATATTGAACTTCTATGCCATCTCATTTAAACAATTTCTTAATCGGTAGATTTATTTATTAAATTATTTCACCCTGAGCTTAATTCATTAAAATGACCTGTTTTAAGTTTTGGAGCTCTTTTTGAACTACAACCAGTTGATAAATTTAACTAATATTCCAACCAAAATTTGGAGATGTCATGTGATGTCTGTAAATCACTTTTGTGCAATAATATAATTATTTCATTGCATATTTTGAGTTTTACACCTGATTTTCAAATCTGGTCCAGTGGGCACTTTTGCACTATAGCCTATGTAAATATTTCCCTAGAGCCTCCACCAAAATTATGGGATGTCAGTGGTAGCATGCCATCCAACTTTATGCAAAAACCTAGTGTTGTTCTTTGGAAAAATTGAGTGAATCAACCTCTTTTTCATTCTGGACCAGACTTGTGTTTTCTACTGCAGCCCCTTCCATTCTTGCTCAAGTGACCTTGTGCTTTCTCATGCTTATAGTCAACCCTGCAAAACCCCCAAGTCCAGGAGCATGCACTTTTTGGAACACTTTTGGTTCATGTAATGATGCCATATACTCCCTGTCCAGAAGTGTAGTTTTGCAAAACTTGCACTAGCAAGTTTCTCCTTTTTGCAAACTAACTTCACCACCCTCTCATACATCCATAGAGACACTGATCTGGAGAGTTTGGCCACCCCAAGAACTGCCTAGGTGCCTTTGGCATTTTGTCAAACACCCTGAGTGCATAGCCAGATTTGGCATGATTTCAAGTTTACATTGTGAACTTGAGCCCCTGACCTATCCAGCTTGTCTCATGGATTTACCCTAGCCTATAACCCCACTCTGCTAACTCTCTTGTGGTTTGAAACCCCCTAGCATGCCATGGAATTTCATCGAGCACGTCCCGTGCGTGCTCTGGGCGCGCCCAGAGCATGCGTTTGGCACGCACGTGCGCCCGAGCCGCCGCGTCCCGCCCCGCACTCACTCCGGTCCGTGACCGACCGCAGCCAGCACGCCGTGTCCCCTTCTACACCCACTAGCCCCGCAGCTCTCGCCACGTCTCCGGCAGGCCAGCAGCTAGCCGCCACTGCCGCCCGACAGCTCCTGCGCCGGCCAGCGCCGCCCAAACCACCTCCGCTCACCAGCTCGCCCTTGGAGCAGTAGCCGCTCGTCCGCTAGCTCCTGCCGCCATCCCCAGCCTCGCCACGTTGCCCTGCAGCTACAGTAGATGGTCGCCGGCGCCCTTATCCATGGTCGCCACTGAACCACCTCGACTCGCCTATTTAAGGGAGCCCCGAGCCTGTTCCCGCACACAGGCAACCTCAGGCCACCTCTATGACGCTTCACGAGCTCGCAATCGACCCGGAGAGGTTCTCTTCCCCGTCTCTGGAAACTCCCGCTGCCGCCACTGCCCCAGCCACTCCGGCACCACCAGGGCCTCCTCCTCTCCACTCTCTCCACCAGAAGCCCTCTTTTCCTCCCGTGAACCTTTCCCCCTACTCGATTTTGATCGGGAACCACCACAACCCCAAAAGCACTTTCCTCCCGAGGCCTCCTCTGCCGCGAAGCTCACCGTCGGCGACTCCCTCCACCCCGACCGACCCAACGACCATCGGGAGGACCGCTCCGGTCTTGAGGATCCATCCCGACTCTCTGGAGCCCGCAGGGAGCAGCCGTTCACCGGCGTTGATCGCCGTCGCCCCGCCTCCGTTCGGGCGAAGGAAGAGGAGGGAGGGATGGACTGGTCAAACCTGACCAGTGGGCCCCCTGGACCCACTGTCAGTGACCCCGTCCCAGTCCACGTGGGTTAAGTGGAAGCGCATTTCCAAATTTTACCTTCGACGTGTACGTGAATTTTCGAAACGTTTTCTTTTCTGTTTTAATTTAAATAACAGATTTTGACCAAACTTTGACCGGCTATATCTTATTAAATACAACTCCAAATAAATTAATTCTTTTTCCTACCTCTCTCAAATATTGTCTAGTTTATTTTAAGATTTATTTCATTTTGTGTCTTAATTCATATATATTCTTTTTCCTACCTACCAAACTTTTTGTGCTGTTTTGATTTTGTGTCTTAATTCATATATATTCTTTTAAATAGGATTTTTGAAGATTTCAAGATGTTTTGGAATGCACCCTGCTTTCCCATGACCTGAAGGCAAGCATTCTGAACCCTGGTGTAATTTTTGTGTGTGTTGTTTGACTCGGTGACAACACCACCCCGGCACGTGCATGCGTCATTTTATGTGAGGATGTGATCCTATTCATGAGTGCATATTAATGATTTTTTTATGCTGATGAAGTTGACATGTTTTGTGATGGAAATCACCGTCATACGTCTTTCATTCATACCGGAAGGGAAGCCGGGAAGGCCTCTGTCTTGGGTAGACACGGTCTTGTCCCTAGTCCTCCGTCGAGACGGTCGTGTCCAGTATAGCATGAGGGGGTATGTCGCGTGGAGTTTCTATCTGTTGGTTGAAGTATATGCATTGTTATGCTAATCTTGCAGAGAATATTACAACCTCCCGAGTCGACCGTAGATCGAGTCTTGTGCTAGTAACCCCCATACTTGCTTCGTACTACCACTCGTCTCTACAATAAGTAGGGTACGGTTCAGTAAGTTGTTAACCGCTTTCCTAGCACACACCGTACAGAGAGGCCATGGTGGAAGATACTGGCGGCATCCGGTAGTCATGCCACCGGGTCCGGGAGCATGGGTGTTTCGGTTGTAGCCGAAGGGGGTAGCTCCCCAGTTTGTGCGCGGTATAAATTTTGTGATCCCATGTTATGTCGAGGTTGTAGCCTCCCCACTTAGAGTTTTGCTTGACAGGTGTCGTGGGTGATTCCAGACACATGTGAGTTAAGCTGGTATGTGCAAGTTAGGTGTGTTTCCAACTAAAAGGCCGTGGACGGAATTAGTCCTGATGGACTAAAGGAATCCGTCACTCGTGGGTAAAGAGTACACCCTCTGCAGAGATTAAACCTATTCGAATAGCCGTGTCCATGGTTAAGGACTACAGTCTGGGATGGGTCAAGTGTTGGTCTTAGTGTCGGTCTTCGGAGGTGAAACTGTTAAACCAGAACTGGAAACACTACTTGTGAATTATGATGATTATGATTATTATTTTTGTTGTGAACTAACCCGTGATATTTTTGGTATTATCGAATATCCCTGGGATGGTTTTACCTCCGGGATATTCACTATGATTGTTTCTTTTAAAGCCCTTTATGTGGTGTCGCTAAGATGCCCGACCGTGGCATTTCTTTTAAAGCCCTTTATGTGGTGTCGCTCAGACGCCCGACTGCGGCATTTCTTTTAAAGCCCTTTTTGTGGTGTCGCCCAGACGCCCGACTATCGCATTTCTTTTAAAGCCCTTTATGTGGTGTCGCTAAGACGCCCGACTGTGGCATTTCTTTTAAAGCCCTTTATGTGGTGTCGCTCAGACGCCCGACTGTGGCATTTCTTTTAAAGCCCTTTATGTGGTGTCGCTAAGACGCTCGACTGTGGCATTTCTTTTAAAGCCCTTTATGTGGTGTCGCTCAGACGCCCGACTGTGGCATTTCTTTTAAAGCCCTTTATGCGGTGTCGCTAAGACGCCCGACTGTGGCATGTTTGTTATCTATTTCATAATTTTAATATTGCTAAGTTATTGCATATTCATAATTAACATGCTTGTACGCATCAGAGTTTTATTTATCTTTTGTGACTGACGTCATGAGCATAAAATATTTTTAGCACATCATTGTCATATTATACCTGTGTTCATAATGTTTGCGAGTACATTCAAAGTACTCACTGTCTTGTCCCTGGCTATTGTCTTGGCTAGATTTTCTTGCGCGGAGAGGAGCGACCGTGCCGACAGTCCCGGAACCTATGCAACGGTGATAGCAGCCTCGCAAAGATAGGAGTTAACCTGGTCAACTGTTCCTATGGGAAATGGAGTTCCATGGATACTGAGGATCCACAAACCGCTTCCGCCATCAACCACTAGAACCATTTTGTTGTACTCACAGGCCAGAATGGTCTTGTACTACATATTTTGTGTTTTGCTTGGAATTTCTGTATCAAGTTGGTGCCTCATCAGCTAACAGTTATCCTGGGGCTGGTGAGCACAAGGGCCATTTTCTGGAAATTAATACCCGGAGAATCGGTCCCCACAAACTTGGTATCAGAGCCAGGCTGACCATTGGCTAATCCTATCTTAGCCAGGTCGAAAATCTTAGGCAAACCAACCCACCAGACCCTAACTAAAACCCCAGCCAAGCTTCCTATGCAAGATAGCCACACAGTGATCCCGACACTTTTGGCAGTCGGTGCCCAACCTATCAGCCTAGCCTGTCGATCACACACCAGTGACCGATGGCTAAAATGTCTCATTCGCAAGTGTGCGAAGGAAGACTCCGCTCCCTTTTCTATAAAAAGGGCACGCTAGCCTCAACCCAGCACAACACAACCTCTTCCCCAACCTAGCCACAATGCCTGGTCCCATAGTGCACAATGAGACCACAGCAACCAACCTTGGAGGTTTCGTGACCATACTCGCAAACCTCACCCGTCGTGCCTATGCGTTAGAAGAGCCCCCAGAATATGTTGTGTACCAAGGACCCATGAGCGGTGAGGACCGCCAATTCTGGGCCACTATGCACATCTATGGTAGGGGTCTGTCGCCAGAACGCCCCTACAGGTTCACTGGAAGAACAACTTCCTTCGAGCCACAAGCCATCCAGCTAGCTACTCGAGAGGCTATAGTTCAACTCCGACAGTTGTCGCCCAGAGTTAGCTGTCGCTCGTCCTACTACTACCCGAGGCCTGAAGGGTATGGTAGACCACCCCAAATTGCCAACGGAGATCGCGAGACGGATCCCGCATTGTTGCACCTAGTGCGCTATGTAAGTGCACTAGAGGCGTTGTTCGACCAGATCACGATTGATCTGATCGCAGCTCGAGGAGAGCTGGTTCGCCGAGCCCCGGCAAGCAGGGAAACTGAGCCCGACGCTGACAACCCAGTCGTACTGTTCGGACACCCGATCGAGACCCTGAGGTCAGCTCCAGCCAGCGGCCAAGGTGTTTTGATGACCCCAGAAGTGCTTCTCACCTTTTGGGAGCACACTCCAACAGAATTGTGGCCAACAATCCCCGCGATGGTCATCATCGCTACCCCAACCCTGCAGTTCCTCCACCATCTCCGACTAATCCCGACAGTGGGACACGTGGAGAAGCCTCGACATCCACCAGGCACGCCCATTTAGACATAAATGAGGTAGACTAAGCCGTGCGAGTAGTACCGAGTCTCAGTGTATCCTCGCTATGTAATCGTGTAACCTTGTGTATAAACGCAGCCTGTCGTTGTGCCTCTATTTTAATAGTAGCCTTGCGTAATTGGTCAGCGCATAGTTGCACATTTTCCAGGCACAACTACCAAAACCAACCCCGACGACACCCACAGTAACACGTCTCTTTATGAGATATGTGTATCTTTGACACTGACCCCGACCTTTGGAGGTGATCTGGCATAGTTATTACCTTTCACCATGGTAAATAAACCAGCCCAGATGCTATATAAGGAGGCCACCTTGTGACCTTACCCAGCAACCCTCACCTCGTGCACCACTCTCACAAACATTTCTTGCCATGCCAAGCCCTAGTATTTATCGGAGAACCCCATATGCAACCCCAGGTAGCTTTGTCAAAATATTGTGGGACTTTACCTGCAGTACCATGGGTTCTACCCAGCCACCCCAGTACAAGCTGTTCAAATCGAGAATCACCCCTTACACCTCATAATATTGGGAAGCAGTACACATTCCTCCCATAGACCCCAACCGAGATCCAACGGAGGTTTCCTTCGTGGGGAAATCTATGCCAACCCCACGCCTCGCCATAGAAGCTGCTGCGAACGAAGCAATTGCTCATCTTCGATTCACGGTACCCTATGCCCGCGAATGAGGATATTATTACTTTCCGAGTCGTGCAGCACCCGGAGGAGTAACATCTTTTCCCGGTGGACAGATTGAGAGAGACCCAGTGCTAGCCAACCTTATCCAGTACATCATCGCTCAAGAGCATTTGAACCAGCGAGTGATGGATTATCTCCAGAGTCTCGCTGATTTGAATCCTCAGATTGCAATCGGCAGACCACTGAGGCCCGACCCGGAGAGACACATACATCGACTGGTCAATCCACTTCCTCCGATAGAAGAGGAGTGTATTCCATTGCCAGAGACATTTCCTCGAGACCCTGTCCAGTTACCTTCCTCATTTTAGACGTCACTGCTGTGTTTGTTATTTTAGCATTTATTATTGCGTTGTAACTTATGCATGGTACCTGGAATTTGTGCGGCGAGTCGAATATTTAGTTTCTACTTATATGAGTAGTTTTCTTCGTGATTAACCTGTGTAACCGCGAAATCCTGGAATGAGATTTCTTTTCCCTGAGTTGCTGCATCATTTATCCTCTCACTGCATGGATTATTTTTATCCACGCAGCACCGCGGCAGCAGACCCACAACCACTCGGACTCTTACCCTTCTTGCAAAGACACGCAACCATGTTGCATCTCACCAACCATCTCCCTAAGCAATCCACATGCCTCCAAGGGAGAGATTAGCGGATAATCATCTGGATACTAATCACCTCCGGCACACCGATAACAGTTAACACCCGGCATTACGCCTAATCCCCATGATCACCGCCACCGCGGAGAGCCAGCACCCGAGCGGCAGCATCACGACGATCATCAAGGATCATCGCGCACAGTAGCACAGAGAGCCCCAGCACTGCCGCCAGCCCTCCACACACCAGGATCACGTACCAGTCCGACACCGCCTCCACCATTGGAGCCTCGTCTCGAGCTCCGGTAAGCAGAAATGGAGGAGAAGGAGGAGGAGAAATGAGGCCAGGTGCGAAGATGAAGAAGGAGCACCGCGGCCGTTTTATAGCTCGAGATCGGTGTACGGTGGGCGAAGTCCACCAGCGCCGCTCATCGCCCGATCGCCGGTGTTCGGAGGCGAATCCGTGAGCAGTGCTGACAGCGCACTGGCCCGCGAAGTGAGTGCACACTACACCGGCAGCAAGCACGCCGCGCACTACCGCAGTACGGCCTAGATGCCCTACGCGCTAGACGTGGCTGGTGCAGAAAGCCGAGAAAGCGCGCGGGAGAGAGGAAGAAGAGAGAGCCGGAGGAAGAAGGAGAGACTGACAGTGGGCCCTGGTCCCACCTGTCAGCCAGAGGAAGCACTGTGCTCTCGGGTACGACCAGCGTATTGTGAAATTTAGAATTTATTCTAAATTCACTGCGCCCAGCGTAGAGATCGCTCGTTTTTCCTAAGCGTGGAACTTCTCCACACAACGCCAGTACCACACTGTAGTTACTCACCGCTTATTGCCCTCTCACTGTAGCCACTTTTTACCGCTTTAGTAAAATGATCTTTTGACCAGGTAATAGTATTTTTTTTGAATCCACCCTTAGCAAATCTCGAGGACGAGATTTTTTCTTAAGGGGGGTAGTAATTGTAACACCCCAAAAATTTAACCAAATTTTTGATAATAAAATTTTGCCAAGAGTTTAAAATTTTTGTCTGCAAGAATATTTCTGTTGATTTCAGAACCTTTCTTTTTATATTAATGAGTATCTACCCAAGTGGATCCTTCCAAACATATTGAACTTCTATGCCATCTCATTAAAACAATTTCTTAATCAGTAGATTTATTTATTAAATTATTTCACCCTGAGCTTTATTCATTAAAATGACCTATTTTAAGTTTTGGAGCTCTTTTTGAACTACAACCAGTTGATAAATTTAACTAATATTCCAACCAAAATTTGGAGAGGTCATGTGATGTCTCTAAATCACTTTTGTGCAATAATATAATTATTTCATTGCATATTTTGAGTTTTACACCTGATTTTCAAATCTGGTCCAGTGGGCACTTTTGCACTATAGCCTATCTAAATATTTCCCTAGAGCCTCCACCAAAATTATGGGATGTCAGTGGTAGCATGCCATCCAACTTTATGCAAAAACCTAGTGTTGTTCTTTGGAAAAATTGAGTGAATCAACCTCTTTTTCATTCTGGACGAGACTTGTGTTTTCTACTGCAGCCCCTTCCATTCTTGCTCAAGTGACCTTGTGCTTTCTCATGCTTATAGTCAACCCTGCAAAACCCCCAAGTCCAGGAGCATGCACTTTTTGGAACACTTTTGGTTCATGTAATGATGCCATATACTCCCTGTCCAGAAGCGTAGTTTTGCAAAACTTGCACTAGAAAGTTTCTTCTTTTTGCAAACGAACTTCACCACCCTCTCATACATCCACAGAGACACTGATTTGGAGAGTTTGGCCACCCCAAGAACTGCCTAGGTGCCTTTGGCATTTTGTCAAACACCCTGAGTGCATAGCCAGATTTGGCATGATTTCAAGTTTACATTGTGAACTTGAGCCCCTGACCTATCCAGCTTGTCTCATGGATTTACCCTAGCCTATAACCCCACTCTGCTAACTCTCTTGTGGTTTGAAACCCCCTAGCATGCCATGGAATTTCATCGAGCACGTCCCGTGCGTGCTCTGGGCGCGCCCAGAGAGTGCGTTTGGCACGCGCGTGCGCCCGAGCCGCCGCGTCCCACCCCGCACTCACTCCGGTCCGTGACCGACCGCAGCCAGGACGCCATGTCCCCTTCTGCACCCACGAGCCCCGCAGCTCTCGCCACGTCTCCGGCAGGCCAGCAGCTAGCCGCCACTGCCGCTCGACAGCTCCTGCGCCGGCCAGCGCCGCCCAAACCACCTCCGCTCGCCAGCTCGCCCTTGGAGCAGTAGCCGCTCGTCCGCTAGCTCCTGCCGCCATCCCCAGCCTCGCCACGTTGCCCTGCAGCTACAATAGACGGTCGCCGGCGCCCTTATCCACGAGCGCCGCTGAACCGCCTCGACTCACCTATTTAAGGGAGCCTCGAGCCCGTTCCCGCACACAAGCAACCTCAGGCCACCTCTATGACGCTTCACGAGCTCGCAATCGACCCGGAGAGGTTCTCTTCCCCGTCTCCGGCAACTCCCGCCGCTGCCACTGCCCCAGCCACTCCGGCACCACCAGGGACTCCCCCTCTCCACTCTCTCCACCAGAAGCCCTCTTTTCCTCCCATGAACCTTTCCCCCTACTCGATTTTGATCGGGAACCACCGCAGCCCCAAAAGCACTTTGCTCCCGAGGCCTCCTCCGCCGCGAAGCTCACCGTCGGCGACTCCCTCCACCCCCGCCGACCCAACGACCACCGGGAGGACCGCTCCGGTCTTGCGGATCCATCTCGACTCTCTGGAGCCCGCGGGGAGCAGCCGTTCGCCGGCGTTGATCGCCTTTGCCCTGCCTCCATTCGGGCGAAGGAAGAGGAGGGAGGGATGGACTGGTCAAACCTGACCAGTGGCCCCCCTGGACCCACTGTCAGTGACCCTGTCCCAGTCCATGTGGGTTAAGTGGAAGCGCATTTCCAAATTTCGCCTTCGACGTGTACGTGAATTTTCGAAACATTTTCTTTTCTGTTTTAATTTAAATAACAGATTTTGACCAAACTTTGACCGGCTATATCTTATTAAATACAACTCCAAATAAATTAATTCTTTTTCCTACCTCTCTCAAATATTGTCTAGTTTATTTTAAGATTTATTTGAAAAAATTTCAAAACAACTTTTGTGTTGTTTTGATTTTCTGTCTTAATTCATATATATTCTTTTAAATAGGATTTTTGAAGATTTCAAGATGTTTTGGAATGCACCCTGCTTTCCCATGACCTGAAGGCAAGCATTCTGAACCCTGGTGTAATTTTTGTGTGTGTTGTTTGACTCGGTGACAACACCACCCTGACACGTGCATGCGTCATTTTATGTGAGGATGTGATCCTATTCATGAGTGCATATTAATGATTTTTTTATGCTGATGAAGTTGACATGTTTTGTGATGGAAATCACCGTCATACGCCTTTCATGCATACCGGAAGGGAAGCTGGGACGGCCTCTGTCTTGGGTAGACACGGTCTTGTCCCTAGTCCTCCGTCGAGACGGTCGTGTCCGGTATAGCATGAGAGGGTATGTCGCGTGGAGTTTCTATCTGTTGGTTGAAGTATATGCATTGTTATGCTAATCTTGTAGAGAATATTACAACCTCTTGAGTCGACCGTAGATCGAGTCTTGTGCCAGTAACCCCCATACTTGCTTCGTACTACCACTCGTCTCTACAATAAGTAGGGTATGGTTCAGTAAGTTGTCAACCCCTTTCCTAGCACACACCGTACAGAGAGCCCATGGTGGAAGATACTGGAGGCATCCGGTAGTCATGCCATCGGGGCCGGGAGCATGGGTGTTTCGGTTGTAGCCGAAGGGGGTAGCTCCCCAGTTTGCGCGTGGTATAAATTTTGTGATCCCATGTTACGTCGAGGTTGTAGCCTCCCCACTTAGAGTTTTGCTTGACAGGTGTCGTGGGTGATTCCAGACACATGTGAGTTAAGCTGGTGTGTGCAAGTTAGGTGTGTTTCCAACTAAAAGGCCGTGGACGGAATTAGTCTTGATGGACTAAAGGAATCCGTCACTCGTGGGTAAAGAGTACACCCTCTGCAGAGATTAAACCTATTCGAATAGCCGTGTCCATGGTTAAGGACTACAGTCTGGGATGGGTCAAGTGTCGGTCTTAGTGTCGGTCTTCGAAGGTGAAACTGTTAAACCAGAACTAGAAACACTACTTGTGAATTATGATGATTATGATTATTATTTTAGTTGTGAACTAACCCTTGATATTTTTGGTATTATCGAATATCCCTAGGATGGTTTTACCTCTGGGATATTCACTATGATTGTTTTTTTAAAGCCCTTTGTGTGGTGTCGCTAAGACGCCCGACTGTGGCATTTCTTTTAAAGCCCTTTATGTGGTGTCACTCAGACGCCCGACTGTGGCATTTATTTTAAAGCCCTTTATGTGGTGTCGCTCAGACGCCCGACTGTGGCATTTCTTTTAAAGCCCTTTATGTGGTGTCGCTAAGATGC